>NC_041386.1:173628406-173641462 GCF_002162155.2 Triticum dicoccoides | reverse complement strand
GGGAGAAAAGGCGAGCGCGACCGAGGGGGAGAGGGGAGTGGAAGAGTGGGGAGGCAGGGGGAAGTGGGGTGGTGTAAGTGGAGGCGGGGAGGCAAGTTGGGAAGGGAGAGGGGAGCCCGAGGCGTCGGGGTCTTATCCCCTCGACGTCGACGAGCTGGGGTATGGGGCGGCGCGCCTGGTCCAGCGGGGACGAGCGAGATGCGCCCGGTCGGACGAACAGGGGGGAGGGGAACAGGGGAGAGGTAGGCGGGCCAGCCTAGGTAAGGGGGAGCTGGGCCGGCCTAGGTGGGCTTAGCCCAGTGGGGCAGGGGCACTTCCCTCTCTCTCCTTTCCTTTTCCCTTTTCCTTTGTTTTTTAGCTTTTAGCTTTAGCTATTTTAGGCCATTTAGACACATTGGAAAAAATGTTGGTTCACCACCAACATTACCAGAATAATAATATCCACATGATGAACATTTTAGTTTTCATGTTTGAGCAATTTTGAAATTCACCTAGAATTTGAATTTGAATTCAACTGGAATTTGAAAGAACATGAGACAATAATGATCAGGCACATGTTTAGCAAAAAGATTAGCTTAACCCCAAGGGTTACTATAGCACCAGTACACCGGGGTGTTACGATTTCCCTCAGTTTTTGAGAACCAAGCTATCAATCTAGTAGGAGACTACACGCAAGTCGCATAGTACCTGCACAAACCAACAAGAACCTCGCAACCAACACAATGAAGGGGTTGTCAATCCCTTCATGGCCACTTACGAAAGTGAGATCTGATAAAGATAATAACATAAATATTTTTAGTATTTTTGTTGTATAGATTGAAAACTAAAGATTGCAAAATAAACGGTGACATAAATAGCTAGTTGATGGGAAAATAATATGATGTAAAGTAGATCCATGGGCCATAGGTGTCACTAGTGGCTTCTCTCAAAATAGCATAAATTACGGTGGGTGAACAAATTACAGCCGAGCAATTGATAGAAAAGCACATAGTTATGATGATATCTAGGCATGATCATGAACATAGGCATCACGTCCGTGTGAAGTAGACCGAAATGATTCTGCATCTACTACTATTACTCCACACATCAATCGCTATCCAGCATGCATCTAGAGTATTAAGTTCATAAGAACAGAGTAACACATTAGGCAAGATGACATGATGTAGAGGGACAAACTCAAGCAATATGATATAAACCCCATCTTTTTATCCTCGATGGCAACAATACAAGACATGCCTTGCTGCCCCTGCTGTCACTGGGAAAGGACACCACAAGATTGAACCCAAGGCTAAGCACTTCTCCCATTGCAAGAAAGATCAATCTAGTAGGCCAAACCAAACTGATAATTCGAAGAGACTTGCAAAGATATCAAATCATGCACATAAGAATTCAGAGAAGAATCAAATATTGTACATAGATAATCTTAATCATAAACCAACAATTCATTGGATCTCGACAAACACACAACAAAAAGAATTACATCAAATAGATCTCCAAGAACATCGAAGAGAACTTTGTATTGAGATCCAAAGAGAGAGAAGAAGCCATCTAGCTAATAACTATGGACCCGAAGGTCTGTGGTAAACTACTCACACATCATCGGAGAGGCTATGGTGTTGATGTAGAAGCCCTCCTTGATCGAATCCCCCTCCGGCAAATCGTCGGAAAAGGTCCCCGGATGGGATCTCGCGGGAACAGATGGTTGTGGCGGTGGAAAAGTGGTTTCATGGCTCCCCTGGATGTTTTGAGGGTATAAGAGTATATATTGGCGAAAGAAGTAGGTCGGTGGATCCACGAGGGGCCCACGAGGGTGGGGGGCACACCCCCCCTACCTCGTGGCTGCCTCGTTGCTTCCTTGACCTCCAGTCCAAATTGCCTGGACTGCGTTTGTTCCAAAAAAGATCCTCGCAAAGGTTTCATTCCGTTTGGATTCCGTTTGATATTCCTTTTCTGTGAAACGCTGAAATAGGCAAAAAAAATTAGCAATTTGCACTGGGCCTTCGGTTAACAGGTTAGTCCCAAAATAATATAAAAGTGCATAATAAAGCCCATTAAACATCCAAAATAGATAATATAATAGCATGTAATATTCAAAAATTATAGATACGTTGGAGACGTATCACCCCTGGGTAATAATAGTCACTTTTTATTCTCTACCTCCTTATGATTTTATACTTGTACTGACCCTCTCATAACCTATGTAGTGGACAATAAATGCCTAGCAAGAAAGCAAGGGTGATCAAACCAGCTGAAGATCCCAAGGTCAATGAACTGGAACAAGAAATTCCAGCATCTGGCACCTCCGTGCCGCAACCCCAAGAGCATGTGCATGATGATCCACCAAAAATCCCTAACCTCTAAAGTGACCAGACAAACCTTAATCCTCTGAACACTGAATCATCAAGCCAAATTAAACCATCAGGAACACATACAGACGATGTTAGGATCACTGGTACTAGCTTCAAAGAACTGGGACAACTGTCTTGGCCAAGCACTCCGCCAAGGAGGAACTCATTGAAAGGAGGAAAGTGACATTTGATATTAATGATTACTGTCAACTGAGCTTCAGTGAAATATTCTCTGGCTATCTCAACCAAGTTCATACCAGCTGCGATCTTGAGATTGACATGGTGAAACAGATGCACCAGAAATATGAGGTATGAATTCCGGCTTGATACATGATGCATATCCTGTTAGCCCCCAAGTCTAATGCGTATGGTAAGATCGAATATGCTGTAGACTTAGAATAGCCATGAGTATAAAAAACATCTTTGGTAGAATCCTTCAAAGGCCGAATTTCAACATTAGAGTTAAACCGGATCTTTAATGATTAACATTGCAATCCGTAGCCCCTAAGGGCCGGTTTAATCGGCATGAATGAACAGATACTTGTTCATCATTGTTTATAAATCAAATCTTACTCGTTGTAGCCCCCATGAGCCAGCTGCGGTCGTTTACGACCCAACTAGGTCATCATAAAGTAATAATGAAACATGAGCAATATGTATTAGCCCCCAAGTGCCAAGTGCTTTTGCTTGCGAAGTGCTTGGGACTTATTCATATGAGCCGTTGTGTGAAGAATCTTTTCGGTACACATTAGCCCCCAAGTGCCAAGTGTTGTTGCTTGCAAAATGCTTGGGACTTGATTCATACAAGCTGACTCATGAATATGGTTTCAAATCTATGCCTATACAGGACACCACTGCTCAACTTCAATCGCAATTGACTGATATGAAAACCCGGCTGGCACATCAAGAATCTGAAACCCGGAAGGCCGACTCAAAATTCGAATTTAGTTTGGCTGAAGCAGAAAAACTGAAGACCAGCTTTGATGCTGAAAGAACCGCCTGGGATGAAGAGAAAACTGCTTTAACACAACGGGCTGAAAAAGCGGAAGCTGATCTTCAAAGGGTGACCACTGAGCTTACCAGTTTAACACACCATGTATCCCAGATGGTTTCTGCTATCTTTGGTGAGCCGCCTTGCCAGCATCAAAATTGAATCTCTTCTTTTTTTATCATAAACCGCCACTGATCAATCCACAATTGTTACATAGGTCCGAGGAGCAGCAACCTTAGTCAAAACATGTTGGTGAAGCTTAAAGCCGTATATACGCTTGTTGAGCAGCTATATACCGGAACTCAGCGCACGCTAGCCATGATTTCTCCAACAAATCAAGGACCCAATCTGCTGAGTGACGTTTTGAAACAATTGTCGATTCTGCCTGCGAGGATTCAACAGATAAAACGGTCATGTGCAAGAGCCGGTATCGTGACGGCCTTGAGCCGTGCTAAGGCATGGTTACTAGAGCTAGACCTGGCCGAGGTAGCTACTGGGTATCCAAGATTGAGAGAAGATGGCACTTATTTTGACCAGAAAGACTTTGCTGCCTGTGTTAAAGAAATACATCCTCTGGCGACTCTGATTGCTGATGAATCAAATCTCTCAAAATATCAGCCGGCTTATGATATAGAAAATCAGAAGATGCCCACGCCGGCTTATAAAGTGATGGATCTGATTCCTCCAACCCGCAAGCATACTTTCACCCCTAAAGTTGATCCGTCCGACCTTATAGATGATGAAGCTGAATTCCAAGCCTTGCGTGGCATTGACTGGTCATCACCAAACTTCCAGACGATGGGGGACCATGAACCGGAGAAGAATGATCCGGAAGCTTCAAGTCGTCAGGCCAAGAAGATTGATCCGCCGGGCGGTTCAAATATTTGATCTTCCAAAAAACACTTGATCTTTTTGGCTCACTGAGTCATGTAATAGGCTAGTGAAACTTTGATCTGCTGTGCCATTGTGCATGTTTTGTTTTGCGCAAACTGCTGATCTGCCAGTTGAAAACTACTACTTTATGTTTATGATAGCATCAATTTATGTAGATCAGTTTTGTCAATACCCTGCACACAAAACATATGAAAAACCACTGTTGACTAAAAACAGTCCATAACCAGGGTCGGTTTAATCTTGACCTTATATGAAAAAATATCATACATGTGATATACAACCGGCTTAGCAGGCCAAAGTAGTAAGGATATTAACCCAAAATGTGAACACCTTAGGTAGTAAGGGGTGTCATCCCAAAGTTTAAAGCCAGAACTCCAAGCACATAGGCTATTATTATATATTGGCGACTTATAATCCGAAGCCAGTCCGGGTTATCAAACTCCAGATATGCTTAAGTATGATCCATAAGGATGAAGGCTTCATGGCCTGAATTGTCTCAATCCATATGTAATATGGCGTAAATACATGACTCCAAAAAATGCTTAGAAAAAGACAATGAATCAAAATCGAGAAAACAAGGCTTTCATAGGCCGCCAAGCCTAAAGCTCCAAGGATTTCATGGGCCGCCAAGCCACTGAGTTAACCTTGTACACTTTGTGAATCCGGCCTCACATGACCGCCGTTTTAACCTTGACCACTTCAGGGTCCATGTAAGATTGACTGTCAAGAGTTCGGCTTGTCATTCCGGGATTACTCGGGCGGAGTGGCAGTTTCTACAAAGCAGGAGCACCCGGAAAAATTTGGTGAATACACCTAGCGTTCCAAGCCAGCTCACAAGGGTAGTGATGCTATGTTCTCTTTGGTGAATACACCTATGTTTGAATAGGAAGCCCCCAAGTGCTTTATGTCGTATAAGCCGAATCAAGAGGGATATTCACAGCTATGCTCAATGAGCAGGAAGCCCCCAAGTGATTTGTACGAGTGGCGTTGCGCCGGATCAAGAGGGATATTCACAGCTATGCTCAATGAGCAGGAGGCCCCCAAGTGACCATCTGAAGATGTGGCGTTGCGCCGGATCAAGAGGGATATTCACAGCTATGCTCAATGAGCAGGAAGCCCCCAAATGTCCTGTAATTATGGCTATGAGCCAGATCAAGAGGGGTATTCACAGCTATGCTCAATGAGCAGGAAGCCCCCAAATATCCATTTGTAGTGAAAAAGACTCATTATTATTTGACATGAAATGAACAGAGGCCCTGTATTAGCAGGGGTGCCATCTTTATTATAATCATCATAATATATACATTGTCAAGATATGTACATTTGTAAGGCCGGTGGCTCAAGTGTAGTAAGGCTGCAGACGAGCAATATTCCAGGGCCGACAGGTCTCCTCCTCCGACGTGCGTGAGTCCTTGTGGTGTCGAACATCGACAAGATAGTATGACCCGTTATTCAGATTCTTGCTGACCACAAAATGCCCTTCCCAAGGTGGGGATAGTTGTCGGTGTTCTGGGAATGGGGGTCCCCAGACATGCCTGTGTGCGGCCTGTGGCGTGGCTCAAGTGGGGGCCCAGTGCGGCCTATCTTTATCAGCTCAAGCTCAAGACCCTCGCTAGGGGCCAAGCCTCGCAGGGCGGACGACAGGAAGCTTCCTCAGAGGCGGCCTCATCCGGCAGGATCGCGAGGAGGCAGAGGGATCAAGGCAGGAATACCTCACGAGGAACCCGTGATGCAATCCATGACGATCAAGACTAGGCAGGCGCCAGGCGGGCGCTGGCCTGCGCAGTGTCCTTGTTTCCCCTTTGGTGCAAAGTGGGCAAGCACAGGCCAAGGCGCCGGGTAAAGGTTACCATTCCGGTGCAACAAGACCAAGACCAGCAGAGTGGCAGGACGGAGGTCACCATGGAGCCCAAGACGGCGTAATCACCAGTGCTTTTGGCAGCCGAAGACCACCTTTGGTCAGGATAACTTGTACTATATGTTCCCCTTCAAAATGGCCAATTGTTGGCGCCCTTCCCGCTCATTATTTGGGGAGAGGCCCAGGGCCTCTATAAGTAAAACTAGCCACACAGAGTAGAGGGACATCCAGAAATTTGGTAGAGCCCTAGCAGAGAGAAAGAGAGGCGACTGAACTCACCCTAGTAGTTCATCGCACTAGCTCAAGAACACCTCTCGCGAGGCTGTTCTTCCTTTGTACTACTCATCATCAGCCCCCTGAGGCAATCCACCACACCACACACTGGACTAGGCTATTACACCACAATGGTGGCCCGAACCAGTATAAACCTTGTGTCCCTTGTGTTTTTCGCTGTTTCCAGTTTAGATCACGCGAGGAGATTAGACGTAGATAGGTAGGGGAGAGATCTCCGCGCGCACCCTAGTGTTCAAACCTCAAGGGTCTACCAGAACCCGAAATCCGACATTTGGGGCGCCAGGTAGGGGTGCGCCGGAGTCCTTCCTCCTGACGACCCGTTCTCCCCCAACATCGCATCCCGCCCTCATGGAGGACCACGCGCCTCCCGCTCTAGCAACGGATGTCAACACTTGGGCCAGGGGGCTCCAGGCCTTTGCCCCCGCCTTGCGACAAGTGCAGTGGCCGCGCAAGTTCAGGCCTGAGATGCCGCCATGCTACGACGGCGCAACGGACCCAATGATTTTCCTGCTGGCGTACGAGGAGGCCGTCCTCAGAGCCGGGGGCGATGACCGTGTGATGGCCAACTAGTTACCCATGGCCCTCACCGGCATCCCGCGCGCATGGCTCCTCCACCTGCCGACGGCCTCTGTCACCTCCTAGGAGGAGCTGCGCGACCCCTTCTTCGCCCGTTTTGCCGCACCAGCGCCGCCCATCGTCGCAGCTCTCCTGGGTGGCTCCCAGGCACCACCCTCGAGCCATCACGTCAAGCCATTCACCCGCCGGATCAGCACCGCCTCCAAGCGCCGAGAAGCCCCCCCGGGCTGGGTGGCGCCCGAGGCCGATCTAACCTTCGACTCGGAGGACCACCCCTTCAACCCCATTGGTTCGGGCGCGCTCCCAATGTTGTGCACCCCCACCATCTGCCAAGTGGCCATCACCAGGACCCTCATCGACGGTGGTGCCGGCCTCAACGTGCTCTTGGTGGAGGCCTTCAGCCTCCTCCATGTGCCACTGGAGCGGCTCCAACCCAGCAGGCCTTTGTCGGGCATCGGAGTCAGTTCCACCGCCTCCCTGGGACAGATCCGCCTCCCAGTGACCTTCGGCACCTACGACAACTTCCGCACGGAGCTGATTGACTTCGACATCGCCCCCATTGGCCTCCCGTACAATGCCATCCTCGACTATCCGGCCTTGGAGCGGTTCATGGCAGCAACTCACTCGGCGTACAACCTCATGAAGATGCCTGGGAGCAGCGGCGTCCTCACCATGTCAGGAGACGCAAGGGATGCGCTGCAGGTGCTCCAGCTTGCTTTCAGGGCGGCCGCAGTGGCGCAGCCCACTAGCACCGACGCCCTTGAGCCCAAGGGGGCTGCGCCGGCTAAAAAGAAGCAGTTGTTCACCCAAGACAAGGCGGAAACCAAGCAGGTACCAGTCGATGAGGACGGGTCCGCTAGCGCCACCTTCACCATAGGGGCCAACCTCGAGCCCGAGTAGGAGAAAACCCTGATCAGGTTCCTGCGTGCGAACAAGAAGGTGTTCGCGTGGGAACCTGATCAGTTAGCAGGGATCCCAAGGGAAGTGAGTGAGCATCACCTCAACGTGTGCCCCAATGTGCGCCCCGTGAAGCAGAAGGCAAGGCGGCAGTCTACTGAGAAACAGGCTTTCATCGTTCAAGAGACCCGTAAGCTAGAGGCGGCAAGAGTTATCCGCGAGGTCCGCTACCCTGATTGGCTGGCTAATCCGGTCGTTGTGCCGAAAAAGGGAGGAAAGGAGCGCATGTGCGTCGACTTCACCAACCTCAACAAGGCCTGCCCGCAAGATCCATTTCTGCTCCCCCGCATTGACCAGATAGTCGACTCCACCATAAAGTGTGACCTATTGTGCTTCCTAGATGCCTTCTCGGGCTATCACCAGATCAAGATGGCGGTAGAAGACATAGAGAAGACGGCTTTCCTGACCCCGTGTGGAGTGTACTGCTATACGTGCATGCTGTTTGGGTTGCGCAACGCAGGCGCAACCTTTCAGCAGCTGATGCACATTGCCTTAGGCCGGCAGCTCGGGAGGAGCGCTGAAGCTTACGTCGATGACATTGTGGTGAAGTCTCGTGTGGTAAGAACCCTGATATAGGACCTGGAAGAAACCTTCGCGAGCCTCAACGAAGTGGACCTATGGCTCAACCCGGAGAAGTGTGTGTTTGGAGTCCCCTCGGGCAAGCTCCTAGGTTTCCTCGTATCCCACAGGGGCATCGAGGCCAACCCAGAGAAGGTCAAGGCAGTCGAAGACATGAGCACACCAAGGACCCTCAAAGAAATGCAGAAGCTCACCGGGCGGGTAACTGCGCTCGGGCGTTTCATCTCCAAGCTGGGGGAACGAGCGCTGCCCTTCTTCAAGCTGATGAAGAAAAAGGGTCCCTTCGAATGGACTGAAGAGGCCGATAAGGCATTCCAAGACCTCAAGAGGTACCTTACCGGTCCACCAGTGATGGTAGCTCCGCGTCCTCGGGAGCCCCTGGTGCTCTACCTTGCGGCCACCCCCTACTCCGCTAGCGCAGCCCTGGTAGCGGGCAGGGAGGAGCGTTGTGCCAAGGCCGCATCGACCGTCCGAACTGAACCAAAGCAGAGCCAGGAGGGCCTCGCGAAGGCCGCAACCGCAGCCGGAAAGGAATAGCCGCAGTAGAAGAACGCACCCGAAGCAGGAGAGGCCTCTTCAGGCGACCAAGCACTGGGAGATCCGTCGTCTCAAGAGACGCCTCGACCTCTGGAGGACGCAAGCAGCGCCAGCACCCTCAACCTCGTCGAGCATCCCGTGTACTTCGTCAGCATGATGCTACGGGATGCAAGGGCACGGTATCCCATGCCTCAAAAACTCCTCCTCGCCCTACTAGTGGCCTCACGCAAGCTACGCCACTACTTCCAAGGACATCCCATCAAAGTTGTCTCAGCATACCCCTTGGAAAGAGTGCTCAGGAGCCCCAACTCAGCTGGAAGGGTTGCTGAATGGAACATTGAGCTACAGGCATTTCAGCTACAATTCAGTATGCCCATAGTCATCAAGGGAGCCACACTGGCAGAATGGGCAGAAGCGCCGGGTCTCGAGGCAGGCGAAGACCGATCACTTTCCCCGGGAAGTGAAGCACCGGATGGCTGGGTCATGTACTTTGATGGGGCGTTCTCCCGACATGGTGCGGGAGCTGGCGCAGTGCTTGTATCCCCTACCCAGGACAAACTCTACTATGTCGTAGAACTTTCTTCCAGCACGGAGAAAAGGTCCCCAACAACATAGGGGAGTACGAAGGCCTAATAGCAGGCTTGAAGGCCGCAGCTGCCTTAGGGGTGAAGCACCTCATCATAAAGGGCGATTCGCAGCTCCTCATCAACTTCTCCAACAAGATATACGAGCCAAAGGACGAGCACATGGAAGCCTACCTCGATGAGGTTCGCAAGATGGAGAAATAGTTCTGGGGGCTGGAGTTGCAACATGTGCCTCGCGGCACCAATCAGGAGGCTGATGACATTGCCAAGAGGACATCTAGGCGGCTGCCTCAGGAGCCTGGCGTCTTTGAGGAGCGGCTCTTCAAACCCTCAGCAGTGTCATCACTGTCGAGCACGCCGCAACCAAGGGAGGAGCTCCCTTAGCCGCCTGCCTCAGGAGCCCGATCTGCGGCCCAGCCTCAGGGGCATGCCTGCTCCTAGCCTTAGAGCCTCAGGAAGGGTGTTGGATCCCGGAGCTCAAGAACTACCTGATGCAAGGGACTCTGCCGGAGAATGAGGAGGAAGCGGAGCGTGTGGCGCGGCAGGCCACGACTTATTGCATCAGGGATGGAGAGCTCTACAGGAAGCCACCAAATGACGTGTCCCTACGTTGCATCTCCCAAGAGCAAGGGAAGGAGCTACTGGCGGACATACACGGCGGAGACTGCGGGCACCACTCGTCGTCACGGACCCTCGTCGGCAAGGCGTTCCGTAGTGAATTTTATTGGCCCACAGCGCTCAACGACGCCGTTGAGCTTGTGAAGGCTTGCGAGGCCTACCAGTTTCACGCTATGCAGATCCATCAGCCTGCGGGGGGTCTACAGACTATTCCCCTCTCATGGCCATTCGCAGTTTGGGGGCTGGACATGCTGGGCCTGTTTCCTCGGGCGCCAGGGGGCTATCGCTACCTCTACGTCGTCGTGGACAAATTCACCAAGTGGGCTGAGGTGGAAGCCGTCCGCACAATCCCGGCAGGCTCAGCGGTCAAATTCATCAAGGGCCTCGTGAGCCAATTTGGGGTGCCCAACCGCATCATCACCGACAATGGTTCGCAATTCACCAGTAATCTGTTCAAAATGCACTGTGCTAACCTTGGAACGCAGATATGCTACGCTTCGGCAGCACACCCCCAGAGCAACGGCCAGGCCGAGCGGGCCAACACAGAGGTCCTAAGGGTCCTCAAAGCCAGGACCTTCAAGAAGAAGCTGGAAGCCTGCGGCAGGGGCTGGTACGACGAGCTCCAGTCCGTGCTGTGGTCAATCCGCACAACTGCGACCAAGCCAACTGGAGAAACCCCGTTCTTCCTCGTCTACGGAGTAGAGGCTGTTCTCCCTCACGAGGTCAGGCGTCGCTCTGCACGGGTAATGGCGTTCGACGAGACGCAGCGGGACACCATGCGGGGGACGAATCTCGTGCTGGGGGAGGAACACCGTCGAGAAGCCGCACTGCGAGTGGCAAGGTATCAACAGGCGCTGCGACGATACCACTGCCACAACATCCTCCCAGAACTCTTGAGGTAGGGGATCTCGTGCTCAGATGGGTTCTCTCCAGGGAGGGGCTGCACAAGCTCTCTCCCATGTGGGAGGGCCCATTCAAGGTTGTTCATGTTTCCAGGCCTGGCTCCGCGCACTTGGAGACCACGGAGGGGGTACCCATCCAGAACGCGTGGAACATTCAACATCTCCGGAGGTTCTATCCCTGAGCGAGGCCTAGCGCCTAGGAAAGGCCCGGTGCCTGTGAAGAAGGCGAATGCCTGTGAAGCCGCTGCGTTTTGGCAAAGGCCCGGTGCCTGTGAAGAAGGCGAATGCCTGTGAAGCTGCTGCGTTTTGGGAAATGCCCGGTGCCTGTGAAGAAGGCGAATGCCTGTGAAGCTGCTGCGTTTTAGGAAAGGCCCGGTGCCTGTGAGGAAGGCAAATGCCTGTGAAGCTGCTGCGTTTTGGGAAAGGCCCGGTGCCTGTGAAGAAGGCAAATGCCTGTGAAGCTCGCCGCTCGTGACACTCTCACGTAATAATGAGTGGGGCTGTAGACGCCTCGGAGTCTTCGGAGTGCCGCCCTCGGGCCTCGGGGGCTCCCGCCCACGCCAAGTGGCAGCACTTAGCTCCGCGCTGGTGAGAAGACGTCGAAGACTAGAATAGGTGCCGGACGCGGCTTTCCCATTTGCTTTCGGAAGTTGGCTTGTTTATTCCCGTTTGAAGTTTTATTGGAGTTGCTGACGTTCCTGGCTTGTGACTCTTTGTCTTTCTCGCTCGCTTGCCTCATTTTCTCTCGCACAAGTCTCGCGAGGTAGTCGCAGGCGCCCTCGCGAGTGTTTTCTGCCCCGATCGTTTGGAGCTTTCCTATCCGAGTCCTCTGCGGGGGCACCCCTCCCAGTCCATGCCCCATGGGCATCGCGACACGAGCGCAGGACCTAGGTCGATCGCCCCCACAACCAAGACCGTAAGCTACCCCTCCTACTGATCCTTGTAGGGCACGAAGCGCATGACGAGGCCACGACCTCGGGAGGTGAGGACCGCGCCAAGCCCCACCGAGCTAAAATAGTTCCCGCACATGGGTGCGCGGCGCAGAAACACATCGCAGAAATAGCAGAAACAACACGATGGTTAAACAGCAGCGGTTCTAACACGCCCCCGCGAGGCCCTACATTACTTTCTATTTCTACGCAGGATAAGAAAGAAAACAAAACGGGCGCGATTTGTCCTGCACCAGCCCACAACGAAGGCTCGAGCTGCTCCTGGGGCTCAGGCGGATCCCTCCTCCCGCTTCATCAGGGCGCGACGGCTGGCTAACCTGCTGCCTTCACACAGGCGGGCGCGACGGCGCGGGGGCTGGTCGCGGCCACCGCTGGTGGAGCTGCTGCCCGAGAGGGGTCGCCGAAGCTCAGCGAACCCCGAGCACCGCCGCCTGTACGCCAGTCGCCATCTTCATCCTAGTTAGTGCTGGGGGTGGGCAGGCGGCTGTGGTCGTCGTCTTCAGGGCAGCACCCGGCACGGCGACCATCTTCCCCAAACACCCTCACATAGAGGGTGGCATCACCATCGAACTTGAAGTACAGGGTACACCATCGGCCCCGGTCGCGTGCGCGGGAAAACGTTTGCCAGCCGTGTGTCAGAGCCCCATTCCCAGAGATGGAGACCTCCAGCGAAGCCCAGGAGGCCCTGCTGCAGCAGCCGTCTGCCTGGAGCCAGAAGCCACACCGAGCACTGGCCGGCAGTTCATCTACGAAGAAACAGGGGAGCTGGAGCCGGGTGCTGGATGGGTCCGCCGACCACACGACGAACTCTGGCAGCACCTCCGCAGAGCGAAAGCGTGGCCTAGGGGGCGCACACCCACGGCGTGCCCCCCGTCGGCAACCGGGCGCTCACCACCACGCAGGGAACTGCCTCCATGGACGCGGTAGGCTACCACGGGGACCGTGGTATACTTGCGAGGGCGGCCTCG
>NC_041386.1:173607077-173628086 GCF_002162155.2 Triticum dicoccoides | reverse complement strand
GGGGGGCCTTTCCTTTCTCTGCGGCCGAGAATCTCTTTCGGGCCATGGGGACGGCGAGTAGCCAAGAAGAAGAAAAGGAGAAGCAAGAAGGGATGGACTGAAGGGGCTCGCCCAGCCCCGTACTTATAGCCGGAGGAGGCCAACCGCCGAGCACCATGATCGCAGGTAAGCATGACCGGTTTCTCTGCATGCAGGGACTTGTCAAGTCGTGCGGTCGCCGAGGCATCATGGGGAAGCGCATACGCCCACGTCCAGTCAACCGCCACGCGGCGCCCAAGGCCGCAGGCTATTGGGGCCCGCGGCGCTTCGCGCTTACCCCTTCGCTTCCCCGCCAGGCCAAGCCCGGGCACGCCTTGGGCCCGGGGGCTACTGTCGGCATTCTAGGAATGGGGGTCCCCAGAATTGCATGCCTGCGGCCTGTGGTGCGGCTCAAGTTGGGGCCCAGCGCGGCCCATCTTCATCAGATCAAGCTCAAGACCCTCGCGAGGGGCCAAGCCTCGCGGGGCGGACGACAGGAAGCTTCCTCAGAGGTGGACTCATCCGGCAGGCTCGCGAGGAGGCGGAGGGATCAAGGCAGGAATACCTCGCGAGGAACCCGTGACGCAAGCCATGACGATCGAGACCAGGCGGGCGCCGGCCTGCGCAGTGTCCTTGTTTCCCCTTTGGTGCAAAGGGGGCAAGCACAGGCCAAGGAACCAGGCAAATGTTACCATTCCGGTGCAACAAGACCAAGACCAACAGAGCGGCAGGACGGAGGTCACCGTGGAGCCCAAGACGGCGTCATCACCAGTGCTTTTGGCAGCCGAAGACCACCTTTGGTCAGGATAACTTGTACTATATGTTCCCCTTCAAAATGGCCAATTGTTGGCGCCCTTCCCGCTCATTATTTATGGAGAGGCCCAGGGCCTCTATAAGTAGAACTAGCTACACAGAGTAGAGGGACATCCATAAATCTGGTAGAGCCCTAGTAGAGAGAGAGAGAGAGGCGACTGAACTCACCTTAGCAGTTCATCGCACCAGCTCAAGAACACCTCTCGCGAGGCTGTTTTTCCTTTGTACTATTCGTCATCACCCCCCTGAGGCAATCCACCACACCACACACTGGAGTAGGGTATTACACCACAACGGTGGCCCGAACCAGTATAAACATTGTGTCCCTTGTGTTGTTCATTGTTTCCAGTTTAGATCACGCGAGGAGATTGGACGTAGATAGGTAGGGGAGAGATCTCCGTGCGCACTCCAGTGTTCGAACCTCAAGGGTCTGCCGGAACTCGAAATCCGACCATAGTTTATGCATATTCGTCTGATCCTGAATAAGCCGGAGCACCAAGTCACCTTCTTGAAAGGTTTTGGTCTTAACCCGGCGACTGTGATAACGACGCAGATCTTGTTGGTAAATTGCTGAATGAGTCGCTGCAAGGTCATGCTCCTCATCTAACAGGTCAAGTGCATCATGACGTGCTTTTTCATTGTCAGCCTCACCATAAGCCGCCACTCGGGGCGAGTCGTGACAGATGTCACTAGGGAGAACCGCTTCTGCTCCGTAGACCATGAAGAAAGGCGTGTAACCCATCGATCTATTGGGGGTAGTATTGATGCTCCATAACACTGAGGGTAACTCCTCCACCCAACAACCCGGCGTCCTCTATAGAGGAACCATAAGCCGGGGCTTAATGCCTCTCAGGATCTCTTGATTGGCTCTCTCAGCTTGACCATTACACTGGGGGTGAGCCACTGATGATACATCAAGCCGGATATGCTCACGTTCACAAAATTCTTCCATAGCACCCTTGGACAGATTAGTGCCATTATCAGTTATAATACTATGGGGAAAACCAAAACGGAAAATCACCTTTTTGCCGAATTGAACCGCCGTAACCGCGTCACATTTACTGACGGGTTCTGCCTCAACCCACTTTGTAAATTTTTAAACTGCCAGAAGGAGGTGTGTCTTTTTATTCTTGGACCTTTTAAAAGGCCCAACCACAAGCCCCCAGACTGCAAACGACCAAGTAATTGGAATCATCCTTAATTCTTGAGACGGAACATGAGCTCATCATGAGAATTTCTGACAACCATCACATTTACTGATTAGGTCTTTCGTATCTGCATGAGACATCAGCCAATAAAACCCATGACAGAAAGCCTTAGCTACAAGAGATTTAGAGCTGGCATGATGACCACAATCTCCTTCATGAATCTCTCGTAGAATCTCACAACCTTCTTCAGGAGAAACACAACGTTGAAACTCCCCTGTGACATTGCGATGATGCAACTCTCCGTTGACAAAAGTCATTGACTTAGACCACCGGGTTATATGCCTGGCCAAATTTTCATCCTCAGGTAACTCGCCCCGTGTCATACAAGCCAAATATGGAACTGTCCAGTCAGGAATAGCATGGAGAACTGCCACCATTTGCGCTTCCGGGTCAGGAACACCAAGATCCTCCTCTGTAGGCAATTTGACAGAAGGGTTATGCAGAATATCTAGGAAAGTCTTATGTGGCACTGGCTTACGCTGAGACCCTAACCGGCTTAAAGCATCAGCCACCTCATTTTTCCTGCGATCAACGTGTTCAACTTGATAACCCTTGAAGTAACCCTCAATAGCATCAACCTCTCGATGATAAGCCAGCATGAGCGGATCCTTAGAATCCCAAGTGCCAGAAACTTGCTGAGCCACCAAATCTGAGTCGCTGAAACATCGCACCCGGCTTAAGGTCATTTCCTTTGCCATCCGAAGACCATGGAGCAAGGCCTCATACTCAGCTACATTGTTAGTACAAGGGAACATCAACCGGAGAACATAAGAGAATTTATCACCTCGTGGGGAAGTCAAGACAACTCCAGCCCCCGAGCCTTCCAACTACCTGCACCCATCAAAGTGAATAGTCCAATATGTGTTATCTGGCTTCTCCTCAGGCAGCTGCAACTATGTCCAATCATTGATAAAATCCACAAGTGCCTGAGACTTGATGGTTGTATGAGGCACATACTTTAAACCATGAGGTCCAAGCTCAATGGCCTACTTGGCTATCCTACCTGTGGCTTCTCTGTTTTGAATGATATCCCCTAAAGGGGCAGAACTAACCACAATGATAGGATGGCCCAGAAAATACTGCTTCAGCTTCCAGCTAATCATAAAAACCCCGTATACAAGCTTCTGCCAATGTGGATACCTCTGTTTGGACTCGATAAGGACCTCACCGATGTAATAAACTGGTCGTTGAACCGGGTATTCTTTCCCTGCTTCCTTTCTTTCCACCACAATGGCTACACTAACAGCTCGGCTATTTGCAGCCACATATAATAGCAAAGGCTCCTTGTCAATGGGAGCAGCAAGAACGAGCGGCTCAGCCAACTGTTTCTTCAAATCCTCAAACGCATGATTAGCAGCATAACTCCAAACAAAGTGATCTGTTTTCTTCATCATTTGGTAAAGAGGAATAGATTTCTCACCCAACTGGATCATGAACCGGCTTAAGGCCGCAATATGACCCGCCAAACGCTGGACATCGTTAATACATGCCGGTTTAGCCAGAGAGGTGATAGCCTTTATCTTCTCCGGGTTAGCTTCAATACCTCATTCAGAAACCAGAAAACCCAAAAGCTTACCAGATGGTACACCAAAAAACACTTGGCCGGGTTAAGCATCATCTTATAAACCCGGAGGTTGTCAAAGGGTTCCTTCAAATCATCAATCAGGGTCTCTGTCGGTGTCAAAACCGGCAGATCTCGGGTAGGGGGTCCCGAACTGTGCGTCTCAGGCGGATGGTAACAGGAGTCAGGGGACACGATGTTTTACCCAGGTTCGGGCCCTCTTCATGGAGGTAAAACCCTACGTCCTGCTTGATTATTCTTGATAATATGAGTAGTACAAGAGTTGATCTACCACGAGATCGGAGAGGCTAAACCCTAAAAGCTGGCCTATGGTATGATTGTATGTTGTCCTACGAACTAAAACCCTCCGGTTTATATAGACACCGGAGGGGGCTAGGGTTACACAAGGTCGGTTACAAAGGAAGAGATATACATATCCGTATTGCCTAGCTTGCCTTCCGCGCCAAGTAGAGTCCCATCCGAACACGGGACAAAGTCTTCAATCTTGTGTCTTCATGGTCCAACAGTCCGGCCACATGATGTAGTACAGATGTACGGATACCCCCTAATCCAGGACTCCCTCAGTAGCCCCCGAACCAGGCTTCAATGATGATGAGTCCGGCGTGCAGTGTTGTCTTCAGCATTGCAAGGCGGGTTCTTCTCCAAATTTCGAACATTTGTTAAGCAGTGTCCGGTCCCATAAATGTTGAACCTATTGGCTTCTGCGCCCAATAAGGGCTATCTTCCACGCGTCGAATGAATGCGAGGCGCCAGGGCATTTTTACATTCGCCCCCTAGCCAGTTAAATAAATTGTCTATTAAAGGGATGGGGATTCTTAGATCCAATCCATACCATCCTCCCCCAGCGAGAATCCATCGGAGCACGCTTTGGAAAGATCCACTCCAGCATGTCCGACCTCTGCAGCTCCTCCTCCCGCCCCCGTAGCCCTAAGCCCAATGATTGGGAGAGGTGTTCAGTCCCACACAATCGATTAGTCGAAGTGCAGACTAAGGTATTTCTCCCTCCAGCGTATATGGTGCCCGTCCGAGTCGGGCTCGCCACCTACAATGGCGGGGAGCAAGCAGAGAACTTCCCCAGCCCCTCTATGGGGGAGCGGGTATGCCTTGTTCCTCATTTACTGAGGGGACTCGGATTTCCGATTCATCCGTTCCTCGGCGAGCTCCTGGAGTTTTACGGCCTCCAACTGCATAATTTCATCCCTGCTTCCATTTTACACATTTAGGGAAGAGAGCTCCATTGGATCCATCAGCTCGGCGAATTCCGAGCCGACATGGAGGTTGTTTTCGATGACCCGAGAAGTCATGGTTGGGGCAGCAGCCGAACGGGCGGTCATGATGAAACTGCCTAGCCGGAGAGTTTGGCCGACAGCCAAGGCTCCCCTGGCTGTGATGTTGTTCTTAACAACGAGACAAGGCATCCCTCCTTATGGTGACGGCACAGAGGAACTCTCAATGAAAGCATCAATGTCGGTGTCAAAACCGGCGGATCTCAGGTAGGGGGTCCCGAACTATGCGTCTAAGGCAGATGGTAACACGAGGCAGGGGACACGATGTTTTACCCAGGTTCGGGCCATCTTGATGGAGGTAAAACCCTACGTCCTGCTTGATTATTCTTGATAATATGAGTAGTACAAGAGTTGATCTACCACGAGATCGGAGGGGCTAAACCCTAAAAGCTAGCCTATGGTATGATTGTATGTTGTCCTATAGACTAAAACCCTCCGGTTTATATAGACACGGGAGGGGGCTAGGGTTACACAAGGTCGGTTACAAAGGAAGAGATATACATATCCGTATTGCCTAGCTTGCCTTCCACGCCAAGTAGAGTCCCATCCGGACAAGGGACGAAGTCTTCAATCTTGTATCTTCATGGTCCAACAGTCCGTCCATAGGATGTAGTCCGGATGTCCGGATACCACCCTAATCCAGGACTCCCTCAGTCTCCTTCTTCCTGGATTTCACCACAATATCATCCACATAGGCATGAACATTGCGCCCAATCTGTTTATGAAGGCAATTCTTCACACATCACTGGCAAGTCGCCTGGGTGCTCTTGAGCCCAAAAGGAATAGACACATAGCAGAAGGCTCCAAACGAAGTGATGAAAGCTGTCTTCTCCTGGTCCTTAACTGCCATCTTTATCGGATGATAACCAGAATAAGCATCCAAAATCATAGACGCTCACGGCCCGCCGTAGCATCAATAATTTGATCTATACGAGGGAGAGCAAAGGGATCAGCCGGACAAGCTTTGTTTAAGTCCGTGTAGTCCACACACATACGCCAAGTGTCGTTCTTCTTAAGAACCAACACCGTGTTAGCCAACCACTCAGGATGAAAAAAAATTCAACAATAAACCCAGCCGCCAAGAGCTGGGCCACTTCTTCACCAATGGCTTTATGCCTCTCTTCATTGAAACGACGAAGAAATTGATTGACCGGTTTAAACTTTGGATCAATATTAAGAGTGTGCCCAGTGAGTTCCCTCGGTACACCTGGCATGTCAGAAGGTTTCCAGGCAAAGATGTCCTGGTTCTCACGGATGAACTCGATGAGCGCACTTTCCTATTTCAGATCCAGATTAGCACTGATGTTGAACTGCTTGGATGAATCGCCAGGAACAAAATCAACTAGCTTAGTGTTATCTGCCGACTTAAACTTCAAGACTGGATCATGCTTCGTAGTTGGCTTTTTCAAAGATGTCATATCTGTCGGGACAACATTGTCTTTATAAAACTTCAATTCTTCTGTCACGCAGATAGACTCGGCATAAGCAGCATCACCTTCTTCACACTCCAAAGCTATCTTTCGGCTTCCATGCACCGTGATGGTCCCCTTTGTAACCCGGCATCTTGAGTTGCTGATAAACATAACAAGGCCGTGCCATGAACTAGGCATAAGTCAGTCACCCGAACAGAGC
The DNA here is from genome assembly GCF_002162155.2 of Triticum dicoccoides. Lineage (NCBI taxonomy): Eukaryota > Viridiplantae > Streptophyta > Magnoliopsida > Poales > Poaceae > Triticum > Triticum dicoccoides. Next base: position 173,621,547 of record NC_041386.1, on the reverse strand, counting down.
ATGATAAGGGCTCTTGATTTTAACCACTTCAAAGGTCAACGTCTTAGATCTGGAATCATACTCATCTCCAAAAGCAACTTCCAAAGATATCTTACCGACCTCATATGCCGAATTACCAGGTACCACACCATGAAAAATAGTGTTTGACGGTTTAAGGTTTTTGTCGGCCAACCCCATACGACGGAAAGTTTCATAGTAAAGGATATTAATGCTGCTACCTCCATCCATGAGCACCTTAGTAAATTTGTATCCTCCAATCTGAGGCGCCACCACCAGCGCCAAATGACCCGGATTATCAACCCGGGGCGGGTGGTCCTCACGACTCCAGACAATGGGCTGCTCAGACCATCGTAAGTAACAGGGAACCGCCGGCTCAACGGCATTTACTGCCCTTTTATGAAGCTTTTGATCCCTCTTACATAAACTTGTGGTGAAGACGTGGTACTACTCACTATTCAATTGCTTCGGATTACTTTCACAACCAGATTGCTGCTGCTGGTTCCCCTGACTAGGCTGTTGATGATAACCGCCCTGATTGCCTTGATTGGGTGACCCTGGAAACCGGAATTAGAACCGCTGCCATCGTAACCCAGACCGTGAGAGCCGAAACCTGAGCCGCCGCCCGGCCCATGATTGTTCTGGAACAAATTGGAATTTTTGAACTCCTTCATAATGTGGCAGTCTTTCCAAAGGTAACCGGACGGCCTTTGCCGCGTACCATGCTTTGGGCAAGGCTCATTCATCATCTGCTCAAGATTGATAGCTATCCCTCCTGCCTGAGGAGGTGGCTTTCCCTTTCGACGCTGACCATTATTCTGTGTGTTGTTATTGGCCACAAAATCTTAATTACCATCGGCCTTGCGCTTACCATTGCCCCCTGACTCGCTGGGTTATGATGCTAGCCCTTGGTGTTGCCACTCTTCTTTCCCTTTCCCGTCTTTTCATCATTAGACTCGGGGTCCCTGGTACTATCAGAGTGGGCATATTTGATCAGAGTTGCATCAGCTCCCCCATGTCATTGCGGTGGCACTTGAGTCACCCTAGCTTCTGTTTAAGAGGCAAAAAACGACATTTTTTCTCCAACATTAGGACCGCTGAGCCAACATTAATGTTATCCGATGAGTGCAGGACGACTTTGACCCGACGCACCCAATGGGTCATTGACTCGCCCTCTTCTTGGGCACAGGCATCGAAATCCACAATCAACATGGGATACTTGCACGTATCTTTAAAGGGATAATTAGATTTATGCCCCTAGTTGTGTCCCACTCGTCTGTTTTACCCCTAATTCCCAAAAGTTACCGTTTCTGTCCAAATCACTTAGCTCCTCTTATGTTTTTTCCCTTTGACCATTTGACTGTCTGTTTGAAAACTTCATAACTAATTCATACTAAATCAGAAAAATGCAAATAAGATACAAAATGTTCAGAAAAACATCACCTATATGTCAGTGTCATGTGCATCCATGAAAAAAGTGTTGGAAAGTGCCCATCCGAGTTTTAGCTCTTATGCTACTACCATGAATAGTAAAATCTAAAAAAGTTCAAAACAATTCAAAAATAATTTGGTGGCCAAGAATGACAAATGTTTTAAGTGTTTGCCAAGTTTCATCAGGGAATAACATTTGTGGGTGTCGCGGCAAAAAAAACAATCAGCACTCCAAAATAGATTATTTTTTGCCACGACTTCCACGAATGTCGTTCCTTAATGAAACTTGGCAAGCACTTAGAACACTTGTCGTTCTTTGCCACCATAATTTTTTTGATTTTTTTTGAATTTTTTAGAGTTTACTATTCATTGTGGTATCAAAAGAGCAAAAACTCGGATGTGCACTTTCCAACACTTTTTTCATGAATGCAAATGACACTGACATATAGGTGATGTTTTTTTGAACATTTTGGTATATTATTTGCATTTTTTTGATTTTGTATGAATTAGTTATGAAGTTTTCAAACTGACGGTCAAACGGTCCAAGGGCAAAAGCATAAGAGGATCAAAGTGACTTGGACAGAACCGGTGACTTTTGGGAATTAGGGGTAAAACACACGAGTGGGACACAACTAGGGGCATAAATCTAATTATCCATCTTTAAAATTCTGGATGAATCGGGATTTTAACTCGGCCCACGACCCAATGGAATTGGCAGGCAGCCCCTTTAACCAAGTACGGGTCGTCCCATCCAGCATCATGGTGAAGTACTTGACACACGCAGCATCGCTGACCTCCAACGGCTCCATGGCCATCTCGTAACTCTCAACCATGCCTCAGGGGGTAAGTCGGCTGTATAGTTAGGCACTTTACGAGGTCCTTTGAAATCCTTGGGCAAACGTTAATTCCGTAGAGCCGATACTAAACATGGTACGCCCGTGATTCTAGAGGTCACGCCTGCCTCCACCGAAGTCGTTGGATAAGCCGGAGATGGTTGACGGCCCGCGTGCTGAGCCGCCAGCTCAGCCTCCCGACGTGTTTTATCCTGATCCATCAGGGCCTAAGTATTAACACCACCACACGCCAGGTCATGTCCATGGGGCGGATTATGGTGCTGCTCACTGCTTGATACGACCCCGGAGTCCATGTGCCTGCTATAACTTCGGCTTAGGCATGGGGTTGAGTGAATCCTCTCACGACTGTAAGAATAAGCCTCCTGCTATACTGGTGCTATCTGAAGAAGCTCTCTAGCCCTCCGTGTTTCGATCGCAGCTGGAGACTCACCTTCAACTGGGAGGGCCGCCAATCCTGTCGCCCCAGCGATCATGTTATCCAATGGGTTAGAATAATGACCCAGTGGCGTCGGCACATACTGTGGTGGGGTATTATTCAGACGAGGTGGATCTATCATGCGTGGCTAAGCCGGCGCTCCAGTCCTAGGCGTGGCTATCGCCCGGTTTACCTCTGGCGAGTCACTGGTCCCTGCACCAAGTGTGTTGAAGAGGTTCCTCGCCTCGTAAACTAGAGGCAGACGACTCCGATGCCTTCTCCTCATGACTTCGTTTGAAGCGTTCTGATCCAAGGAGAGCCGGAAGGAATCAGCTTGGATTCATTGTGCCCGAGCATCTAGAGCAGCTCGCTCCGCAGCCATCCTCACATTCTCAGCTGTCATATCTCCCTTGGCTTGAGCTATCTCATCTCTTAGTTTTGTGACTCCCGCGTTATGCTCAACTTGATCTACCGGGTTTACCTCTGCTGCTAACAATGCCGTCAAATTGTCCAGTAAGTCAGTCAAAACCTGAGCCGGTGGGCGCACAGGGCCTCCTGCCCCGGCAGCCATTACCGTTGCTGACCCGGAGATTATTGCCACCGCAGTCGAAGAATTCTACGCTGGCTGTGTGCCGGCCATGAAGATCGCAACCCTACTCGGCGGCTCATAGGGGTCTGGAATACCGTCGCCATCGGAATAGCCCCCAAGCCAGCTGTCTTGCAGCTGATACAATGACTCGGTTTTTCTAGTGGACGACTCATCATCAGAGTAGACGGCCGTCTCACCACCGGACATAGATCTATCCTCAGATTCCGCCCCATGGATGAATCCCACGAAGGCACATTTCACCGCGGGCTGAACTCAGGTGGGTCGCGCATGCTGAGCCGTCTCGATGATGTCGGTGCAGATGTCCGGCTCAGGGCCCGTTTCGCCAATCTTGCCGACGAAAACATGAATTCCGCCGAAGGGGACCCGGTACCCGTACTCGATTGAGCCAGCCTCGATGCCCCAGCCTACATCGTTGATGTAGAGCTTGCCGTGGCGACTCTTGGTCATCCGGCCAACTTCGTATCCCTTGATTCCTTCGAAGTTGCCCTTCAAGAACTCAAAACCATCGTGCGCTGGCCCCACGGTGAGCGCCAACTGTCATGGAATTGTCATGGCAGATGTCCTAGCAAAAGGACTTAGTCGTGGAGCCATCACAACAGGGTTAGCTTAAAGGGGTTAAACGGGACAAATGACACAAGGAGTTTATACTGGTACGGCACCTTGCGATGAAGGTAAAGGCCTAATCCAGTTTGAGGTGGTATTGCTTATGTCTCGATTACCAGGGAGCGAATACGCTTGACCTAGCTTTCGATCTGTTGTCTCTTGCCCTTAGCCGCCGTCGGGTCGTCCCTTTATATATACAGGTTGACGCCCCATGGCTTACAGAGTCCCGGTCGGCTCATAAACAACGTGTCCGGCCTGGTGACTAATTACACTTGCCTTACAATATAAGCCATACACATATGGCGGTTTACACCTATGGGCCTTAAGCCGCCTTGGGCTTTTGGGCCCTTTTAGTAAGTATTCTTCATAACCGCCATCTTCATCATCATCATGGGATTTGTATTGATGAACCGCCATTAGGATAACCCGGCCCCTCTTGGGGGGTCATTCCTGATAGTCATATCCCCAACACGAGCCCTTCCCACATGACACATAAACCGTCGGTGATAGGCCCTCCGGTCACACACCTGGGTAAAATGAGCTCGTGTGCGATCGGGCTAGCCATCACATACAATTATACAGGCCCAATCGTTTTCGTTTGTAAGTACATCCCACATAGTGAACCCTAGAGAAATGTTTCCATTCGTATGTATATCCCACACAGTGAATCCCAGACAAACATTTCCATTCGTATGTACATCCCACACAGTGAATCCCAGACAAACATTTCGTTCATCTACACATCCCACACTGTGAATCCCAGACAAACGTTTTCGTTCTTATGTATATCCCACACAGTTTTCTGTATAGCCTTGTGTGTGATAGGCGTAATGATCGCACACGCTCTACCTCCGTTAACCATTTACTTTATTCAAATATACCACACATGATTCGGCGAATAAAACTATATGGCATTGCGCTATCCACCACACACACTTTTATGAATAGAACCGTTTGTAAAGTTCCATGACCCATTTAGTAGGTTTATTAGTTTATAATTAATAATTCCATTATTACATAAATTCACATTTCACATCAAACTACTGTTTGCCAACTTCATATCAGGCGCATAAATATATTTTAACATCACAGTATGATAGCTACATGAAAACAACACAATACATCATATAGCCAGTTCACCTTCATAAGCACAATATTAGAACAATATATTCATTTCCCTAATCGGCTGATGCATGATCAAGCAGATTCATCTTCTCCACCTCTGTTTTCAGTTCAATAAGAACCTGTTTTGCACTGACCAACTGAGAAAGTGCCTCCTCCTTTGCCAACACCATCTTCCCCTTTATGCATGTACTTCCATGACAAATTTATGACAGAATCAAGATAGTCATACCTGTGCTGTCATAGAAGTGTTCCATGACATTACCAAAATTATCATCACGGAAGTGTCCACTCCCATGACGATAAATCGCGCATCACAGAAGTGCTTTCGTCAAGGGTGACCGACACATGGCATCCACCGTAACGGAACGCTGTTAAGCTATCGGGTCGGGTTTTGGATCCGATAACCCGTTAACGGCCTCGACTAATGGGGATTTTCCACGTGTAAAATCATCATTAGCTAGAGGAAACACGTGTCGGCTCATCGTCGGGACAGATGTCATCCACTCACTGGACAGAAGGCGCCTATGATACATCGACACATGGCACGACCCAACAAGTTTAAATGGGCCGGCCCAACTAAAGGCCCACAAGATTTTGCGGGCCATAATGGGCCGGCCCACCTAAAGGCCCACGAGATTTTGCGGACCATAATGGGCTGGCCCAGCTAAAGGCCCACAAGATTTCGCGGGCCATAATGGGCCGGCCTAGGTAAAGGCCCACAAGATTTTCGTGTGCCATAATAGGTCGGCCCAGGTAAAGGCCCACGGTGACTCTAGCCCATAATGAACAGTAATTTTCTTTATAGCCGTTAACGGCCCGTGATTTACATGGGCCATTTCCAGCCCGTGTTAGCTTTCGGCCTATTGACGGCCCATATGTTCTTGGGCTCCTTTTCGGCCCTCGATTACTTCCGGCCCGTTACTGGCCTGTTCCCCTAATGGGCCAAATTCGGCGCATGGCAAGAGTCGGTCCGTTACTGGCTTGTTCCACTAATGGGCCAAATTCGGCCCATGGTAAGAGTTGGCCCGTTACTGGCCTGTTACCCTAATGGGCCAAATTCGGCCCATGGCAAGAGTCGGCCCATTTCTGGCCTGTTAACCCGTTGCGCCGTTTCCAGCCCGTCCTATATTCTGGCCCATTAACGACCCGTTATGCCTGTGACAGAATTAAGCCTTTGCTGTCCTATAGCCTGTTAACGGCCTGTTACCGTGCTGGGCCGATACCAATTACGCCCGATAATGGCCCATGTAGACCCATTTATCCGACGGCCCGAGGCCCACCGATTACAGGCCCTTTTATCGACGGCCCGTAGGAGACCCATGGATCCTATGGCTCGTATATGGCCCATGGTAGTTGCAGCCACTAGCAAACCAGGGAAAAAGAAGACTAGGAAATAAATAAGGCCGAAACTAATGCTAGGCTATTAAGGCGATTGCACATATTACATCCACTCGGCATCAAAGATCGCCACCAGTGCAAATATAGGGAACACCCTACACTATACAAAAATGGCTTGCTGCTTTCTTCAGGCGGTGGATGCACATTAAGAATAAATTTTGTATCGCACCAAAACAAATTACAACTATATAACAAAAGGAAGGTTGGCATAAAACTTAACAGTCTAGCAGATAAATGCACCACCAGAAGTTCAGAAGCTCAGTTCATTTGACCTGACTGTTATGTTTTCATGCTGTATTGTCTGATGGAGCACCATAAACCTCGCCTTCATTTCCCCTAGGCTCCTGAACAACATAGCAAATGTCTGATAGTCTGGTTTCAAAACCATGCATATCTTGACGACATTGAGCAATGTTTCTCCTTGTTTCACAAAGGGTCTCTGTTAGGGAATGGACTTGTGTCTGGAGCGCAGATACAACATTGCTTTGAGCTTGCATATCTTGATTATGAGGCAGTTTGGACGATATTGCCTTAACAACCAACCCAGTATTACACAGGAACGTGCTTTTGGCACTGTTAGTGGACAGGTACTGACCCACTGCAGCAAGAGCTAACATTGCGGTTATAGTTGCCTCGCCACCTTCAGAAGGTGGCGGTTCCACCATTTTTTCCATAGCTTGCTGAAAAGTTGAGGTTTTACATTAGTAGTACCAGAACAGAAGATATTAAGGAGGCAACAAAACCAAACAAAATAGCTTTGGTCTATATACAGAACTTATTCTGGTGAACCCATGTAAAATATTAGTTGTATTTTATTGCAAAGTACATAATAAAATGAGGTTCCAAACATATGACCATGTACCATCGCTAATGTATTGTCTATTTCTTCACATTGTATTGAGGGCTAAGGATAAAGAGACGAATTTTATAATATGGTAAGCATAGTATGCCGTCATTCATATCACAAAACAACTGAGAACAGACAAATAGGCAATTGTAACGTTGTGTGGGCAAGTCCAACACGGAACTAGATTACGGGTCAAGATCAAAGGAACATCACTCCTCTCTTTTAAACCTTGTAAGGTGCAATGATACGCTAAGAAAATTGTGTATAAAATTGAAAAGAGTAATAGACATTGGCTGCAAACCATGCAGTTCAAGGCACAAGTCAGAGTAAGTAGTAGTTAAAAGGCATGAGGATTAAGGACTTACAACAGCGGCTTTGACTGGTGTAGTCATGCACTTCTTCTTGCTGGTGTGACAGTCCTTGAAGATTTCCACATCATTTGGTTCAGGTACTTTTTGGTCCTTGCGGGCTTTCCTCTGCATTTGGAACAAGTCAATATAGATCTGATAATATGGTACAACAAAAAGAGTGAAACAACAGCTAATTACAAGAGCCTCGAAGTGTGCAACATAGCTACGAGATCCTGTCGTCTGTTGGAATTTCACTTTCGTATGGTTGGCCTTGTTCTTTGAACAGTTCACCTACAAGAAGATAGATTTGTGTGGCACATGCGTAAATAGGACTTCAACATGTGATCTGATGACATATATATAATGTACCTGATACTTCGGATCGGACCAGTGTTTAACGAGGCCTCTCCAGTCTTCATTAGATATATTTTCCACTGGAGATGTTTGGGCAAGTTCACTGTTAGCCTTGCCTTCAAAGTGAGTTTTCCTCAAGTTATACCGATACTGTCGCAGATCAGACTTGAAAACATGGGTGCAAGCTTGTCTGGTTGCATCATCTTGGCTATCCAACTTGAACCTCATCTGTTGAAAATTATGGGAGTCTCATTATCAGCAACCTAGAAAGTATTGGACAGAGCAAGACGATATTACTAGTTTCCATACATAACCATACTTACAGATAAATGGTCAAGGAAGATGTTGAACTGGGTTTCGTCTTTGTCATTCCTGTACTGAATCCATGTTGGAAGGATATGTACATGACACCTAACAGCAACCGCTGCCTTTGATACTAACTTGGCTGACTCTGTAGCATCATGTGGCCTTTTTAAACCCGCCTCAAAACAGATCTCCATTCTTCCTCCTCTAGATTTAGTTAACCTATCGAGCATTATCCCTGATGTTTGTTTCCTCTTGCGCCTAGGTGCTAGTCCAACAATAAACATAGGAAGTGTTAGTGTACATCAAACTGTGAGACTACATATAAATAAGCATGCAACTGTAACTTGACTCCAGCAACTACCTTCTTGCTGTTGAAGCTCACAAGGTTCATCTGATATTGCCAACTCGTCCTGTGTCAAGAGTGCTTGGGAACTAGTGTCAGGTGGCAAGGGAGCTTGTGAATGTGCTGCTAGCTCAGTTGACGCACGAGTACATCGTGCAGCTGGTAGTACTATGGTAGGTGTTGCAAGAACTAGTGTTGTTTCTGCTTGTTTGGTGGCAGCTATTTGTTTCTGTTTACCTTTTTTTGCAACTCGTGTAGCATGGGATGTCGTGTTTGTAGAATTTTATGCTGGACTTTGACCTTCTATTGCACCATCAGTACCAGCAGAATCTGCAGGATTCATCCGCTTCTCATTCCCTGCCATTCTGTTTTTCTTCCTCTTTCTCTTTGCCATGTTAAGTCAAGCCGACAAGAAAATCGAATAACAATTTAGTTCTTCAGAACAAATTGATGCATGATGAAGATGAACTGAACTTTGATGTTAGACAACCACATGATAGGAGGATGTAATATGTATGAAAAACAGGACAGAAGAGATAACCAGAACTATGATGTGTAAACTAAGAAGAAGACATTTCACCAAATTAGAAGCAATGCAATGGAAGGTAGACACCATATGAAAGATGCTACAAATATCGCTCTGCCAAGTTAACATTGTCTCATCATAAATGGCATTTAAACAAATGTGAAGCAGTACAAGAAATAAATCATATGCAAGATGCAAACAACATCACACTACCATGTTAGAGGTCTCTCATCATTAGTGCCATTGCATATTCACAACATTGCATATTCACAGCTTATGATGTGTAAACTAAGGAGAAGGCATTTCAACAAATTAGAAGCAATGAAAGCTAGAAACCATATGAAAGATGCAACGAATATCACTCTACCAAGTTAAAACTGTCTCGTCATAAGTGCCATTTCAACAAATTAGTAATACAAGCTAGAAAAGAATGTGAGATGTAACATATATCACACTCTGAAGTCAAACGTGTCTTATGATCAGTGATTGTTGCAGGTTACACAACAGTAGTAATTTGATGTAAGAACATGGTGTGATAGACAGTTATTGTATGTTCTAGAAACAGGAACACGTGTCTTATTCAAGTATAATGTGTAAAGTGAGCAGATGGAATTCAACAAATAGAAGCAATACAAGCTAGACAACACACATAACATGCAACCACATATAACAGTGCCAAGTTAGAGGGAGGACCGGTGATGCTGCACTAGGGGAGACGTGCTCATCATAAACACAGCTTTGTTGAGTGTCTATGCATGTGTTGTCTTGGAAATCATCTTGGGGGTGTGGAGGAGTAGAAACTGTAGAGGCCCTCCGTTCGGAAGGAGCACCTTTATCCGCTGCCTTGCTAACTTCCTTCCGCTTTATTGATTTTGAATTGTCAAGTAAAACCGACAAGAAAAAGCAATAAAATTCTCTCTTCAGAACTCATTCATGCATGATACTGACAATCACTACTTTGATGTAAGGCAAACACATGATACCAGGATGGAATATGTATGAAAAACAGGACGGCATGGCATGTTCACAACTGTTTGTGTAAACTAAGCAGAAACCACTCCAGCAAATAAGAAGCAATGCAAGCTAGACACCACATGAAAGATGCAACCAATATGACTCTGCCAAGTTAAAAGCGTCCCATCATAAATGGAATTTCAACAAATTAGAAGTAGCGCATGCTATAAATCATATGAAAGATGCAACTAATATCGCACTGCATATACTAAAGGTGTCTCGTCATGTTGATTGATGCGGGATACAATAAAAACAATAGTTTTATGTAAGGACATGCTTAATAGACAGATGTACTATGTACTAAATGCAGGAAGGCATGTCACATTAACAGGTATAATGTATAAGCTAAGCAGACTAGCACATGCAGTTTAACCAGATTGGAATAATTACAATTTAGACACGATATGCAACATGCAACCACATATGACGCTGCCAAGTTAGAGCAAGCACCTGCGATGCTGGTGTAGGGGAAATGTTGTAATCAACTACAGAGCAACGTTCACTATCTTCATCTAGCATTTCTGTTTCTTCAGAATCATGTCGGGAGGCTAACATTGCATTCTTTAAATGAGGAGCAGTCCCCTTGCCTTCCTGCCTCGTCATAAGTGATTGATGAGAGATACACAAGAACATTAGTTTGATGTAAGAACATGGTTAATACACAGATGTACTAGTATGTACCAAAAATAGAAAGGCATGTCATATTCAAAGGTATAATGTGTAAGCTAAGCAGATGCAATTTAACCAAATTGGAAGCAATACAAGCTAGACATCCGACTGGAGTGGTGAGCATGATCATCTAGGACCTGAGAGCCTGGTGGGAGGCGGGCTGCTTCGCCACCATCGCAGCTTTTTAGTTGGCTTCCAGGTGATGCCTATCTTTGCTGGGCTTGTCACTGGCTCGGCCAGTGCCCTGACTAGCTATTTGTCTTCTGGTGCTCAGGGGATGGTGGTTCATGTAAAAGTATCTTTCCTTATCTTACCGACATCGGCCTTTCGAATACAAGCTAGACACCATATGGAACATGCAACCACATATGACACCGCGAAGTTAAAGCAAGCACCTGGGATGGTGGTTCATTGTGAGCGAGGTCATCAACTCCAGAGCTAAGTTCTCCGTCTCCATCTGCTGACACTGCACCCTTTAAAGCGTTGAAACGTGTCTTGCCTAGCCGCACACCAAACTAGAGCGACTTCTCTCTTTTCTTTTTGGCTTCTCTCATGGCAGCAGAGTCTGAAATACCCTTGCATAAAAACACAACAGTGAGAGTAAGGGTGAAGTGTGTGCAGAACTAGTGCACTGTAAAATTAGTAGATAGCAGGTGGCTGAAAAATAAATGACAGGAGACATATGATAGCTCTACAACATTGCATGGCAAACAAAATTAGATTCTACTTTGTATGATTTTGTAATATATGAGCACAGGAAATGCAGGTACTCCTCCAGCACACCACCACATCTGGTCATATCTAAGATAACAGTCGACTGAAAATAAATAGGTCAGTCAATTTTTTTAATGAACCGTCTGATCTATAAGGAACGGGCAGATGGCCTTCGTCTACCTCCCGCCAGTCACTGTTGACGATCTTTCTCGAACCGCCAGCGACCACCGGCCCAGACCCCTGCCTCCGCCGCCCCGCCCTCCCATCGACCTCACACCACCGCCGTGCTTGGCAGCGCCCCCAGGCCATCCCTTTAATCCCGGCCGACCTCCAGATCGGGCGCCAGTAGCTCTAGGCCGCACACGCCCCTAAGATAAACACCAAGGCACTGCTTCCTTGGCGTAATAGGCGTACTAGCGCCTGTTACGCCGGGGAATGCTTCCGTTAATTGGGAATCAAGTGGCCAGAAATTTAAATTCAGGTGGGCGACGGACCTCTAGCTAAGGTGAAATAGTATATGAGGAGAAACCTTGTGCATCGCGAGTTACTAGGAACATCTAGTATCAAGAAGAAGCGGTCAACTAGTGTCTTCTGTGGGATGAATACCGTGCAAGCAGAGACGTAAGATTTGCACGAATAAGGGAAGAGGAGTACCTTTTTCGGTTCCCGGTGTGGTCACCTCCACAAGTCGCACCGATTTTCTTCTTTTTACCGGGGAAACCATTGTTCTGGTGGGTGCAGGCTTGGATGAACCCATGGAAAATTTGTTGACTGTGTTGCCGTGGCCATATGTCGGCGGAGGGGAAGAAGATCCGAGGCGGCGAAGGATGGTGTAGCAGGAACAGCTCCGATGCGGTGGAGGGTGGCGAAGTTGGAGCGGCAGCGGTGAGGCACAGGACGGCGTGGTTGAACTGGCTCGGGTACGGACGGCTCGGCCTCGGCTTCAACTACTAGCCATGGAGGGTGTTGCGGTTGAGGTTGCGGTTGAGGTTGCGGTGGACGACGCCGTCGGGGTATCGGCTCCGGCGTGATGGAGGAGGGCGGCGATTGATGGGTGGGATGGGGTGGTGGACGGAGGATGCCGGGGTTTCGCGATTGGTGGAGAGGTAGTTTTGGCACCCACGGAGTACGAATGGGGAATCAGACGGGTGGGGGGAACCATGTTTCGGTCTGGAACACGCTTGTTTTTGGCTTTTTTTAACAGAAATGGGACGCGCTTGTTTGAAATTTGGGGAAAGTACAAACTTTGCCCCCCTCTTAAATTTTGGACCTACTGCGGGTCGGGGGTAGGATGGTAATCCCAGGTGTCCCAAATAGTGGGCGGGAGCGATTTCGGCTGTGCACATGTGTGCTTAGGCGGCCATTGTGTATGAATGTTTTTCGGATGCGGTTGCGTGGCGTCTAGATGAAGCTACAAACCTACCCTGGTTTAGACCTTTGGACGTCGGGCCGGTAGGTTTCACGGGTCGGAGTTATTAGAAAAAGTAATTTCGTTGTACTACCAATCATTGGTCTCACGCGGTTTCGGGCGAGTAGAGGCTCTTTTGGCGCTTCGTTCGAAATTTTGTAACACAAGCATTCACATTTAGAGTACTCTTGAACTATGAGGATTGACCTAAATATAAAACGTTATATTTGACCTTGTATGTTTGAAAACCTCATTAAATTATCCGCTTCTTTTTGAAATTTTGACACTTGAAAATCCTATAACTACGATTATTTTGGAATGGAGGAGCTAAATTTGAATCTATTTTGTACACGACTACATATGCTATTATGTACAAAATCAGAGCAAAGGTTGGTGCCCCATAATTTAGGTATGGTTTACAAATGCCATGATATCAAATTCAAATAATTGGATGGACTTCATGTTGAATTCGATTTTTTTAAACCACCTTAAGTTGAATTCAAATGTATGCTAGTTCATAGGTAGTAGCTATTTATAATATCCATTGTGTAACTTTCGTATGTATAATGTGCTTTACACACACAACATGAACTATACTCACGTTTATATTCGATTGCTAAAGCGATGCATTGTCTGGAGTTCAAAATAATAACTATGTGGATCAATTGTGTCGAATAATAACATAGACATGCTCAAATTCGATAGAATCTAGATGTTTGATGGATCAATGACCGCTCCTTACGCGAATTGCAAATATCATGATCCCATCCTAATATTTGGACACAATTTATATCTTTAATCAATGTGTAGAGCAGTCTTTTACGTGTAGTTTCACTCTCCATCGGTGGTCTCTCACACATGCTCACACACTCTCTCCCGAGGTGTCTTTCTCAAACACATGCTCTAGATATAACCTTCCCTCCCTCTCTTAACCATTTACAACTGTTTTCACTAACCTTTATCACAAGCACTCTTCCTCTCGCAAACATACACTACAAAAAAAGACACATCCGTGACATTTTGGGCCGAACGAAATTTTTTTCTGTCATACATATGACACTTCTATGACGATAATTGTGACAAAACCCTGTATCATCATAGATGTGGTGGGCTCCTACTTCTATGACAGAAAATGGGCTTTTCGTCCTGGGCGGGCCGGAGACGCAGCTCCATGACATTCTTTGGGCCGTCCATGATGGAAAAAACCGTGGTAGAAGCGAGGGGGAGGAAAATTTCGGGGAGTTCCTGGTTACGGTGGGAGGTCGGGGGCCGAGCAATGCGCGTTTCTCTCGTACACGTACGCGCGTGTGTGCGAGGCGTTGGATCTAACTGAACCCGAGCGAGGCGTTGGGCTCTAACTGAACCCGAGAGATTGCACTTCAGGCTACGCGTTACTGAACCCAAGCGATCGATCAATGGCTGTTAACTGAACCCGGTCGAGCGATTCCTTCGCTACTGCTGCTAACTGAAGCCGATCGATGATGCCTCTGGATGAATAGTGAGCGT
>NC_041386.1:173580987-173606728 GCF_002162155.2 Triticum dicoccoides | reverse complement strand
CGTGGTGTTGCCTCTGGATGAATAGGACCCCGGTCGATCGAGCCGGTTGGGGCTGGATGAACAGGACCCCGATCGATCAAGCCGGTTGGGGCTGGATGAACAGGACCCCGTGGAGGACTGGATGAACAGGACCACCCCATGGAGGGCAGGATGAATAGTAGATGGTGGAGGGCAGGATGAACAGTAGCCCGTGAAGGGGTGGTTGAACAGGAGCCCGTGGAGAGGGGTGGTTGAACAGTAGCCGGCGGAGTAGCGCGCGGTGGAGGCTCGATGAACAGGAGCCCGTGGAGGTTGGAGGAGGTCGACGGTGGATGAACAGTAGCTCATGGAGGCTGGAGGTGGTCGACGGTGGAGATGAACAGTATCTCGTGGAGTCCCGTTTTGCGGTACGCCACACCACTCCTAATGAACAGGACCCTCGTTTCGACCGTAGCGCTCCAACACAAGTCCGTTTCGTCCGTTTTGTGGTACGCCACACCCCTCCCAATCAACAGGAACCCTGTTTCGTCCGTAGGAGGTCCGTTTCCTCCGTTTTGCGGTACGCCAGACCCCTCCCGATGAACAGGATCCCGTTTCGAACTTGGCCGGTCGAACACAAGGCCGTTTCCTCCGTTCTGCGGTACGCCAGGCCTCGTTTCCATCGCATGTTCCGTCCAAGCCCTCCCGATGAACACGACGCATTCCGTTGCCTCCCCATGAACATGACGAAGATGTTGTTTCTCCGTTTCGACCCAGCCATGTACACGAGCTCTGGCCGTACGTATGCGCGAGTAGGCGTTAGAGACCCCGCCCGTATGTACACATACGTGGCCGTATTTTCTTTCTTGCTCCCTGGCCGATGTACGTATGTGTACATGCTACATGCGTGCCTCTACTACGACATGTGCGCGCCTCTACATCAACCAGTATATATATACGTACACGTTCACGACCAGAATGACAACGCTACGTACGCTTTGACCTGGTGGGTCCCGACTGTCGGGCACTTCCTTGCCTGCGAAGATGTAGCTGGTGGGTCCCAGCAGTCAGGGGGTGAATCTTTTTTTTCCCGGACGCACTTCCTTGCGTGCGAAGATGTAGCTGGTGGGTCCCAGCAGTCAGGGGGAAATCCGTCGCCGGAGAATAACAGCAGGTGTGGGTGAGTAGAGGGATGGCTAGGCCAGCGATGGGAGTACGGTCGGGCGGTGAGTCCTGCGTGGCAGCACAGCTGGCCACGAGGAGGAGGGAGCAGGCAGTCCCGCCAGCACTTGTTTGAGCGGCTGGAGCAGGAAGAGCAGAGATTGAAGAAGCACGACGGCCGTTGGATGGACATCCAACAGTCAGTGCTTGTGCGTCAACCTTTTTTTAGGAAAGCCTCAAATCTGTGGAAAACAGCATAGATCCCATCTTCCATTATTTCTAATAATTTACAACCCATTTGCTAATTCCTAAGGTTTTTTTGGAGCCCATGTTCTTTTTGTTAGCATTACAACCCATATTGTGGCAATAGTTAAAAAATTATACAAAATTTTGCATATTTCGGTGCGGTCCAAAATGTATTTAATCCCGAAATTTCTACTCACATTCAAACTGATTTTAAAAATAAATGTATATCAATATAAAATCCAACAAATTCTCCATGCATAAAAATTAATGTAATTTAAAATCTGGAAATGAAAAAAAAGATATTTGAAACTAATTGCCGGTATGATGTGTTTTAAAAATGTACAACCCATTTCTCATTACTGATGGGCCATTTTCTCGGCCAGCCAAATGAAAGCTCTCCTCGTCTTGAAAGATTTGCAGCCCAACAGGCCTGACAAAGCGACTTACTTGGCAAATCACAAAAAAACTATGCTGTGGCCGTGGACCCAGCTGTCAGCCTCTCCACATACAGTAGTCTTCCGATGGAAGTCGTTCCTTGACCACGTTGACCACGCCACATGGAGAGCACCACGGCGGTGGACGACGGCGAGGCCTAGGAAGGGGACGACGCGAGAGTGGAAGCCCGCGCGGAGAGGACTACGAGGGTTCACTGGTTCGGCTGCGGTGTGAGGCTGTCGTCGCTGCAGGGCCTGGCCAGCGGTGGGAATAGTAGGGGGCGGTGAGGCCTCTGCGGTAGCACAACCGGCCACGGGAGGCAGGAGCATGCGGCACGACCGACGCTGCTTTGGGCGGCTGGAGCAAGAAGACCAAAGGTTGAAGAAGCACTACGGCCGTTGGATGGACATCGTACGGTCACTAGAGCTAGAATCGTTCATATTGACTAAGTTGACAAAGCCCTTCGTATGATTTTTTTCGCAAAATACTGGTGGCCCGTCCGGTTGGTCCCTGCTATCAGGTGGAGGAATCATTATTTTCCGCGTAATAAGGAGGCACTTCCTTGCTGCCGCCGTGGACCCAGCTGTCAGCCTCTCCACGTACAGTCCATGTCCGATGGAAGTTGTTCCTTCCACGTTGACCACGCCGCTCCGAGAGCACCAGGGTGGTGGACGACGGCGAGGCCTAGGAAGGGGACAACGCGGAGCTGGTGAAGACGCGGTAGTGGATGCCCATGCGGAGAGGAGTATGAGGGTTCACTCGTTCGGCTGCGGTTTGAGGCTGCCGTCGCCGCAGGGCCTGGCCAGCGGTGGGAATAGTAGGGGGCGGTGAGGCCTCCATGGCAGCATAGCCGGCCACAGGAGGCAGAAGCAGGCGACACGACCGGCGTTGCTTTGGGCGGCTGGAGCAAGAAGACCAGATGTTGAAGAAGCACTACGGCCGTTGGATGGACATCATATGGTCACTGCAGCTAGAATCGTTTATATTGACTAAGTTTACAAAGCCCTTGGTACGTCAACTTAGTAGGCCCACAGGTCAGCTTCTGAAATGGTGCGCCCCAGATGTCAGGGGGAGGAATCATGTTTTGGGTGGGCGAAGCTAGAATATCCGAGATTGAAGAAGAAGCACGACATCCGTTGGATGGACATCCAACGGCCACTGCTGCTAGAACCGTGTGTTGACTATAAGTTGACAAAGCCTTGCATAGGCGTCAACTCTGTTTTTTTAGGGGACGCGTCAACTTAGTAAGGCCAGAAGTGTGTGGCAGAGAACTTATAGCCCATTTGAGATTTGTAAGAATGTGTAGCCCATTTTTGAATTCTAATGGAATTTACTACAGCCCATTTATAGTTTGTTAAAAGTACAACCCATTTCAACCAACCGTTCAAAACAGAATTCAATAAAATTTCCCACATTTTGATGGGATCCGAAATATTTTTATCCCGAAATTTCTAGTCAGATTAAATACAATTTCAATATAAATTTATATTACGTAAAAATCCAACGAAACATTGCGCTTGCAACAATTAATGAAATTAAAATGTTCAATATCCAAAAATAATATTTTATAAAGTAGTCACGTGTTTGGTGCATTTTTTATAGTTACTGCCCAGTTTTTATAATTACATCCTAATTATTATTTCTTAAAGCCCATTTTCTTTTTAAGCCTAATGCATCCCTCCTAGGAAATATTTGCAGCCCAGCGGGGCGGAGAATAACAACTTGACCTTGCCTGGGTATTCCTAAAAAAAGTATAGCTGGGCTATCGATTTTCAGCTTGAAAAAAATTAATATCTGGGCTGGATATCTGGCCTGGGCTAGACGGGCCACACCCCGCCCAGTTAATACCCGCAGCGATGTTTTCGTTGTTGTTCACAGGAGAAAAATTAATATCTGGGCTAAACATCGAAAAACTCTACAGTGCTCACACCTCAAAACACAAATACTGCTTGAGCTGCTTGGTCCCAGCTGTCGGTCGCTTCTTGTGCAATTCTCCCGTTTATTGACTAGTACTACATAGGTTGACAATGGAGGGGGAAGCAAAATAAATAACTCTAGCGAGCGCTTCCACCTCTGCCTTGTTGTCTCCCATGGAAACCCCTTTCCTCCCTTTTTTTTGCTCGGGCAAGGACCAATGCATGCAGCATGTCCATGTGGTTATTAGGCAAGAAATAAAAGCTCTTTGCATGCTATGAATTACGATGGCCTGCATGGGTAGCTAATAAGGCATCCTCTTAACTGTTGTGATTAAATGTTGTGTTTAGAAGAGAGAAATATTCTTCTTTTCCACCAATCTGCTTGCACCTAGGTCGTGATGCACCTTCTAATACGACTTATTGACCTAGACAGAGGGAGTATAGTTTTATACATATATATAATAAGGAGGCACTTGCGTACGTGAGGCTATGGACCTGGTGGCTCCCCATTGTCATCCTCTCCAAGTAAAGTCATCTCCTCGCCCCCGCGCGCTTTTCGCCCGAAACAGTCAGCGCCGCCCGCCCTGCTTCCCGGTGCAGGCGATTGCTCCGCCTTCAAACGACACAAGTGTCGTCCGTCCATCTGCCGCCCACATTAATGATACGCGGTTGGCGAGGTGGCTACTCCGGCACCACACGTCCGTCCCTCTGCCGGCCCACCATTGCTATATAAATTGCTGCACCGGCCATAGCCGTAGTCATCCGCATCCGTTCCCTTTCTCCTGTCCACACCACTACTGCCCACCATGGCTTCCTCGCGCTCCAACGCTCTTCGGGACGGGCAGACGACAGACCACAAGGATATGGCAGCCATTGCTGCCGACCGGCTGGCCGGCAGGCAGCCGGAGGACAACGACGTCCCAATGGAGAACATGGTAGTCGACGATCCGGTGCCAACCCCCTCCTCCGCGCCATCCTCGCCGGTGCATTGCACCATGACCATCGGCAAGGCCCGTGCCCAATATATGGATAGTGTGAGGCAGATGTGTCAGGAGAAGTTCTGGGAGGCGTAGGCTGACGCCACCTACAACCACCATCTTCTCCAGGAGCATCTGCATGCGGAGTAGCAGATCGCCGCGGAGCGGGCGGAGCAGGAGGCGCTGCTCGACTCGTACTGCTCCGCCCGCAAGGGCCGCCTCGAGCGCTGGCGGGAGCGCATGCGGGTGGCGGAGGCTGCGGCCGCCTACAAAGAGGCTAGCAAAGAGGGCGATGAAGCGGGCGAGGCGCTGTTTGGCGAGACCGAGGACGAGGCAGAGGACAATGCCGGCTCTGACGAGTCCCTGCTCTGCTGGCGTCAACAACGAGGTAGAGGACACCGTCGGCTTCGCGAGGCCCCGCCCCGCCAACAATGAGGCAGATGACATCGTCGGCTCAGTCGAGGCCCCACCATGCCGGCAACACGGGGGAGGATTTCCACCGCTCCACTGAGGCACCACCCGCCAGCAACGAGACAAAGACATCGCCGGCTCCGCCAAGGCCCTACCCCGCTGCCAACGAGGTCGCGCCACACAGAAAACAAGGAAGAGTAGAACACGGTAGGTCGCCGCCGCTTGGGTCCAAGTAAGGTCACCGCTGCTACCCTCCTGTTAAAGCCAAGCTAGGCGGGTTGACCATTGATGGCTGATTAGCTTCTTGGTGGCGACGTGGAGTTGGGGAGTTCTGCTGGAGAGTAACGCTGCTTCTACTTAACTGTTGGTGCAGTTGGCTAACTGACACGTGGGCCCAACAGGCCACATGTCAGTTACGCAACTGCACCTGCAGTTAAGTCACTGAAGCTTCTGTTCGGCTCAGCGAGACACAGGTGGGTAGCTTCGGTTAATTAATTATACCTCCAGCGCACGACTTTTTAGTTGAAGAATGTATGAAATGTAATGAAATCTGGCATGTATATATGAAATCCGACCTTGTATGAATGAATTTATTTCGATTAGTTCGAATTCCTGTATCACTGGCATTGGATGAACATGCAAAACAATATGTACTAGCATTATTCCTAGGGTGATCACCTCGTTTGCAGCAGTTTCACATGTACTCCCTCCGGTCCTTTCTAGTCTGCATACAAGTTTTGTCTGCAGTCAAAGTATCTCTACTTTGATCAATCTTATACAAAAAAGTATGCACTTTCACAATGTGCGAAGTAAAAAGGAACAGAAGGAGTACAAAACAGGTTTTTAGCGTTTCCGTACATTGAAATAAAACACACAGGCTTGGCAATTCATAGAGAACATTCAAAAGAATCGATGATTATGCATCTCAGCGACTCACATGTCAGAGGCAATATTTACTCCACAACTAAAGAATAAAGAAAAAATTGATCGACGCTGCTGACAGCAAGGGTGTCCCATTCGAAAATATCAAACACATGTCTTGCTAAAATCAATGAGCAAATTTGACAAGATTGTCCCATTCCAAAATATCAAATGCCTACGATTGTGGAATAGGTAGGGTTTGCCATCAGTTCGGACATTGACATGGCACCTTGTGCTAAATAAACCAGTTGTTCTTTTTGTGCAGTTCCACCAAAATCAACCAAATTCGCGCGTAGCTTGTATGATTTCGCCCTTATATGTTGCAACGCCTTGAACTTATCGGCACCTCCTTTCTTGTGGTGGAAATGAATGATTTGATGTATTCATGAACATTTTGTGCAGTTCCCATTGAAATCAAGCTGAGCACCCCTGTTTGCACAAATACAAAAAAGTGATTAGTATAGAGCAAACTGTACTATGAATTGACAGTTTCAACAGGCACATACATGGTCCATGTAGAGCACACTTTTAGAAAAATGGAACTCACCAAAAAGAATCCTAGAACAACATTGTACTCGCGCATCACAGCAAAAAATGGAGATTTTGTCAGTCCTTCTGAGCTGAAGTTAGTTTGGTCTTGTGGGGAGTAATGTAACCATCCTTCAACTGCTCCTTCTGATGATTAGATAGACAGGGCTTCTTCATCCTGGCATAATCGGAACTAGTCACTTCACGTACTCCATATTCTTCTTCAGAGGAAGATGATCCTATTGTGCAAAGACAAGAGGACTACTAAATGCTAGCATCACTGTTTTCTCGAAAAAAAGGAAAGGAATTATTTAAAACAGCACAGATGAAGCACTTCTCAAGGACAATACCACTTTTTCATCATAGCACCAGGAGTTGATTTTTGTTTTTCTTCCCCTTGTTCTTCCCCTTCATCACTTGGTTCAATAACAAACAAGCTTCGCCTTCAATGTAAGATTTGGCATGTCAATTAGGGAGCACAAGTATAGTACTAAACTTAATTTTCTGATGAAAGTGGAAAAATATAGGCCAGCAGTTGTGAAATATCCTTATCTTACCTCAATGGGATATTACAGTGCACATACAGATTGGAAGTCTTGTCTCCATTTGTGCAGTTCACTAAAATCAAGCAACATTATCGTACAAGTAGCACAACATATGAATGCACACTGCAGAATCATGTGAAAGAAGGCTAGTACTGACCTCTCATGATGCGGAATTCAAACAACTCACAAGAAGAAGATCTGAACCAAATTCGCCTTAACGGATAGGAAATAAGATCTCCTCTTGTGCAGTTCCACTAAGATCAAGCAATCAAGCAACGTTGTCGGTGTGACATTTTGCAAAAGTGCTTTGTGCAGTGCAAGAAAAGGTCACAATGGCAACGAGGTGAAGCAAATAATCCTGTTTACACAGAGGTGCAAAGGAAACAATTAGTGGTCAATAACGGTGGATGACACAGATGCCAACAAAAAGAAGCATATACCTTATCTAAATGGGAAAGAAAGCAAGACAATAGCATTTCTCAAACGGTGTCATTGATTAATATTAACATAGATATTATATTAACAATAAAATTCGTTAAACATGTAATTTGCTTTTAACTGTGGCATTGCATCAATTTTGCAGCGGCATTATTAGAGGGTGTTTGTTTACAGGGACATTTTGGTGTAGGGACTAAAAAAACTCTGTGTCAGTCCGTGTTGGTCCCAGTTTTTTTATCAGACGCCTTTCCCTATGTGAGCGCAACAAATCTTGTCCTGCTCAAACTCTACAGCCTTGTCCCTTCCTTTCCTTTTTGAACTAGTACTTTCGCCCCTTCCTTTCCTTTTTGAACCATGTCCTAGATTTATGTGATACAACTTTCCCCACAACTTTCCCCCATTCCTTTCCTCTTTGAACCACATCCTAGATTAATGTTATACAACTTTCCCCCTTCATTTCCTCTTTGAACCACGTCCGAGATTCATGTTATATACAACTTTTCCCACTCCTTTCCTCTTTGAACCGCGTCCTAGATTCATGGTATACATGCAGCTAGAGCAATGCATGTGGAGTAAGTAAATTATACCTTAAGGTTCTTGGGGCGTGGTTCGGCGAGCGACGGGAGGACGGCGAAGAAGAAGGGGTTGGAGGCCCTCCCGCGCCGCCGCTGGGTGGAAAGTGAATAGTTGTGCCGGTAGTGCCTCGCCGACGACGATAGCGTTAAGCCTCCTTCCCTTCCCGGTGGACGAATCCTGCCGGCTCTTTGAGCAGCAGTGAGGGGAGAGAGAGGCCAACGAAGTCTTGTTTAGATCTGGAGAGGGCGAGAGAGTGTGAAGAGAGCAACTACAAGCGCTGTGACTCCAACGAGAGAGGGCGAGAGAGTGTGAAGAGAGCAACTACAAGCGCTGAGGCTCCAACATGTATATATATACTGGAGAGAAAGTGTGAAGCGTACAAATCCTAGAAAACATTTTGACCAGTCAAAGAATCCTCCTGGGACAAATTATGCTCAAGTGTAGTTATCGAACCCGAGACCTCAAGTTTGATGAGCGAACAGGCTAACCAGCTACACAACCCTCCCGTTATGTTCAACGAGAGGGAAATAACCTTTTATACATTCCTGAATCCTTATTATAACATGCACACAAATTTTGGGCACTTGTATTCGACTTAAGTCAGTGTGCCACCGTATCTCGCATACTTACTACTCCCTCCGTCTAGGTGTAATAAGTCATGTTAGAAGGTGCAACGGGACCAAGGTGCGTGCATGTGCGTGTGAGTGTGTGTGCGTGTGTGTTTAACACCATGTGTGTGTTAGAGAGAGCGACAGATCGACCTACTCCTACATAGAGATGGTGTGTCGTGTACGATTTTATCCGCGAGAGTCGGTGCATCCTCTCGTTTCCGGGCATGTCCGGTAGGGACATGCAGACAGTTGCCACGGCCGCTCCTGACCAGCCTGGCCCACCCAAAGCCCCTCCATCGCCCGCGCGCGCTTCTCGCCCGAAACAGTCAGCGCTGCTCCAAAGAATCGGTGCCGCATTCATGCCCGGGTAGAGCGGACGCGACGTCTCACTGGCGCAAGAGTGATGGTTGCTTCGTCCATCCAACTTACTATTGGGTCTATGCGATTTGACGGCTCATTGGTCTTTATTACTGAGGTCATAGGACTGCTGGATGTCCCACGCTTTCGGCGAAAGGACGTCTACCTACTAGATTACAATTTTCTCCATTCTTATAGCGAAGGCGTGCTAGAGCAGTGAAAACACGTAGGCTCAATGATCCGCATGTGGTTCATGGTGAAATCTCTACAAAGACTTATATTTAGGAACGGAGGAAGTACTAGTATAGTACGTACTATAATTTATCAGCGAGATAAATTTGTACAATGCTATGAAGCTTCCAGCTTCTGTTACATGTATCTTGCGTCCAAGGTTGCCCGTTGCAACATTTTATCAAATACAAAGGAGACTAACATGCATGCTATTGCATCTCAATGATTGACAGATCATAGCAAATATGTACTCCCTCCGTTCCAAAATAAGTTTCTCAACTTTGTGCAAACTTTGGTACAAAGTTCTACTACTACTAAAGTTGACACTTATTTTGGAACAGAGGCAGCTAAAGAAAAAAGCGATCCATGCAGTCCCTAGCCCTTGAACTGTGAAACCTGACCAGGCTTCAATTTGCTGGCAATGTTCGAGCTTCCTAATAAATGAAGTTTGCAACCTTTTGACCATCGGATCATTTTGGGCAGTTTCACCAAAATCGAGATTAGCATCCGTGTGGCAAAGAAATTGAACAAGCGTGATTAGAATAAGATTTCTGGGACTAGTTGATGAGACATAAAATCATCACAAATACAGTACGTAGAAGCCAGTAGAGGTATGTGCGGGGCAAAGAAGTAGAGAAATATCCACAGGGAGTGATGTGGGCAGCTGGAGCAGTGGTGCAAGCCGGCTGTAAAGGGAGTTGTACCTGAGGGATGTAGCTCAACCTTGAGGAGGGCGGCGGGAGGCGGCAACTTCCCACGTCGTGGCAGTGAGCAAGGGACGAAGGCAACCTCACCGGCTTTGTGAGAGAGAATGGCGGGGACCCCTGATCGGGACGTGCCGATAGTGGTTTTTCGCCGTCGGCGACGGCCACCGCATCTACACTAAGCATCCACCCCTTCCCCAAGCGGACGTGATCCGCAGGGATGTTGGAGATGTGGCCACAATCGTTTTGTGCGAGAGAGTGTGAAGAGAGCAACCCCAGCAAGCAACCGTGTAGGCTGGCCCGTCCTGACTATGTATATAGTGGAGCGGTTTCCTTTTCTCTCCATATGAACCTATCATATTGCGTACGTGCCACTGAAGAAAAAAAACTTTATTTATAAATGACGCGACACCTACTACTCGTTCTCCTATAACCTTGCGCTTGGCATCTCCAAGATATTAACCTTGCGATTGGCTCTTCGCCTCTTCGGGAAGTCGAGCAATAATGGTAGTGCAGTATATATCATTTTGGCTATATGAGACCGAATGAATTGCTGCACGTCCACCACGTGGGCAAGGGTCGAGGGGCGAGGGAGAGTGCTACATACGGAGCAAAATGAGTGAATCTACACTCTAAAATACGTCATATACATCAGTGTTTGGAGTATGTACTAGTAGTTCATATTGAAATCTACTAAAGGACATATATATTCCAAACAATATGATAGTATAATATCTAAAACCAAGGTAGTAGGGACGAGGAGTAAACGGAGGGAGTAGTAAAATTTTCTCCTCGGGCTGCGAGCCATCGCGCGCGTGGGCGAGGGAGTGGGCGTAAGGCGTGGTAAGCAAGCCTCACCTCATCCTGCGAGCCACCGCGCCCGTGGGCGGGGGAGACGGCGTACTGAGCAAGCTTCTCCTCATTCTTTCAGTTGACGGGACACATCAAAAGTACTCCAATGTATAGAGCCTTGCCTCTAAGGTAGTCCCCACATGGTTTGCCTCTTTTTTTAATTTAACATAATGCATCAAGTCGCAATTTGTTTGTTCACCCGTGGTAGACGATCCTCCCTCCACCAAGTGGACAACCAGTACACATGCCAAATTACCACGTGGGCTGCCTTTTTCGTACAGAAATGAGCTCCACCGTGTACCCGCGGGGGTGTGGTTGGGAAAGAGACGGGAGTACGTGCGCCGTGCATGCACCTCTTCTCTTCGTGCACGTCCCCCACCTACGTGGGGTGTGTGTGAGAGATACAAACTGCGTTCGTGTGTGTTTTTTGTTTTGGGGTGGGGGTGGGGCGGGGGTTGATTTTGTGAATTATTTGTGGGAATATGTGTCGATGACATCTCAAACAAAATTTTGCATGCAATGTGTGTGAAATGGAGGCCTATCCATATCATACATAGTGGGCCGGGCAATCCACGAGAAGAGAGGGAGGGGTCATAGCTATCGATAGAGTCAAAGAGAGGATCAAGTGGGTGGGCGCGAGATCGATGAAGAGAGCCATCGAAATTGTTTGTGCGTACAAGTCAAAGATATAGGGCGACTAGCCTACCGGAATGTTAGAGGGCACACATCAAGTTTGTGTGTGGCAGGGAGACATGACTAGAGCGCTCGATGTATCAGTGTGTGTGGAGGGGAGGGTGGTGGTGGGAGGGGTAGGCAGAGGCCTAACTATAGAGGTAGAACGACTCGTATATGTGTTGAGAAGGAGAGACCCAGCTATGTCTTGAGGGAGATAGGTCGACATCCATACATAACTGAAGGACGGGAAATATGATGGGATAGAGAGAGAGAGGAGGGAGAGAGGGAGGGAGAGAGGGAGGGAGAGGGAGGGAGAGGGGTAGAGTGCTGGATGGGTGATGGAGTTGCTTCTCGAAGATGGTGGGAGAGGCCTACTAGACAAACTGAGGGTGGAACTGCAATGTTATCAATAAGAGTGGGGATGTGTTTCTGTGTGTGCCTGTGCGTGATAGATCTGTCGGGACGCATCCATGGTTGATGAAGGGGAACCATGTGTTTGGTAAGCAAACCTAACTAGATCGGTAGATCAATTGTTGTTTGTTGGAGGAAGGGAGAGACACAACTAATGAGGTAGATCGATTGACGTGTGGGTAAAAACGAGTCATAAGGACCTAGCTAGCTATATGTATAGCGAGAGATCAGTCGGTGTACGTCCATTTGTTAGAGGCAAATAAGGCCCAGCGAGACGGATAGACAGAGAGAATGGAGCTAGGAGGTGGTGCGAGAGGCCCAACTACTAGCTAGATAGGGGGAGGAGTGTGCGGTTGTGAGAGCGATGAAAAGAGGGGCGAGAGTTTACACGTGTGTCTGACCGTATGAGAGACACGAGGCAAGGACACATAAAGGAGGAGATTGAAGGTGTGTTTGTATGTTGTAGGCAGGCACCGCTGGAGAGGTTTATCGATCGCTGTGTGTCGGAAAGGAGTTGTGGAGACTTTGGGAGAACGACCTAAAGAAAAAAAATGAATGTGCCAGGTGGATAGAATGCCGGGGGATGGGGAGGGCGAGGAGGACATGTGCATGCACGAGAGAAAGTTAGTGGTAGCTACAAAGGTTAGAGGATTGTGTGGGTGTAAGAGACTAACAAAGATCATAATTTGATATGAAAGCGGATTCATATATTTGAATAGGAGATCATAGTGTTTTAAACATTGCATGCATGAATATAGAGGTGATACACGTGTTGTGCACATGTTATACCATAAATGTGATAATGCATGGCGTTTGCAACTCACAGCTAAATGCCGAACAATCTAAACCATACTATACATCAAACAATCTCACATTATATTTGAATTTGTGATAATGTGTGCCGTTCGCAGCTTACAACTAAATATCAAACAATCTAAACAATACTATATATCGAACATTCTCACATTTTATTTGAATTTGTGGTAATGTGTGGTGTTTGCAACTCACATCTAAATACTTGTAGGCGTAGGGGGCGGGGCACCATACATAATGTCATAAACACATTATACATATGAGACATGGTTTAGATTATGAAGATCTAGCTAGAGCTAGAAATGTAATGTGATTTGAAATCAAAATAAAGTGGATTGAAAAAATCTAGTTGGAGTTCATATAGGAGTACACATAGTTCATATGTAACTCGAGACTAATCATGTGGTGTGCTGTGAAGATAATACACAAACGATGGTTTAACTTGACAATAATGATGATTGTAGATCTTATTAAAATAGAGAAACGAATTCAAATGCTTTGACTTCACAACAATCATTACTGTAGATCTTATTCAAATAGAGAAACGAATTCAAATTTAGTTCATATTGAAGTGGTAGTATATACGTTTGGAATGCACTAAAACGTTCATTTGAGTAGTAGGTTGCATGCGTTATACACGTAGCAAAATATTTTAATTGAACATAACATGAATTCAAAGTTTTGAATGACATTTGTAGGGCGCATTAATTTGGGACAGTACACGTTAGGCTTGTCCGGAAATTTCAACCCGCGCCTTGTTAGCTCGAAATATTTAAGATATATCTTTGTCTCGTTGTGCTCCGACAACTCCCTTCATCTCAACCCGCGCCTTGCTATTCCGAAATTACAACGCGCGCGAAAACTCCCACCTCCTGTGAAATCCAGACACGTGAAATGCCCGTGGTACCCCTGAACCAAAAGAACCGCCTCAAATCAGTGGGGGTACTTTCGTAACTTACCCCACATTTCGGACAAGCGCGTCTCTAAGCCATGGTTCCCCACTGCCATCCCATCCGCCCACCCATTCATACACCGAGGCCGCGAAAACCCGCGACGAAACCCCACACCCTTCTCCGTCCGCCACCCAACCGGAGCCTCTTCCCCGACGACGTCGTCCACAGCAACACCTCGACGTCCCTCATCCACCATACCGGATGAGGATCCATCGTCGACCTCATCATCCCGCCGGTTCAGCCACCCCGTCCTCCACCTCCAAGGAGCTGCCCCAACGTTCCCCTCGTCTTTCGCGCCACCTCCATTCCCACACCGCCGTCTTCACCTGCACCACTGGAAGAGCATCATCATCACCGTTTCCTCGGATGAAGCTGCGGCCTAATCGGCGCCACCAAAGAGGTTGTACACTAATCGCCACATTTTCTTCTTGATTCGATCTCACGGTGCTACCGGCGCTCGGTCCCGAGCCGACACGACGCGGCTCCATCCACGGCGGCGTCGCCGGCCACTTCCTCCACGGCGTTGCTCCCTCGGCGGTGACGTCCACATCAGTAGGACCTGTTGCTGCTTTAGCTCTCGCTCGCGCTGCTGCTCTGCTCTTGCTCTCGGTCCCCTGCCTGGTCTGATCTTGCTATTGCTCTTGCTCGCGCTACTGCTGTCGCTCTTGCTCTTGCTTGCGATGCTGCTCCGATTTAGCTACACTTCAGTCGACTGAATTGACTTTTGGGTTAGTCGATTTTCAGGTGGTGGGGGGGGCTCGCCGGGGTGAAGGAAGAAGCAGCCGCAGCGGGGAGGGGGCTCGCCAGAGAGATACCCCACTATCTATCTTAGGGTTCAGGATGGGGGCAATGGTCGCCGGCGGTGGCGGGGCGTTGGTGGGGCGGTGGCGTGGGGATCGCCGGAGAAAAAGCTCGGCATGGGGTGGCCTAGAGGGATGGCCGGGGCGGCGGCGGACCGGCGGTGGGGAGTGTTTTCGGGGCGGGCAGGGCGGCGCACCACCGACCGCGGGCGGCAGGGGGCTCCTGTTTGGCTGGCTCAGGGGGGTGGAGGTTGAAGATGAACCGCAGGCCCTTGATTTCGTATCCAACGGCTGTAAAATCGACTGACCAGAGATGAAAAAGTCAGTCGACCGACGTGTAGCCTCACCTTGCTAGTGCGTTCAGTTTCGACAGCAAAATTCAGTTTCGACAGCAAAATTCAGTTTCGACAGTTAAGTTCAGTTTCGACAGTTAAGTTCAGTTTCGACAGTTAAGTTCAGTTTTGATAGTTAAGTTCAGAGATGAGCGGCTGATGTATTATACATCTAGCACTTTGTGGTTATGTATTTTATGTCATGTATTGGAGATGCTATTAGAATTCCACTCGGGTTAACATTGTTCATTGTCTCTCTTGTCCTGCTTCAGCCTCGGCGTCGTACAACTCACCGGAGCTGCTCCAACGATGAAACCCTCCATCACAGCGGAGCAGTACCTCGGGCTCCATCTCCTGACGCCTAAGATCTTCTTCCCCTCCTCTGACAGCCAAGTCAGCCGAAGCATCCTCACCGGCCAACCCAATCACGCTGAGATCGACATGGCTTTGCCAAAGAGGTTCTACACTTGTTGCATCTCTTTTTTACTCTACATGTTATATATATTGTCCACTGAGCACACAGATTTGTTCCTTTAGTGTCTCCTTGAAAGAAAAAACGTAGGAATTTTAATTTCCACTTGTCCTCCTTTTCAAATTCCTATTCATGAAGCACAAGACTAAGAGATAGTAGCATAATAACATTATAACCGTACATTTTCTTGTGGTTTGACTTAATGTCACCATGCTTCTTTGCATCCTGTGATCTTCCAATTGTTGTGAATCAAACACCCAGATTGGCAGAAATCTTGTGTTTTTAAATTTTCTATTTTGCACGTGCATTCCTATCCTATTCCTGTCTATTTCCTATCCCTGCATTGTTGGAATCCTCCAATTCAAACGAGCCCTTACAGAATTACTTCTCTTACAGATAGTTGTCAAAGAAAACCTTGCGTGGTTTCTCCTGCTCCTGCTGCGCTGTCGTCCACCCCAGCTCAGCTGCTCCAACGACAGAAGGGTCTAGCACAGCAGGGATCTGGCCTCCAGACTGTCTTTCGCCGCCTCAGATCTTCTTCCCCGCCGCTGGCAGCCATGAAAACTGCACTACCATCATCAACCGAGTAGATGTCCTCGAGGACTACACGGGTCTGCAAGAGAGGTCCCACTCTATCGTGTCTGCTTACGTTATGCATCGCTTAATATTACATGCTACTTTATCGTCCTGTTCACCGATTAGACTCTGAGTGTAACACCCCGGATATGACTTTCCCAATATGTATTCCAACTCTTGCCGTTTCCGGCCTTAAGTTATTTTATTTTCTCGGGTTCGGGTTTTTGTCTCCGTGTGTTGTTCTCGTTGTCATGCATCTCATATCATGTCATCATGTGCATTGCATTTGCATATGTGTTCATCTCATGCATCCGAGCATTTTCCACGTTGTCCGTTTTGCATTCCGGCGCTTCGTTCTCCTCCGGTGGTCATTTCTACCTTTCTTTCGTGTGTGGGGATTAAACATTTCTAGATTGGACCAAGACTTTCCAAGCGGCCTTGGTTTACTACCGGTAGACCGCATGTCAAGTTTCGTACCATTTGGACTTCGTTTGATGCTCCAACAGTTAACCGAGGGACCGAAAAGGCCCCATGTGTGTTGCATCCCAACACCCCTCCAAGTTGGCCCAAAACCCACCAAAACCCTCTCCATCTTCTAGAGCGTTTGATCACGATCGCGTGACCGAAAACCGCACCTCATTTGGACTCTCCTAGCTCCCTCTATGACTATAAATAACTCCTCCTCCGAAAATCCGGATCTCTCCCCCGTCCAAACCCTAAAACCACCTCGCGCCGGCCGGACACGTCCGCCGCCGTCCTCTCGCCCTCTCCCGTCGCGCCACGTGGCTCCCCGCCGACCCTCAGCCATCGAGGCCCGTGGGGCCCAGATCCGGCCCCCGCGGCCCGAAGCCGTCCGCCGCCCGCGCTCGAGGCGCCGCCCGACCATGCTCGCCGGCCCCGCCGCCTCCGCCGCGCGCCCTGCCACCGACCTCGCCGCTCCGACGACCTTCGCTTCCGGCCGGCCGTCGCCGCCTTCGCCCACCGCCGCCTCGACGACCGTCCAAGCCGGCGCCGCCGTGCCCCAAGTCCGGCGAGCCGCCCCGGCCTCTTCTTCCCCGACATCTCCAGCCACCGCCCCTCTTCTCCGGGCGAGAGGATCCGGCCTTCCTCATGAAACGTGCCCCGGATCTTAGATCTGGATACAAAACCCTAGGGTTGACCTTTTTTCTACTAAGTCTGCAGATTATTTGCTCCTGTTCATCGTGCTATAACTTTGCATCCGTAACTCCATTTTGGGCATATAGCATATCAAAATGTTTGTCTCAGAGAGTACATCATTTCATCTCATTGCATCATTTTCATTTGAGTTCATCTTGATGCCCGAAATTCTGTTAGAAGAGTGCTACTTGAGTTAATTGTCAGATCTGCTGCTCCATTTAGATATTTGTCATTTTTGCCATGATTAATGTGTGCATGATATGCCCCTGAGCTCTACATATGTTTTGTTAAGGGTTTTGCCATCTTTCCATAGGTGCAACCCTTGTATTTTTGTGATGTGTGTGGTGACTAGCACAAGCTTGCAAAGTGAGGCATTTGTTAATGCTGATTTCAGGGACTTAGCATTTCCGCTAAGTCCTTGAGCTGGTTATCTCATATGGCCATATGTTCATGTTGTTTCCTAGTGATCCGTGCCTCTTTTGAGGATGATCAGTAAGGATGTTTTGTTAATCATGTGGTGCTCTATCCATCCATGTCTTTGTTTGCAATTATGGAGCACCCTAGCTTGAGTCAATCGAGCTCTACTTTTGTCATTTTGTGAATCTGGGCAGATTGTCTACTTGTTAGCAATTTTGCCGAGGATGTTGTAGTTGATCCGTGCATGCTATGTTATTGTTCTTGCCATGTCTAGCTTGCATTTTGTGTATTCTTGATGGGTGTATGCTTAGCTCGTCATGGCTTGCTCTATAGAGAGTGCATCGAGCTCGTAAACATGCCTACTTGATATCTGTTTTCAGCATGCTCCAGTTTTCAAAGTCCGAGAACTGATTATGTTTTTGTCATGTTCACATGCTTGCAATTGTATTTTCTGATCCCTTTTGGGTCAAGGTCACTAAGGCACTTTTGTTAAGCTCTTTGAGTAGCTCCATGCCATGCTTTACTTTGCCATGTTCAGATCCTGTAGCATATAGTTTCCATGCTCTGAAGAGTGCTATCTGATCTGAAATTCCAGACAAGTGTTAATTTCACAAAGTCTGAAATCTGTTTGTCAAATGCAGTTTTGCCATGCTTGTTTGAACCTGTTAATGGATGAATTGGCCGTAGCTTAGTGCTAGACTTTTGTTAAGAATCCTGAATGGATTCCTGTCATGTAATTTGATGCCATGTTTGAATGCTGTAGCATGTTCATCTTATTGCATTTAGATGGCTACTTGCTGTAAATCGCAGAACATGGTCATATTTGAATCGCTTGCCATTTCCAAACCGTAACTCCGATTCCGGTGGTCTTTATAACGTTTTCAAGCGATTTCATCTCATATTTCCAGTGGCACACTTGGATTTCCAAGTTAAGGCCAGGTTCATGCATTCTTTGTCAAATCTTGCATATGCATCCCGCATCGCATCCCGCATAGCATACCATCTTTGCATCATATTGTTTGAGTCTTGCACGTGGTTGATTATGTCCTTGTTGCTTGTTTGTCTTGTTTGGGTAGAGCCGGGAGACGAGTTCGCTAACGAGGAGCCCGTTGAGTTTGCTTTCGAGGATCCAGTCAACTCTGACAACTTTGCAGGAAAGATGATCATACCCTCGAAATCACTACTATCTTTGCTTTGCTAGATGCTCGCTCTTTTGCTATGCCTATGCTATGATGCCTACCACTTGCTTATCATGCCTACCAAATTGCCATGTCAAACCTCTAACCCACCATGTCCTAGCAAACCGTTGATTGGCTATGTTACGCTTTGCTCAGCCCCTCTTATAGTGTTGCTAGTTGCAGGGGAAGATTGGAGACCGTTCCTTGTTGGAACATTATTTACTTGTTGGGATATCATTATATTATCTTGTTATCTTAATGCATCTATATACTTGGTAAAGGGTGGAAGGCTCGGCCTCTCGCCTAGTGTTTTGTTCCACTCTTGCCGCCCTAGTTTTCCGTCATATCGGTGTTATGTTCTCGGATTTTTGCGTTCCTTATGCGGTTGGGTTATAATGGGAACCCCTTGATAGTTCGCCTTGATTAAAGCTTTTCCAGCAATGCCCAACCTTGGTTTTACCATTTGCCACCTAGCCTCTTTTCCCTTGGGTTTCCGGAGCCCGAGGGTCATCTTATTTAAACCCCCCCGGGCCAGTGCAACTCTGAGTGTTGGTCCAAATAGAGCCACTTGCAGCGCCACCTCGGGGAAACTCGAGGGTTGGTTTTAGTTGTACGTAGTGTTCATCTGAGTGTGCCCTGAGAACGAGATATGTGCAGCTCCTATCGGGATTCGTCGGCACATTTCGGCGGTGTTGCTGGATTTGTTTTAACTTGTCGAAGTGTCTTGAAGAACCAAGATACCGAGTCTGATCGGAACGTCTCGGGAGGAGGTCTAT
The DNA here is from genome assembly GCF_002162155.2 of Triticum dicoccoides. Classification (NCBI taxonomy): domain Eukaryota; kingdom Viridiplantae; phylum Streptophyta; class Magnoliopsida; order Poales; family Poaceae; genus Triticum; species Triticum dicoccoides. The sequence continues at coordinate 173,587,300 of NC_041386.1, read as the reverse complement.
TCCTTCGTTGACCGTGAGAGCTTGTCATGGGCTAAGTTGGGACTCCCCTGCAGGGATTTAAACTTTCGAAAGCTGTGCCCGTAGTTATGGGCAGATGGGAATTTGTTAATGTCCTGTTGTAGATAGCTTGAACCTTAACTTAATTAAAATGAATCAACAGTGTGAGTTACCATGATGGTCTCTTCTCGGCGGAGTCCGGGAAGTGAACACGGTGTTGGAGTAATGCTTGCGCAGGTTGTTCTCTAGATTCTCGCTCACGCTTTGCCTCCTCTTCTCGGTCTCTTTTGCAAACATGTTAACCACCATATATGCTAGTCGCTTGCTGCAGCTCCACTTATATTTACCTTGCCTTACCTACTAAGCTTAAATAGTCTTGATCGCGAGGGTGCGAGATTGCTGAGTCCCCGTGGCTCACAGATTACTATTAAACCAGATGCAGGGCCTGATGATTCCGCTCTAGGTGACGCGCTTGAGCTCAAGTGGGAATTCGATGAGGTCTCTCAATGATACTACGTGTATTTCCCTGATGATCAGTAGTGGTGCCCAGTTGGGGGTGATCGGGACCGTGTCGCATGTTGGGTTATCTTTTATTTTGGCGCCGTAGTCGGGCCATGAGTGTTTGAATATTGTAATGCTATTTATGTACTTGATTGACGTGGCGAGTGTAAGCCAACTATGTATCTCCCCTTTTATTATCTATATTACATGGGATGTTGTGAAGATTGCCTAACTTGCTACATATGCCTTCAATGCGATTATGTCTCTAAGTCGTGCCTCGACACGTGGGAGCTATAGTCGCATCGAGGGTGTTACACTGAGTCAGCTCCAAACTAATAGTCAAACTTGAGTTTTTAAATGGTTGTGGGGTACATATCGGGGCCACTATCAATAGTATCTATCTACTATCTGGTTAATCTCCGGTGTCTACTATGAGTTTCATGTTGGGTGGGAAGCAAACAGTAAAGAAGCCATTATCTGTATTTTTTAACTGAAGCCATTATCTGCCTGCTATTATTGGTTTTGGGTCTATCCACAGGTTGCTACCATCACTCTGGATTTCTGCATGCACTCCTTACATAATCTCACTATGTTTTATTCCTATGCATGATAGTTATTGTAAACAATGGAACTGAACATGTAGAGCAAAAGAGACGAGCCTTGTGTGGCAATAAAATTTCATGTAGACGTCGCTCCATGGTAGGAGCAAAGGTAGCCCCCTCTCCATGCATTTCGGATTGCAATCGAGAGGAAGATATCTGTTTTGAGGGGGATTCAGAAGGAGAAGACAAATCCTATTTACCCCCTGAGGTCTTCGCTCTAACTTGGCATGCTGATGTTGGTTATATCATGCATATGGTGTCTTGCATTGCTTACTTTATACATCAAATATGTCATCTGCTTAGTTTAGACATCCTTTGTGCGAATGCCATCTATTTAGTTTATTCATCGTTTATGTGAATTATGCAACGCCATCTTGTTTAGCCAGGCATCATATATGTGAATTTTGCAATGCCATCCTGCTTAGCCAGTCATCTTATTTGTAAATTATATCAGGCCATCCTTTTTTTTGGTTACATATTACATTTGTCAAAAATGTTATTACATTCAACTGCTCTTCGTGTGCATCAGCCATTTGACACGGTGATGGCAAATTCTAGAGTGAAAACAAGGTCTTCAGAGCAGACTATGCTATCTGACGAAGCGCATATCTCGCTGGTTACGGATAGCTCCTCAGAGGAGGATTCAGAGACAGATGACGAGTCCTATCCCCCCCCCCAAGGTGTATGCTCTAACTTGGCACGGTTATGTTGCTCATATCGTGCGTATGTTGTCTCGCATTGCTATGTCATTTGATTAGTTTAGACATGCTTTGTGTGAATGCCAACTGTTCAGTGTCTAATTACCATATATGTGAATTATGCATTGCCATCTTGTTGCAAGACATTATATATGTGAATTATACAATGATATCTTGTTGCAAAGGCATTATATATGTGAATTATGCAATGCCATGCTATTAAGCCAATCATCATGTATGTGAATTATATCATGCTATCATTTTTTGTATTACGTGTTCCCTTTTTCGACAATGTTTGTATATTCAACTACTCTTCCTGTGCATTGGCCATTTAAGCAGTGATGGAAGTATCTGGAGTGAAAACAAGGTATTCAGAGCAGACAATGCTACCTGCTGAAGCAGACATCTTGCTAGTTACAGAGAGCTCCTCAGAGAAGGATTCAGAGACTGATGACCAGTCCTATTTTCCCCCGAGGTCTATGCTCAAACTTGGCAGGGTTATATTACCCATGTCATGCATGTTGTCTTGCATTGCTTAGTTTTTACATCATATATGGATTGCCATCTGCTTACTTGCTTACTATATAAATCATATATTTGAATTATATCATGCCATCATGTTTACATAGTACATATACATCATCTATCTGAATTATGGCATGGCAACCCATTTAATAAAGATATCATATAGTTATATCATCTCATCCTGTTTAGTGTTTACAGTCATCATATTTTGAATTATGGCATTCTATCCGTGAATGTATGTGAATTATGGCATGCCAACCTATTTAATAAACACATTATATAGTTATGTCATGTCATCCTGTTTACATAGTCTCATATTTTGAACTATGTCTTTCCATCTTTTTTAGTTAGCCATCATAATGTGAAATTGTGTCATGCTATCCTGTTTAGTTAGCCATCATATATGTGAAATTGTGTCATGCTATCCTGTTTGGTTAGACAACATAAATATGAATTATTTCATGCCCTCTTTTATTCCCCACTATCCATTGCACCTGTCTATCATACAATGTCCATACTTTTAATTACTTTTCTTGTTTATCACCCATTTGAATTGGAGAGCGTGATGGCAGTATCTAAGGGAGTAACAACACGGTCTTCAGAAAAGATAGTGCTACCAGTTGATGCAGATAGAACCACAGTTGTACTTGCCCAAGCACCAGATCCACCGCACATAACCCAGACTCTTGCAGATTGTACCCCTAACCACTTGGACAGAGAACCAGCTACACCCTTCTAACCCCAACCCTAGTAGATAGTAACCCAGTTCCAGTTGACACAGCACCGTCTCCACCACAGAGCACCCCAAACACGAGAAGTTAGTAAGGGAACTGCAGTGCCCAAAGCACGAGGACCACCACTCCGAATCCCAACTCAACGCTTAAAGGAGAAGAAGATTTGTTCTCAGGTCAGGTTCTGTAGCTATGGTTCATACTCCTTTGCTCTTGCATGACTGTATTTACACATACCAACTATTTTCAAATTTGAAGGATGGAATTGAAACTCCAATGGCGCAACAGGTATGTTTTAAACTTTTTTCTTTAACTGGTTTGTTTTTGTAACCTGCTCTATGTTGATTTCAATTTCAAATGAATAAACAGTTATGTTCTCATGTCATGCACATTACAAGTGTTGTTATTGCTCTATAGTTACCCACACTTATATTCTGTCTATTCTGCTTTGTCTTGAACAAATATTATTTGAACTGTGTCTCTATCTTGATTTGGCAACAAAAACTAGAATGATATAGACCATAAAGTGACCATGGTACATAGATATATGTTTGTTTCATGCTGTTATCCTGTCCACTTTACTACTGAACTCATTTACCAAAATGAGTTTCATATACAACATGGTAAACATGTGATGTGTCTGCTTGTTTCTCTTTTAGAATCCAGACAAAATATTGGAGAATAGTACTGCGTTATCCAATGGTAAAGGAAGTAATGCAGATAAGGTTCAAGATAGTGAGACATCCCTATTGGTCTCCAAGAAAGATGATAAAAACTATCTTGACGACAGTGAGGGAACCCAAAAGTCCTGTCTTGATGTAGTGTTCAAGTTACAGGCCACTACTGCTGGCACAAGCTCTTCGAACTCGCTGCCTGAATCAGTTCATCTTCTTGAGTCTCAACTTCAAGTTGAAAGACATCGATCAGATGTGCTGCGACAGGAAGCTGAAGGACTGAGGAAGTCCCTGCAGAATTCAGATGCATATTTTCTGGTGCAACAGCAAGCGCTGGAGGACTTAAGCACCAAACAAGAGAAAGTTAATAAGCTTGCTAAGCATCTTGCCAGCATTATGGGTACCCACGATATTGTTTCTTGAGATCTTCTGAAGTGGTTTCAGTTCTGGATTTGTTTTGCTGCGGTGTTTATTTGCACTGGTCGCCAACTTTGACAACCAGTGTATATGATATGCTGCTTTGTTCCCCATATTTGCACTGGTGGCGAACTTTGATGCCCAGTGGATGTAATATGTGTAATAGCCGTGATAGCCTAGCGTTAGTTGCTTGCGTATTTATTTCCTTGTTGTCTTGTTTATTTGTTTGCTTGTAGTCATTGCAGTTCTTTTTCCGCGGTTAGCTAGTGGCTGCAATAACCTATTTTTTAAAACTAGGCCACAATAACCATGGGCTAATATTTACTGTAGTGACACTGGGCCTCCTACTGGCCGTAGAAACAGTGGGCCTTCTACGGGCCATTGAAACAATGGGCCTTCTACGGGCCATAGAAACAATGGGCCTTCTGCGGGCCTATTATCAATGGGCCTTATACGGGCCGTATAATTGATTGGCCAAACATGGGCCAAACAGAAAGCATTATGGCCGTAAACGGGCTAGAGTTGGAATCGTCCGTTCATGGGCCGACCATAACGGGCCATCGTTAATAGGCCGTATTTGATGACGCTACGAAATCGGCCCAACATATTAACGAACCACAAATGGGCCGACTGTAACCACGGGCTGAATTTGGCCCACAAGTAGAAAATGATAGTAACGGGCCGTAAGTAAACGAATGCTGGAAATGAGCCCAAGAATAAATGGGCTCTGAGAAGGCCAAAAGATAACATGGGATGGAAACGGCCCAACGGAATAACGAGCCGTTAATGGATATAAAGTGATACACTGTTCATTATAGGCTAGTTTCACCACGGGCTGTTAATGGGAGTAAAGTGATACGCTGTTCATTACGGGCCAGTTTCACCTCGAGCCGTTAGTAGGCCAAGTGTTACATAGAGCCTCATATGGGCCGAAAGATGTCATGGGCCATACATGGGCCAGAAGTGAAAATGGGTTGGAATCATATTGGATGGCCCAGATGACGCTACTAGGCCTAATTCGGATAGGGCGTAACGGGCCTTGGGTTAGCGGGCTGTAAATGGGCTATATTCGAACAAGCCGTTAACAGGCTTTCCATGGGCCGGCCCGCCAGCTTTTGACCAAGTCAAACGGGCCGTCCTTTTCACAGGAATGGGCCTTTGTTGGGTCGTGCCACGTGTTGACGTATCATAGGCGCCTATCTGACCCACTGATGAGCTGACACGTGTTTCGTCTGGCCAATAAGAATTTTACACGTGGAAATTTCCCATTGGTCGGGGCTGTTAACGGGTTATCGGATCCAAAACCCGACCCAATAGTTTAACGGCGTTCCGTTACGGTGGATGCCACGTGTCGGTCACCCTTGACGAAAGCACTTCTGTGACGCGTGATTTATCGTCATGGAAGTGGACACTTCCGTGATGATAATTTTGGTAATGTCATGGAACACTTCTACGACAGCACAGGTATGACTATCTTGATTCTGTCATAAATTTGTCATGGATGTACATGCATGACAAAAAAAGTGACCTACTGTGACAAACACGTATCATCACGGAAGTGTATTTTTTTGTAGTGATACACACGCACAATCCTCATCGACCCTTTCTATATACATGGACCTGCGTACGTGTCTCATGTACGCACATTATCTTTATGCCTATCTCTCACGCATTGTCTCACACCTCTCTTCCTAATCGACGAGTATGATTCTAGCAGAGCATTCTATAGGATGCCCCTTAAAGTTAGGTTGGATGAATAGTAATATCAGAGATAAAGGGGTTACCTTAGTCCGAAAACCTAGGGTTACAAATCCTAGCCGGCTTTGTCACTGGACACAGAGCCCTTCACAATTCTGCTATCTTTGTCTTGTACGACTAGTCATCCATGGGTCTTCCTAAATGCATCACGGGCCGACCAATGTGGCGCAGGACGGAACAGAACGAAGGGCCTCACCTCGACCCACCGGATCTCACGCGGTGACACACCCTCTGCCCCCACGTCTCATTATCTTCTCACACCCACACATACCAAGACAAACACCACACACAGAGAAAAATTTCTCCTGGTGCCTCTATTCCCTCCCCCCTTGCATATACACACTCAAGGGAATGGAATCTCTTATAGTGACGTCATATTCGTCTCTCTCTCTAGACCACTCTCATTTCTA
>NC_041386.1:173486831-173580570 GCF_002162155.2 Triticum dicoccoides | reverse complement strand
GCCCCTCTATCCAGGCCTCTCTCGAATACGTAATACACACACATACCTCTCTAGGCCCCACCAAATGCATCAACTACACATTCACACATGTTACATCACGTACCCCATTGATCTAAAAAGCCCTCTCTTCACGTTTATTTCGCATACAACATTCCTTTTGAATAAAGTGTGGCCAAAAAATTATTTTAGAGTTTCTACATATATAAAACATTACGAAGTTATATGGAGGAGTACGAACGCTAATTTGCATTGCATGGTGCCCACAATGATATTTATTCCGCATTGCGAATTTGTATATTTTTATACTATATACAAAGTTAGTAATACTAAAGAGAAACGAAGAGCATCTCTCTCTCCATCACATACCCCCCTGTATGCCCCTTTCACGTATGCACACAAAACTATCTCCAGGTCCTCTAAAAGTAAGCACCTAGAAAATTCACACATGTTTCATCTTTCTCTCGCGATATATGCAATGACGATCATTGTATTTGAAGCAAAAGCATGATACATACATTGGACTTCAGAATCCACTCATTACGGTCACCATTTACGTTTAGTGGTTATTATGCAGTCATGGGCTCACCGTACAACTCTGTATTTGCTCATGACATGACTAGTTGACCAGTTAAATGCTCCACGTGGCACCTCTAGTGTTGCCTCACATTATCTCACTACCATCGTGCCCACCTGTCGACTTGTATCTACTCTACATCTACACTCTTATAAAATACATAAAATACACTCATATAAAAAACAGAGTTGGTTATGATGGTGTGCCTGCCATCCTGCAATATAGGCCATCCGATTTATATCTGACGGATAGGAAAGAAACTATGGCAATTTTGCAAAAAGGTACCCACACACCTCTCCACATTTGCAAATAAGGCCTTCCCTCGTTCATCCTTTTCTCTCACAAGATAAACAAGTCATACAAATGCATCTTGATGTTACATGCAACGCACGGGCATCTTGCTAGTAAGAATGAAAACAAACGACACAAAAATATTTGGACGGTGGTTCGAAGTCATGACCGCGGGCACAGCGGACAAAGTGGTCTTGTAATTGGTATGCTGGGCCGTCTGTTTTAACACACAGGAGCTGGTGTGGTGATTATACACACACTCACGCATGCACACGAACTGCATCCACGCAACACTCACACAAACACATGCACCCACGCACGCACGCAACACTCACACGTACACACGCAGCGACACACGCACGCACACAACACTCACACGCACGCATGCATGCATGCATGCACACATCAGTACACCATATGACTAACACACACTCTCATGCTCAAGTGCTCAACCTACACGTGCAGGCTCACACATCAGGCCCTGACAGACACATACACAAGCAGGTGATTCCCGCGCATGGGTTGGAGCCTTGTCGCACCTGCGTAAATTTGTGTTTATCTGACCTTTTGCCTATGCGAATTCACAGGTGGGACCCACAACGAACGTGGTCAATTTAACTAGTCAACATGGCGCCACGCAGACTATTTGGCCGGTCAACAAAGTGCAATCCGATGCTGAGCTGTGAGCAAGTGACTGTATAATCACTGCAAAACGTATATAGTGACCGTAATCAGCTTATTCTGAAGTTCGGTGACCGTATTACGCTTTTCTCTCTATAGCCCCTCCAAAACTACATCTCTACACGTTCTCGCATGTTACATATAACAACTAAGCAATACAGCACTACTACTACACTCTAACACAATAAATCATATGTGTTTTAGTTTTACTAGATATCATATTGTTACTTATAATTATTCAGTTTGCATACATTAAAATTGCCTTTGAAATGTATGGCTAGTATCATCTACCGTGACGGAAAAATCCCGCCCTTTCCTGTTTAATCGGGTTTGTATCGATGGATCGTGTGAAACAGCAAAACTATAGTACTATACAGTACAAGTGACAGTTCACTGGGCCGTCGTGTCATCTACTCCTCCGTCGTAAGAGTGGAGCGCTCGCTTTCATAAATCTTCTAGTCCCTTTCGCCGGCATGTGGGACATCAAGCTACCGGGTCCACGTGCCATACTGAAATACAGTGTAGAGAAGCCGAGGTGAAGCACCCCAGTCATGGCGCCGGTGTAGTAATGAGCAATGAGGCGTCAAATCAAAAAGCTGCACCTTTCCCGCAGTTAAGTTGGAGGGACGAAGCAACCATCATTTCACTCGTTGCTGAATCCGCTTCCCCCTCATCTTCTTCAACTTAACCACGTGTTGCTTCTGCCGTTGTTCTACCTCATGTGGGACGCGGATCGGCTTGGTAAAGCACTTGAACGTAGGACCGCATGTTAGCAAACCGCCAGGACAACATCCTCCGAAAATAAGAAGCCTAATCCTAGACTTACAAAGGGCTAGGTAGCTGCTATGTATACTTTCCATCTAATCTATATATGCCCCCCTGATTTTCAGGTGGGGTGGGCCTAATCCTCTCCTTTCATCCAATCAAATAGTCCCACATCACATCAGTTCATAACTTTACGTAAACCATTACGTGCATGTCGCATTGCTCAAATAAGAAACCTCCCCCGCCATCCGCGCGGAAAAATCACCTCCTTTTTACTAATCTCAATTCTATAATTTTTTAGATCAATATAATTGAGATTTGTATAGATAGCACACAGGAGCAAAACCAAGTGGTACGGTTAAGGGCATCCACAATGTGTAACCAAATGTGAAAATAGCTTTTGGCATCATGGGAACCATTGTGGATGGTGTTTCCAAAGCCAAAAAGATGGAATCGAAGCTCCCTGATTGATTGATTGAAGGAATAAAAAAAAGGAACGTCTCTCCTCTTTCTCCCATGCTTGGACACATGTAGTATAGTATAGAGAATAGAGTCTACTCCCCTGTCCCTTCTATCACAAATCACAAAGCAGTGAGGCGTCAAATCACAAAAGACGGACGAAGCAACCATCATTTCACTCTTTGCTGACTCCACTTCTCCATCGTCTTCTTCGAGAAGCCATCCCACCGCATTAGTTATAGTAGTACTAGTAACGGACTTCCTGGATGCAAATAAGGCGGTTGTCTCGGCTTGCAGGCGGCACTTGCGAACGACTTACCGTGGTCTCCCTCAATGGTGTTCTCCGTCGAACGCACTTCGCCAAATCACCCAAAAAAATATCATCGACGTCACCGCAATGGGGAAGGAAGTCAAATATAATTACTACCTCCATTTTTTTGTACACAAGGCCAGTATATCAAAATTACAATTTGCAAAGGGCCACTAACACTAATCGAGGCAAAATTGATGGGGTTAGCAACCAAGGATATTAACATCCCCTGCATGCATGCGGAAGTGAGAAGGTTGGTTTGCATGGCGCTGTATTAGTCAAGCGATGAGGAGTGAGATGGTTAGCTCTTTGGTCTTTGGAGAAAAGTACGCATTAATTGACACGTGAAACGAGGATTTGTATCAATTAAATCCCGCGAAGGAAAACCTAGCCTTTCTTTATTAACACTCGTACTCCTAGTACGTACGTACTTATCCTGTTTGGGTCTAGGCCTTGCATTGCCAAATGTCACCACACATTTTTTCCAAGCTTGCCTAAAGTTTTCAAAATGAGAAGGAGGTACACTTGCGCACGGCTATCGTGGTCGCACCGCACCCTCACGCGGTCGCTCCTGCACGCCGCGGTCGCACCGCACCCCCACACGGTCGCTCCTGCACGCCGCAAACCCAACCAAGGGAACGCACCCTCACTGACACGTGCTGTCGCATGTGAACACACCAAACTCATCCATCCTATCACTGACACATAATTTTCATTCATAGAGTATGTTTATCCAAGCACATGTTGGGGAGTATCCGTACGGCCCGTGCGGTGGTTTGTTGGGGAAGAAGAAGAGGTGAGGAAGAAGGAAAGAAGGGTTAGGAGACGTAGGATATTCATCCAACCGCCTGAAATGGTAGACTGACCCAAGTCAGGCGACTTGCATAACAAATATATGTTTTTACACAGCCAAAGATCCATAAAAACAACAACATAAAGAAAAACTATCACTGCTCGTGGAAAGAGACGACCTCGTCGTCTTTGGCTGCCGGCGCGAACCAGCCGTCGCTGCCGACGTGTGTCTCCGCACCGTGGTTGTCCTCGGCCTCCAGCTACTCGTTCAAGCGGAGTGTGCGGGCGCTCTGCATGGACGAGAGCATAGCCCGGTTCAAGTCGAGGACATTCGGTTCCACCTGCAGGAGGGCCTCGATGGCAGTAGCATCCGCATGCTCCGCGTCGAGTCGAGCCTCCGCCGCCCGGTTCAAGTCCAGGACGTCCGGTTCCGCCTGCAGGAGGGCGTCGATGAGAGCGGCATCCGCGTGCTCTGCGTCGAGTCGAGCCTCTGCCGCCCGGTTCAAGTTTAGGACGTTTGGTTCCGCCTGCGGGAGGGCCTCGATGGCAGCGGCATCCGCGCGCTCCGCCTCAAGTTGAGCCTCCGCCGCCCGGTTCACATCCACGACATCCTGTTCCGCCTGCAGGAGAGCCTCGAAGGCAGCGGCATGCACGCGCTCCGCGTCGAGTTGAGCCTCTGCCTCCCGGTCCTCCTTTAGTATCACCATGTTGAACAGCTGGTCCGTCTGCACCATGGGGGACGCCGGCACGAAGTCGACGTCCATCGTCTCATACCCATCGGGGGCCTTCTACGCCACGACCTCCGCCATGAACATTGGATCGGCTTCCTCTTCCTCGTAGCTTGGCTCCAGAGAACTCGGGGATTGGCCCGCCGGAAAGCGAGCTTGGGAACGGAGGTCTGTGGCGCCGACCGCCGCCGCGATTTCTGCGCGGCGCTCCGGCGTCAGCATCTTGTAGTAAGTGATCTTGCGGCGCACCATGGCTTTCCGCCGAAATAGGGGACGCTTGATGCGGGCTAGGGGATCGAAAGGTGGGGGAATGGGCTAGAGATTTGGTGTGGTTTTAGGGCAGTGGCTGGCGTAGGCCGAGCAGCGAAGGTTCTGGTGTGAATAGTGGTTCTGGTGACGACCGGTCAATCGGTTTTGACTGTACATTGCTCTTGTCGCGTTCGTGTTGCAGCCCGGCACGCTGGACCCTCCATGTCGCTCACCGAATGGAACACGCTTCGTCTTGCGTTTTCGCTCGCTTGTGGGACCGCAGTTGAGAGCAAACCGACGTCCCTCCCCCTCCCCCGCCTGCGTCATTTATTATACAGCCACTCCCTCCGTTTTATGCGGAGTAAATAAAAACAGCCTGACATGGCCAAACCCATTGAGTAACTGACATGCGGGGCCTAGCAAGCATGGGGTCCGCCAGTAAGTGACCGAAAGGGAGGGTAAGGCAGGGATACCTATGTCATAGGATCCACTTCCACTATACTTCTTTGACCAAATGTTAGAGTAATAATATATGACATGCAACTTACACAAATGTTAGAGTAATAATATATGACATGCAACTTACACAAAGCATACAGGGTCTAATGCGTTTTTCGAGGCTAACTTTGACCAAATGTTAGAGTAATAATATATGACATGCAACTTACACAAAGCATATGGTCAAATTCGTATGTGAAAGGAGTTTCCAATGATATAATTTTCACATTATACATCTCATGTACTATTAATCTTGTCAATAGTGAAATTGGAAACCATCTCGAGTACAAATCTAGGAGTACGTACGAATCTAACAATATTGATTGGGCGTTGTTGAATGTTGATACCTCTTTGATCAAAATAGATATACTTTGACTACACATAAAACATATATGTAAACTAGAAAGGATAGGAGGGAGTATATTGTACATTCAAAAACGAAACGAACATTGAATACCATTTATATATAATTTGCGGATGCTATGATCACCGGTTCAAAATTTTGAATCCGCCTTAGGTATCACGTGCCCCCACTCGTTCCCTCTCAATTTCATCTCGGGGTCCGGAGGTCTATTGAAAGAGGACTAGGTTGGGTACATGCAAATGATACTCGGCGGAATGTTCAAATGAGGCATGCGGGAGGATGGACTCGACTGGAGGGCGACATGATCGATGTAGAAGAGGTTTGGAGAGGAATGAAAAATAAGCAAACGCCACATGATTATACTTGAACGGCTCAAATAAACAATAAGTTGTCTCGCTTGGCCTACGTAGTGAAAGGCCTAATGTGCAACGCGGAGCACTGACACTCGAATATGGCCGGGAAAATAGGGAAACAGACATGTGGGGCACACCCGTCGGGACTATGTAGCGTAGACTAGTCCAATGGAGGAGCTGGCCCACGACCTCCTCGCCACCGACAACCGTTCATGTGGGTCATTGGGGCCAACAACGAGGCGCAGCTCCAGCACCGCCTCTGGACACGGCGACCACGGTGAGCGACACTCGATCTTTGTTGCTGCGATGGCCTTCGATAGTTCGATGGCTGTGTGCTTGGCCTCATTGACTGCTGAAACAGCTTGCCATAATTTGGCACTCAAATCTGTTTGCTGAATTAGCTTTACATATATTTCATTACTTAGATCTGCTCGTCCAAATATCTTTCCATAGCTTTAGACATCGACCTAGGTATTTTTTTCTGGACTTCATAAAAAAGCATATATGTTTTTCCTGTAATATCTAGTAGAAGAACTAATTTGTATGTCTAATAGATCGACAGGACTTGGATAACTTCTCCTCGAAGATTCTCTACTACATATGTCGAGGGGCTTGAAAACTTCATGAACTTTATCAGAGCTGAGTACGGTGGTCCGAAATCAGATGTGCTCTGCCCGTGTAGCAGTTGTATGAATTCAGTTACAAGACCCCACTCAACTGTGCAAAATCATCTACACTTGTATGGGATGTCGGTCACATATACTAGGTGGGTTCATCATGGTGAAGCTATGAACGTCAATGTTATTGACTACGTGGAAGCAGCAGATCACCATCTTGATCTGCATAATGCTCAGGTGGAAGAGGAGGAGGAGGAGGTGGTGGCGGAGCCAGTGAGTTTGACCAACATTGAAACAATGCTACGAAATGCTCGTGCATTCCATGAACTTTCACCTGCCGAAGAAAAATGGTGGGCCCGCATGTTGGAACAATGCAACGTTGCTGTCACCCCAGGAAATAACATGTCAGTATTCTTAGCTATGGTCACCTTTCTTCAGGTGAAGACATCTGAGTGAATGACCAACAAATCATTCCGTGAATCTTTCCTAGATGCGTCTGAGCTGCCACACACCTACAATAAAATGAAGAATTTCCTTCGTGCAGCTGGAATTGGATATGATATGATCCATGTTTGTAAGAATAATTGTGTTCTGTTCCGGAAGGATTATGCCAACTTAAGTGAATGCCCGAAATGCAAATCATCAAGATGGAAAGATGGCAATGCTGTGAAGAGGATTCCTCATAATGTTCTGAGACATTTTCCAATTACACCAAAGATTGCAGAGGTTGTTTCATGATGTTGAAACAAGAGAGGATGTACTGTGGCATTCTAGGAACCAGGAGTACAGAGATCAGAATGTAATGAACCATCCATCTCATGGTAGTGAGTGGAAAAGCTTCAATGATAAACACAAAGAGTTTGCTGCTGACCCGAGAAACATTAGACTTGGCTTAGCTTCAGATGGATTTAACCCATTTGGCCACCAGAGTGCCACATATAGCATGTGGCCAGTGCTTGTTATCCCTTACAACATGCCTCCAAATGTTTGCACCAAAGAATCAAACTACATGATGGCCTTGCTCATCCTAGGTCCAAAAAGTCCTGGAAAGGATTTTGATTTGTTCATGGAGCCTCTTGTGGAGGAACTTCAACAGCTATGGAAGGGTGTTCTCACTCGAGACCTATATAGCAACCCACCAGCTGATTTCTTTCTGCGTGCTGTTATAATTTGGTGCATCCATGATTATCCGGCTTTGGGCACTATGTTAGGGCGAACGACACATGGTTACAATGCATGTGTTCGCTATGACAGGAATCCGATGTCATACGCAATACTTAGCAAGATCTGTTACATTGGACACCGCCATTTCCTTGTGAAGGACAAGCCGCATCCTTGAAAATACCGAAGACATGTGTTCAATGCAAAGCATGAAAACCGTGATGCGCCAAAGAGGCTCACCGCCGATGAGTTGCAAGTGGAATTAGAGAAGGTCAGGCGTATTACACCAGGAAACCATCCTGGTAATGGTAGCGGGAAAAGGAAGCGTGGCAGGGTAGAAGAGTGATTATTTTTACCCACAGGTCCACTTTGTGGGACTTGGAGTATTGGAAAGATTTGGATCTAAGGCATAATCTTGATGTGATGCACATCGAGAAAAATATATGTGACAGCATTATCGGCACACTTCTTAATATTGAAGGCAAGACGAAAGATACCTGAAAATCTAGGATTGATTTGACACACCTGGGTATCAGAAAGGATTTGCAGGTGCAAGATGAAGGTAAACCACGGGATATGGCACCAGTTGTGTACGTCTTGGACAAGGTAAAAAGAAAAGAATTCTGTGAGGTCCTGTCACGTGTGAGATTCCCACATGGATTTGCTTCCAACCCTGAAAGGAGAGTCAGTGCAGATGGAAACAAGGTACAAGGGTTGAAAACTCATGACTGCCACGTCCTACTTGAAAGGGTTTTACCTGTTATCCTTAGAGGATTGGGCTGCCCTGACTTATACAGAGGAGTTGCAGAGTTGGGACAATTCTTCAGGGAACTCTGCAGTAGGAATATCAGGATAGATGCTATGGAGCGTCTTAGAGACAAGATACCATCTATCCTATGCGACCTTGAGAAGATATATCCTCCAGCCTTCTTTGATGTGATGGTGCATTTGGCTATTCATCTACCTGATGAGGCACTACTTAGAGGTCCATTACAGTATGGCTGGATGTACCCTATTGAAAGGCGGCTAGGCACTTTCAAGGGCTATGTTAGGGACAAAGCTAGACCCAAGGGTTCCATTGCAGAGGCCTACATTGCTACAGAAGCGTTGATATTCTGCTCAAAATACATTGAAACAGCTGATCAGCTTAGCAAAGAGGTGGGTGAAGACAATCCCGGGCTCAATGTTTTCAATTATTCTGTTCGAGTTACAAGGAAGAGTCGACAAGAGGACAAACCTAAATATTTGGACAAAATGGTTTGGTATGTGTTGAATAACTGTCCTGAGATACTACCTTATATCAAGTAAGTGCAGTACTACAGCTTATACATCGTAATCTACTAAACTTGCAACACATTCTTATATATTTAGATGTTTGACGCGATCACTATGTTGTGCAGCATCTACAAAGACGAGTTACTGCCGCAAAATCCAAGAAACATTGACAAAGTGGTTATGGCAGGATTTGTGAAATGGTTGAAGAACCATGTAAGCTTTTGAAGTGCACTGTCAGTTTTTTTAATATATTGAGTACATAAGATGATCAGCTTGTCTATTTTATAACCATAGGTTAAGAAGATGCGGGTGGATGGGCAGGCAGTTGATGATGCCCTTTACTCACTAGCAATGGGTCCTGATACTCGGGTAAGACATTATCAATCTTGCGTTGTTGGAGATGTGCGCTACAACACCCTTGCACGAGACGAAGGCAGGAAGACACAAAACAGTGCCATCATGAGCACGGATATGTATGACAAAGAGACAACTGAAATGTATGCTAACATAACAGACATTATTCAGTTGCAGTATATGTCCAGTTTCGGGGATCATCGGTGTGTGGTTCTGTTGTGCCGTCGTTCGTATAACCTGTTTTCCAGGATCGCAAAACACAGAGCTGATGATTATTTCAAATCCATCAATGTCAAGGCGGCGTACCAGACCAACGAGCCTTTTATTTTGGCAAATCAAGCAACACAGATATTTTTCTTGGAAGACACATTTGCACGTAGCGATGACTGGAGAGTATTGCAAAGGTTTGAGCAGAGGAATTCGTTTAATGAAGTTGCACAACAAGATGATGCTTACACTGCTCTTGATGTACAAGATAAGACAGATGTTCCTAAAATCTTTGGGAACCATCACGTCAATGACGCCGGTGAAAAGATTGCCTGTCATGCTGTGGACATACAAGAGTTGATCAAGAAGAAGCCAACATTCGAGGACGTTGAGGACGAAGAAGAAGATGACACCATGGGGAATTACGATTCAGACTGATAAACATGGCGAAGATGTTGACGCTGCTATTGCGGATGATGATTACATTGCTTTTGTCGTATTTGCCTGTCAGAAGACGTCTTTTTATCTACTATGTGAAATTGTGTTTGCTATGACAACTGAAACCTGATGAACAAGTTGTTTAGTATTTTGTTGTGAGAACATCACTTGTTATGTATGCTGATTTGTGTTTGGTGATTGTATGACAACTAAAACATGATGACATTGTTGTTTAGTTGTACTCATATTTGGCCGTGAAACTTTAATTTTATGACATAGTTTGTTGTTGGACTGCAATTTGCTCGATGTCTTCGAATGAGAACAAAGCTGACCCGACAGGGCCTCTGCTATTTATTTATTTATATGAGAAAAAGGGGATACCCCCTGATTTCTGTTAATAGAAATAATTATATGTTCACAACACTACGCCCAGCCTGCTACACAGGTTTCATTCATTACTAGTTTCAGCAAAGTGCTCATGTCGTAGCCACTGAATACATCACGAGTGCTACATACACTGCAAATAAAGAGACAATCATCCTACAGAGCACATTGATTTTGCCCATTATCTTCACAAGCTCTTTCATCTCCTCATTGCTTTCAAGGCCGTTAAGCAGTTGTTGCTTGGCCATGATCTGAGGAACTGCATCTTTAAGCTTCTGCTCTGCATCTTCCTCTTCTGCCGTTCCTTCAGTTACTTGTCCAACAACCCAACCTGCTGGTATTGGTATTCCTCAGCTAATCAAATAATCAGCGTGGTTGCATTCCCCCACATCAGCAACTTCCCAGAAATACAAATCACACGAATCTTCCCTTTTCTGCATGAATAAAATTGGTAGATCATCAACCAAACTATTAAAAAAATCAGCAACTGAAAGCAGCAGAACAACACTTAAACATATTATTACCCCATGATTCGGTCATTTGTAGAAGACTCGGCCAGGGTTGCGGATTGTGGTTGAGGCGCGACGGATGACTCTGCGTGATTTGCAGCAGTGGCACCACACCAACGGCAGCGGGTTGCGATGAGCAATCGGCTGTGGTGCGCGTGCCGGAGAGGGTGTGATGAGACCCACAGGCGATGGTACGTGTTGCAACTTGGTGCATATCTGGTTGTTGCCTGCTGAAGAGCAGGTGGACGAGCAGCCAGCGGACATGGTTGCTGCAGCCAGAGCTTCTGATGCTTCGCAGAGTAAGTAGAGAAGAGGAGAAGCGAACGTTGGATATGTTAGTTTCATTACTTGCAGAGTAGCATAGCACCATATATAGTCATAGTCTAGGTTTGGATTCAATCCAGCTACAGGAGCACGTCTTTCTTTTTTCTAAAACTCGGCAACGTCTCATTACTGGTACACTAGCTTGTTCTGTACGCCTTCCCAAGTCTTTGATTTTCTTTCCCTTTTTTTGCGAGGAAGGAAGGAGGACAAAATTGAGAGTTCCTGGGACTCGAACCCAAGACCTCTCGGTTGAAAACCAAGGGTGCTAGTCACTTATGTGGCAAACGTTCCCTGTGAGGAGGACGGCAGACGAACGCATTTACCTCACAGTTTTCTTCCTATATATAAAAAAGTATGCTACTTGTTGTCCGTTTAGTCAACAAAACGATTGTGCCAACCTTGACCCTTGGATTGACATTCAACGTGTGTCGCGTTTCTTCAGTCTCTTCTTCCTCGAGCCGCCAAAGCCAAACCAGCGCCAGCGGGACCGCCTGCTCCCGCCTCCCACGGCTGGCTGTGATCTACCCCGGCTCCTGTTCGTTCCCGTCCGAGGCCTCACCATCGTCCTCCGCCTTGGTTCGCTCACCGTGGTGCCGCCCTCCGGTGTTGTCAACATGGTCAAAAACCGGGAGGAATAAGGAGATGAGTATACATGGTGAGGATGACAGTAGGGACCCAGCAGCGCGCGCAGTAATTTTGTTTTTTCAGGATGGAGAAGGGTATCAACTGGGTTGTGCGGGACCCGTGGCCCGTCTAGCCCAGGCTTTTTATTTCATATGTTTAGCACATGGCCAGCCCAGTTTGTTTTTTCCTTTCTGAAAATTGCTAGCCAGCTATTTTGTTTTTTGTAGAATAACCAACATAGGCCTACTTGCTTTTCTACACCCTCTGGGCCGGAAATCTTTCAAGACGAGGAGGGATGCATTTTGCCCAGAAAATGGGCTATAAGTAATAAGAAATGGGCTATAAGTAATAATAAATGGGCTGTAAAATGAAAAAATACAGCAAATAGACAATTAGTTCCAAAATATTGTTTTCTTTCAGATTTTGATATTTTAAATTTCATTGTTTTTGTGCAGGTAAAATTTCATTGAATTTAAATTAAGGTATATTTAGATTTAAAATTAATTTGAATCTGGCTAGAAATTTTGGGTTGTATGCTGTTTGGGACAGATTTGGAGGCTAACTTGTGGGTCTACTAGGTTGACGTGTACTTTGGCTTTGTCAACTTAGTCCACAAACGATTCTAGCAGCAGTGACCGTTGGATGTTAATCCAATGGCCGTGCTGCTTCTTCAATATATGATCTTCTTGCTCCAGCCGCCCAAACCAGCTCCGGTGGGACTGCCTGCTCCCGCATCCCGTGGCCGGCTGTGCTGCCACACAGGCCGCACCGCCCCACCCTACTTCATTGCTGGCTAGGCCATTCCTCTACTCACCCACACCTCCTGTTATTTTCCAGCGACGGCAGCCGGACCAGTAAACTCTCGTACTCCCCACCGCGTGGGCAACCATTGCCGAGTCTTCCCCGGCTCCGTGTCATTCGCTTCCTAGGCCTCGCCGTCGTCCACCGCCATGGTGCTCTCGGCGCGGCCTGGTCAACTTGGTCAACGAACGACATCCATCGGCCATGGACTATACGCGCAAAATAATGATTCCTCCACCTGACAGCTGGGACCCACCGGAAGGGCCTCTGTATTTCGCGAAAAAAATGTTCCCCCCGCTGACATGTCGGACCCACCAGCTATATCTTCGCACGCAAGGAAGTGCCTCCTTATTACGCACAAAAAAATGAATACCCCCCTGCTAGATGGGACCCACCATAGTGGGAGGATGACTTGTGGGCCAACAAAGTTGATGGGGACGGAGGGCTTTGTCAACTTAGTCAATATGAACGATTGTAGCTCCAGTGACCGTACGATGTCCATCCAACGGCCGTAGTGCTTCTTCAACCTCTGGTCTTCTTGCTCCAGCCGCCCAAAGCAGCGCCGGTCGTGCCACATGCTCCTGCCTCCCATGGCCAGCTGTGCTGCCGCGGAGGCCTCACTGCCCCCACTATTCCCACTGCTGGCCAGGCCCTGCGGCGACGGCAGCCTCACACCACAGCCGAACCAGTGAACCCTCGTACTCCTCTCCACGCGGGCTTCCACTGCCGCATCTTCTCCGGCTCCGCGTCGTCCCCTTCCTAGGCCTCGCCGTCGTCCATCGCCGTGGTGCTCTCTGCGCGGCGTGGTCAACGTGGTCAAGGAACGACTTCCATCGGAAGAGTACTGTACGTGGAGAGGCAGACAGCTGGGTCCACGGCCACAGCCTAGTTTTTTTGTGATTTGCCAAGTAAGTCGCTTTGTCAGGCCTGTTGGGCTGCAAATCTTTCAAGACGAGGAGAGCTTTCATTCGGCTGGCCGAGAAAATGGCCCATCAGTAATGAGAAATGGGCTGTACATTTTTAAAACACATCAAACCGACAATTAGTTTCAAATATCTTTTTTTTCATTTCAAGATTTTAAATTACATTAATTTTTATGTGTGGAGAATTTGTTAGATTTTATATTGATATACACTTATTTTTAAAATCAGTTTGAATGTGAGTCGAAATTTCGGGATTAAAAACAGTTAGGACCGCACCGAAATATGCAAAATTTCGTATAATTTTTTAACCGTGGCCACAATTTGGGCTGTAATGCTAACAAAAAGAATATTGGCTCCAAAAAAACCTTAAGAATTAGCAAATGGGCTGAAAATTATTAGAAATAATGGCAGATGGGCTGTATGTTGTTTTCCACAGATTTGAGGCTTTCCTAAAAAAAGGTTGATGCACAAGCAGTGAGTGTTGGATGTCCATCCAACGGCTGTCGTGCTTCTTCAATCTCTGCTCTTCCTGCTCCAGCCGCTCAAACAAGCGCCGGCGGGACTGCCTGCTCCCTCCTCCCCGTGGCCGGCTGTGCTGCCGCGCATGCCTCATCGCCCCACCGTACACCCATCGCTGGCCTAGCCATCCCTCTACTCACCGACACCTGTTGTTATTCTCCGGCGATGGCAGAAGAACCAGTAAACCCTCGTACAGTCGTACTCCCCTGTCACACCCTAGCTAGTTCATGCATTAGAGTGATTGCATCATGTTTAAATTTCCCAAAAAGATGAAATGGGCATGATAGAACCCCCAGCACCCCCCAGGAACAACTAGGGTTTACTAAAAACTTTTTCAATGAACCTGAAATGCCCTTCTAAAAAGTCCACCCTTTTTGTTTTGGGTTAAAACCTTTGACAAAAATGGTGCACATTTTTCTAGGACATCTTAAGGTCATTGGCTTAATCCATATAGTATTTGCATTTGGGCATTTAAATGCTATAAAATATTTTAAATGCTCAAATAATTCTGGAAATAAGTGTGGGCTATTGGAAATAATCTATACAGAGCCTATGATTATTTTCAGGATTTTTGTAAGTGCCTAACTATTTTTAATAAAGCCCTAAAGTTACAGAAATAATAGAAAATATATAAAAACAGTAAAACATGGAGAGATAGAAAAACACCTGGGCCTTCTTACCTGGCTGGCCCAGCTGGTCGCCTAACCCACGAGGGCCCATGCCAGTCATCCTCTACCTCTGCCAGTAGGCAGAGGAGGGAGACAGCGCACGCGCGCGCCGTGGCGACACGCCACCTCCCTGCCTGCCTGCGTCCCTCGCCATCGCGACGCCTGAACCGCCCTCCCCGTCCTCCCCTCGACCCCCTGGACACCACACTTTTTCCTCCCCAGCTCCTCTCCCTCGCTCTACTGCACCATGGCCGACGCCGCCGCAGCCGCACCGTCGTCGTAGTCGCGCTCTACGTCGTCCCCGTGCCGCGCCACTGTGTCCGTTCGCTCCGCCGTCATCGACTACGTCGAGCAGGCCGAGCCCCGAGTGCTCGCACGCCCTGCACCGCCTCCACCGATCCCGTCTTCGTCGACCACCGCCGGAGATCCCCTTCGCCGTCACCATCGCAACAGGTCGTCCCTGACCACGCCGTCAGCTCCGTTGCAACCACCGTGAGCCTGGCCACCTCCCTATCCTCTCCGTCCTCCCTCTCGAGCCCTGTAGCGACTACGTGCAGCTCACCCACACGCGCCGCCGCGGAGCTCGTCGCCGACGATGCTTCGGCCACCCACTGGCCACACCACTGTGTCCAACGTGCTCACCGCATCCCCTGGAGCCCAACACACCACCCCACATGCCTCGCCATGCCCCGTAGCCTCGGGTTCATCTTCACCCGACTCCGGCAGCCGCACAGCTCGTCGGCGACGTTTCCAGCAACCCCGAGCCCAACCACTGCCACCAAACGCTGCGGCTTGCTGTCAGCAACGCGTAGATGCTCTCCGCCGCCCACTTGGTTGCTGGAACGCGTAGATGCACTTCCACCGCCGCGTCTCGCCTCGCCGGCAGGTTTGACCCGTTGACTTTGACTAGGTGGACCCAGGTTGACTCCCCCTGAGTCTATGACAAGTGGGGCCCCCCTCTGCTAATTAACCTAGGGTTAGCACTAACTAATTTTAGTTAGTTTAGTTAATACTGACATGCAGGGCCCACAGGTCAGTTTGACCTGGACCAGCCCCGTTGACCGCTGACATCACAGTGACGCAGTGCTGACGCAGTTATTTATTTCCGGGATTTATTCTTATATAGGAAATTCCAGAAAATAGCCAAAACTTCTAAAAATCATAGAAAATCAACCATCGCTCCAAATCAAGCAAATTATATATGAAAAATGATCAGAAAAATTCCATCTTTCCATTTGTAATGGTTTCATGCATGACAAAACACTTTAACCTTGCTATTTAGGTGAAACAAGCTAATACACTTATAATGCATAAGAACTTGAGCTTCCATTTGAATCTATGATTCAAATGGACCCATTTCAACTTGTTTCACATTGCATTAGGCAGGACACCTCATTTTGCCATGTCATAGCATGGATCATATTGTTGCATATTGCCATGTATTGATTATATTCTGTGGTGTCTTTCATGGTAGGTTCTGCCTCCGAGGATATCTCCGAGTATCCAACTGAAGGGCAGTACCCTACTACCACTCCATCAGGCAAGCAGCCCCATTGATCATATCGATACAATCCCATGTTCTCGCCTTTGCTCTCACTTACTACATTAAGACAACAACGTTTCTAACTGCTGTGTGCTACGGTAGTTGAACCCTTGTCCACTGCATGACCTGTCATTGCCACAGTAACTATATGAAACCCACTAGCATGTGTAGGAGTTGATTGAGCCATGTATGTGTTTCCTACCTTGCTATGCCTGCTATGCTTAAAGTTGTGTCAGGTCTGGTTCATCTGGGCGATGGGCTAGAGTGAAATGATTATGTCGGTAATGTGAGAGATGTGTTGAACATGATTTGGTAAAGGTATTGATGAGAGGCCATGTAGGAGTACATGGTGGGTTGTTTCATTGAGGCCGTCCCTAAGCACTGAGATCTGTATGTGTGATTTAAGAATCAGCTACTACCATGCATTGGGATTCTTAATTGACCGTCTCAGCTTCTTAATCACCCTAGTACTCTGTCCAGGAGTTGCAATTAGTTTCTGGTGTTTGTAGGTTATGTGTTGGCGGCCGTGCGTAGCACTGACCCTAGGGGTGGGCTATGTTGCGGTAGATACACCGTGGCCGGGTATGCCGGGCGCCCGTTTGGCGTCTCGGGACCCTGTTCACATCGTTCGGGGCCGTATGTGGAAACCTCGGCCGGACTCCCTGCGGATGGAACCTGGATAGGCGATAAACCTGGACTAGAGACTTGAGTGTTTAGGTAGGCCGTGGCCGACACCCTCATTGGGATTCCCCTTGAAGGTTGCCGAGTACATGTCATGTAAACGACGGTAAGTGGTTAGAGCGTGTATGAAGAAGTACACCCCTACAGGGATAACATCATCTATTCGAATAGCCGCGTCCGCTGGAAAGGACTACTTGGTTGCCTATACAGTTCATAGACAAGTTAATGGTTACTACTAACAGACTCAAGATAAGTGTGAGTACCAAGGATGGCCCTCCCGTAGGATGACGAAGGAGGATCCCCGGTGGAGTATTGTGTTGATGATTAGTGAACTCGTGTGTGAAAACTATTTTACTAGTGGTGTCTCGTAGGATAGCTTAGCCAAGAGTCAAAGCTGGCTTGCTGCAATAACTCCACCACCTTCTTGAGAATGAGCATGTATAGTAGGTTCTGTTGTAAGACTTGCTGAGTACCTTTGTACTCATATTTTCTTTAATTACTGCTTCAGACGACAACACCGCCCCCTCCGATGGGTTTTATGTAGACCTCGACGTCGATGAGTAACTTGCCACCCAGGTGGTGATTCTGGCCATGGAGGGCCCTATGTAGATAGACAGGCTTCGACAAGCCTTCTTTCTTTCTAGTGTGTGTACTCAGACTATTTGCTTCCCCATGTGCTTGGATGCTTGTATGACTTGAGTGTCGGGTCATGTGACCCATACCTGTATGAACATGTTATGTATGGCTCTCTGGAGCCTTTAAATAAAGTACTTGAGTTGTAGAGTTTTGTTGTGATGCCATGTTGTATTTGCACATATCGAGCATATTGTCTATATGATTGAAATGCTTGGTATGTGTGGGATCCGACAATCTGGTTGTTTATCCTTGGCAGCCTCTCTTATGGGGAAATGTAGTCTAGTGCTCCTTGAGCCATAGTAGTCCGCTACAGCCCGGTTCACCGGAGTCCTGCTAGCCCAGCACTACTGCTTAGGACACTTGACTGGCCGGCATGTGTTTCACTTCGTTCCTATGTCTGTCCCTTCGGGGAAATGTCACGCGGTGACTTCCGGAGTCCTGCCTAGCCTGCTACAGCCTGGGTTCCCCAGATTCCTGATAGTCCAGTGCTATAGCCCGGATTCACTCGCTGATGACTGACATGTTCGATATGATTCATGTATGCCTGTCCCCATAGGTCTGTGCCGCTTTGGGTTCATGACTAGCAATGTCGGCCCGGGTTCTCTATCATATGGATGCTAGCGACACTATCATATACGTGAGCCAAAAGGCGCAAACGGTCCCGGGCCATTGTAAGGCGACACCCGTGGGGATACCGTGTGTGAGGCCGCAATGTGATATGAGGTGTTACCGGCTAGATCGATGTGACTTGGAATCGGGGTCCTGGCAGCGTTGGCATCAGAGCCGGACTGCCTGTAGGTTCGTTGAGCCAAACTAGTCGATGTCGAGTCTACAAATGCTTTAGTTATATGTAGGGGAATTGATTGTGGGAGGGAACGTAAGGCTCTTTTACCCCTTTACCCTATGCCCTCTGATATGAGTCATTCTCTTCTCATTCTACGTGGGTTAAGGACTAGGCTCTCTCCTTCTACCAGGTTCACATGTTACTAATCTGTAGTATCTTATAGGATTGTTGTTACCAGCTACAGTACAGTTTCTACTACTTTTAGTATGTTGTCAGTTGAATCGGAACCTTGATATGATGTTGTTCAGTGGTATTGCAAACTGTTGTTGATGTCTCAAATCTTTTTCTGAGCATTTACAGCCGTTATGTTGTCCGATTTCCCCTAGAAAATTCTAATGGCTTGCATTATTCTGTGCTTTCAGATGACCACCCGTTCCCAGAACCAAGTGGTTCGTCTGACCCGGTGCCTCGATGTGCCCGGCCACATGGCCATGTTGGTTCGAGTGATGGCCGAGTCAGGCTATCGGTGGTATCCCGAATATACCGTCGAGGAGCAGTTCCGAGACTTCAACCAAAGCCAGTACCTTTGTACCGTCAGGATATATCCCTCTTATCCTGGAGCCACTGAACCCCTTCACTGTTCCTATGGACTTGGGGTCACTATTGAGATGTCTGTGCAGGATGCAGCCTATTCAATGATGACTATCATTCGAGCCAGGACCGCCTTGCTTTAGAACACTGACTTCCGTTACATGCCAGCCTCACTTCCTGGAGCACAGGGGTACTATCAGGCTTTGTACTATGACTCTACACATGAGGAGTCACTACTCCGCACCACTGCCGAGATGCTCGAGGATAAGGACCACGGAAATCGGGCCTTGCATATGGAGCTTTTCAACTCTCGTGCTGATCACTGGGCCACTTTGACTCGGTTTGCACCTGCGGTACAGGCAGGATACATGGACCTGAGGGACCTATACCCTGTGCGGTCTGGATTGCCAGATTGTATGGAGTGGCGCAATGTAGGAGGCATGACCCCTCCTCGTGGTCCCCGTCTGCCACCGCCTATGGGACTAAGGCCACATCCGAGTCCCTATGGTCCGCAGGCTCTGCAGGACCGTCTGTTCCCAGATGATCATGTTCCATTTCCAGGCTTTGGTGGTGACTTTTATGAGGATCACTACGGAGCCGTCTGAGCTAGTAGTAGTTTCACTAGTATTGTAATAGTTGTATTCTCCAAAGTCCTGCGTGACCGTGGGATACGACTTGGTGTGTATCACGCTCCGGAGGTGTAGAAAAATAATGTATAGGAGCTTGGAATGCCTCCGATGAGATGTAATGTCTTTCACCGTAGTTGTACTCTAGCATGGGCTTGTACTAAACTATGTACGGTGTGTATGACCAATGGTATATATATGGCAGTTTCTATATTACCATGTCGTGCAATGAACATCTCAGCATTTCATGTTATCCATTACATTCTGCACTTCCTTGCTAAGTTTGTGCCATCCTTGTCTAAACCGTTGTCTTGTTTTTCCTAGGATGGTCAACACCCGCAGCAACCCTGCTGCCCCGGAGCAGGGGGAAGACAGTGCAGCTAGGGGTGACAATCTGCCTCACCCGCCTTCTCTGGCCGAAGTTATGCTAGAGGCGGAAAGAAACAAGCGTGAGACTAACCGCTTGCTGGAGCGGATTGAGGAGAACACTGCACGCCATCAGCAAAATGACTTGGTGTCAATCAATGACTTTATCAAGTTGTACCCACTAAAGTTTAATCATTCCATCGAGCCCCTCGACGCGGATGACTGGCTCCGCAGCATCACACACAAGCTATGTTCTGCCAACGTAGCCGAAGCTGATAAGGTTACCTATGCTCTGTATCACCTCGAAGGCCCTGCTAGCCTTTGGTGGTAAAACTTTGAGGCTATGCGCCCGGTCGGCCAAATCACTACTTGGGCTGAAATTAGTGAGGCTTTCTGTGAGCATCACATCCCGGAAGGTCTCATAGATCGCAAGAGGGAAGAGTTCTGCAATTTCACCCAAGGAAGACTAACTATGGATGCATATAGTCGTGAGTTTTGGAATCTGGCACCATATGCTCCTGAAGAGGTATCCACCGACCCTAAGAAGCAGGCAAGGTTCCACAAGGGACTTAGCCCCGAGCTTCAGCACGATCTTCGTCTGCACGAGTGCACCTCCTTTCAAAAGTTGGTCAATAAAGCCATCAGTGCTGAGATAGGCCAGTCTGACTATGACGCTTCACGCAAGCACTCTCGTGATTTTGGTTCTTCATCCGGCTCGGGATCTCAGAAGCGCCGGGTGTGGATTCCAAGCACGGCACTGCCCCCCATGTTCATTCCGAGGCCATCCTTTGAGGCGCCTCGCCCCAACCACCAGTTTGCACCATCTAAGACCTATGGTGGCCCCACTGCTAATGCTGATCCACGCGCCAATGTTGTGACATGTTTCAAGTGTGGAGAGCCAGGTCACTACAGTCGAGAGTGTCCCCAGAACAACAACCCCAATCAGTCTGGAAAGTCCGTTGGCCGTGGTAAGCCAGCGGGAAAGACATTCTACGCCAAGCCAGCCACCACTGCACGTGGCCATGTCAACTATGTCTCAGGTGAGGAGGCTCATGTGGATCCTAACGTCGTCGTTGGTACGCTCCTTGTTAATTGCCATCCGGCATCTGTTCTTTTCGATACTAGAGCATCTCATTCATTCATATCTGAGAGCTATGCTCGATTGCGTAACACGACATTCTATGACATGCCCACTACCATGGAAATTGAAACCCCTGGCTCTAGATGGCAAACCTCTAGAGTAAGCCATGGGAATGAAATTCTTGTCGATAGACTTGTCTTCCTTGCATCCTTAATAGCTCTCAAGTCCTCGGACATAAACATCATCTTGGGTATGGACTGGATGTCAGATCATTATGCTAAGATTGATTGTGCCACTATAACCGTTCAACTTACTCACCCATCGGGCAAGACAGTCAATGTCTTAACCCGAGTGGCCAAGCGCCAGCTTTACTCCCTAAATGCCAACCCCCTTCCAGACCTTGAAGATATTCCGGTAGTCCGGGACTTTCTGGATGTCTTTCCAGAAGAACTGCCAGGTGCTCCACCTGACAGGGACGTCGAGTTTGTGATCGACCTTGTTCCAGGAACCATTCCAATTTCTAGAAGACCCTATAAGATGGCACCCTTAGAACTAGCCGAGCTTAAGAACCAACTCGATGAGTCCTTGAAAAAGGGTTTCATCAGTCCTAGTTCCTCCCCTTGGGCTTGCCCCGTACTCTTCGTGAAGAAGAAGGATGGAACGGATCGGATGGTTGTAGATTACCGACCTGTCAACTTGGTCACTATCAAGAACAAGTATCCGCTTCCCAGGATCTATGATCTATATGATCAGCTCACTGGATCCTCAGTCTTTTCCAAGATGGATTTGAGGTTGGGCTACCATCAAATCAAAATCAAAAATGGGGACATTCCCAAAACGGCCTTTGTTACTCGTTATGGCCAATACGAGTACACCGTTATGTCCTTCGGTTTAACCAATGCCCCAGCCACATTCTCTTGGTTAATGAACTCGGTCTTCATGGAGTATTTGGATAAATTCGTCGTAGTATACCTCGATGATATACTCATCTACTCCAAGAATGAAGAGGAACATGCCGAACATCTATGGACGGTATTGACGAAACTTCGAGAGCATCGCCTTTATGCCAAATTCTCCAACTGTGAATTTTGGTTGCCAGAAGTGACCTATTTAGGCCATGTAATCTCTCGTAAGGGTATTGCTGTCAATCCCAAGCGAGTTCAAGCCGTCCTTGATTGGACTCCACCTGTAACGGTCAAGCAGGTTCGGAGGTTCCTTGGCTTAGCGAGCTATTGTTGTCGTTTCGTCGAGAATTTCTCCAAGGTTGCTAAACCTTTAACTGGACTTCTCAAGAAAGATAAAGAGTTCGAGTGGACCCCACAGTGCGAGTTCAGCTTTCAGGAACTGAAAAGACGCCTGACATCTGCTCCCGTACTGGTACCTCCAGATTTCTCCAAGGACTTTATTATCTATTGCGACGCCTCGCGACAAGGACTAGGTTGCATACTCATGCAAGATCGTTAGGTAATTGCCTACGCTTCACCGCAATTACACCCACGTGAGGAAAATTATCCCACACATGATCTAGAGCTTGCAGCTGTAGTCCGTGCACTCAAAACTTGGCGACATTACCTTCTCGGTAATCGTTGCGAGATCTTTACCGATCACCAAAGTTTGAAATATATCTTCACCCAACCGGATTTGAATCTCAGGCAAAGACGTTGGGTCGAGTTGATCTCGGATTATGACTTAGGAATAACTTACACCCCGGGCAAAGCCAATGTCATGGCTGATGCGCTAAGTCGTAAATCTTATTGTAACAACCTGATGTTACAACAAAGTCAACCACTTCTCCATGAGGAATTTCGTAAGCTTAACCTTCACATAGTTCCTCGAGGATTCCTATCCACCCTGGTGGCGAAGCCTAACCTTATGGATCAGATCATAACCTCCCAGCGGTATGATAATGGCATATCTCAGATCAAGGAAAACATCGCTAGAGGAGTTGCTAAATGTTTTTCCATGGATGATCGAGGTGTTGTATTCTTCGAGAACCCCTTGGTGGTTCCCAAGAAACAACATCTACGTAAGTTGATTCTTGAGGAAGCTCATGAATCCCCTCTCACCATTCATCCCGGTAGTACTAAAATGTATCAAGACCTATGCCAGAGGTTTTGGTGGACTAGGATGAAGAGAGAAATTGCTCAATACATTGCTAGTTGTGACGTCTATCATCGTGTTAAAGCAGAGCATCAATGGCCTGCTGGCACCCTTCAACCTTTGGCTATTCCTGAGTGGAAATGGGATAAAATCAGTATGGATTTCATTACTGGGTTTCCCAGGACCAAGAGAGGGAATAATGCCATCTTCGTCGTGATCGACCGTCTTTCCAAAGTAGCCCACCTGTTCGTGAGAGTATCACCGCTAGCCAGCTAGCTGACCTGTACATCTCCCGAATAGTGTCTCTTCATGGTGTCCCATTGGAAATTAACTCAGACCGTGGGCGTCTCTTCACCTCTTGATGTTGGGAAAGTTTCCAAAATGCTATGGGAACTCATCTCTCTTTTAGCACCGCCTTCCACCCCCAATCAAGTGGTTTAGTAGAGCGAGTAAATAAAATTCTGGAAGATATGCTCCGAGCTTTTGTCATCTCATTTGGAATGGATTGGGAGAAATGCCTTCCATTCGCGGAGTTTGCTTATATCAATAGTTATCAAGCTAGCTTGGGCAAAGCTCCTTTCGAAGTTCTCTACGAATGAAAATGTCCAACGCCTCTTAACTGGTCAGAAACCGGGGAAAGACAACTCTTTGGCCCGGCTATGATTCAGGAAGCAGAAGAGGAGGTTCACGTTATTCGTGAGAAATTGAAAACAGCCCAATCTCGTCAAAAGAGCCAATATGATCGTAAACATAAGCTCATGACTTATGAAGTCGGCGAGAAGGCTTACCTTCGGGTTACTCCGTTAAAAGGAACCCATCGTTTCGGTATCAAAGGCAAATTGGCTCCTCGTTACATTGGACCCTTTCACATTCTTGCCAAACGAGGAGAAGTTGCCTACCAATTGGAACTACCTCCGCATCTTTCCAGAGTCCATGATGTCTTCCACGTTTCTCAACTCAGGCGTTGCTTCGCGGATCCTATCCGTGGAGTGGACCACGAAACGCTTGATCTACAAGATAATATCTCATATCGGGAATATCTCGTTCGTATCCTTGATCAAGCCGAGCGTACCACTCGACGCCATAACATCAAGTTTCTCAAGGTTCAATGGTCACACAATTCTGAAAAGGAAGCCACTTGGGAAAGGGAGGATCGTCTTCGACTCAAGTATCCCACCTTCTTCCCAACAGATCCTAAATCTCGGGACGAGATTCTTTTGAGTAGGGGTGAGTTGTCCCACCCTAGCTAGTTCATGCATTAGAGTGATTGCATCATGTTTAAATTTCCCAGAAAGATGAAATGGGGATGATAGAACCCCCAGCACCCCCCTTGAACAACTAGGGTTTACTAAAAACTTTTTCAATGAACCTGAAATGCCCTTCTAAAAAGTCCACCCTTTTTGTTTTGGGTTAAAACCTTTGACAAAAATGGTGCACATTTTTCTAGGACATCTTAAGGTCATTGGCTTAATCCATATAGTATTTGCATTTGGGCATTTAAATGCTATAAAATATTTTAAATTCTCAAATAATTCTGGAAATAATTGTGGGTTGCTGGAAATAATCTAAACAGAGCCTATGATTATTTTCAGGATTTTTGTAAGTGCCTAACTATTTTTAATAAAGCCGTAAAGTTACAGAAATAATAGAAAATATATAAAAGCAGTAAAACAGAGAGAGACAGAGAGAGAAACCCACCTGGGCCTTCTTACCTGGTTGGCCCAGCTGGTGGCCTAACCCACCAGGGCCCATGCCAGTCATCCTCTACCTCTGCCAGTAGGCAGAGGAGGGTGACACCGCACGCACGCGCCGTGGCGACACGCCACCTCCTTGCCTGCCTGCGTCCCTCGCCACCGTGACGCCTGAACCGCCCTCCCCGGCCTCCCCTCGACCCCCTAGACACCACACTTTTTCCTCCCTAGCTCCTCTCCCTCGCTCTCCCGCACCATGGCCGACACCGTCGCAGCCGCACCGCCGTCGTAGTCGTGCTCTACGTCGTCCCCGTGCCGCGCCACCGTGTCCGTTCGCTCCGCCGTTGTCGACTATGTCGAGCAGGCTGAGCCCCGAGCGCTCGCACGCCCTGGACCGCCTCCACCAACCCCGTCTTCATCGACCACCGCTGGAGATCCCCTTTGCTGTCACCGTCGCAACAGGCCGTCCCCGACCTCGCCGTCAGCTCCGTTGCAACCACCGTGAGCCTGGCCACCTCCCTATCCTCTCCGTCCTCCCTCTCGAGCCCCGTAGCGACTGCATGTAGCTCACCCACACGCACCGCCGCAGAGCTCGTTGCCGACGATGCTCCGGCCACCCACTGGCCACACCACTGTGTCAACCGTGCTCACCGCATCCCCAGGAGCCGAACACCCCACCCCACATGCCTCGCCGTGCCCCGTAGCCTCGGGTTCATCTTCACCCGACTCCGGCAGCCGCACAGTTCGTAGCCGGCGATGTTTCCGGCAACCCCGAGCCCAACCACTGCCACCAGATGCTGCGGCTTACTCCCAGCAATGCGTAGATGCTCTCCGCCGCCCATTTGGTCGCCGGAACACGTAGATGCACTTCCACTGCCGCATCTGGCCTCGCCGGTTGCTAAACGCCGGCGGGTTTGACCCGTTGACTTTGACTGGGTGGGCCCAGGTTGACTCCCCCTGAGTCTATGACAAGTGGGGCCCCCCTCTACTAATTAACCTAGGGTTAGCACTAACTAATATTAGTTAGTTTAGTTAATACTGACACGCAGGGCCCATGGGTCAGTTTGACCTGGACCATCCCCGTTGACCGCTGATGTCACAGTGACGCAATGCTGACGCAGTTATTTATTTACTGTATTTATTCTTATATAGGAAATTCTAGAAAATAGCCAAAATTTCTAAAAATCATAGAAAATCAACCATAGCTCCAAGTCAAGCAAATTATATATGAAAAATGATCAGAAAAATTCAATCTTTCCGTCTGTAATGGTTACATGCATGACAAAGCACTTTAACCTTGTTGTTTAGGTGAAACAAGCTAATACACTTATAATGTATAAGAACTTGAGCTTGCATTTGAATCTTTGATTCAAATGGACCCATTTCAACTTATTTCACAATGCATTAGGCAGGACACCTCATTTTGCCATGTCATAGCATGCATTATATTGTTGCATATTGCCATGTGCTGATTATATTCTGTGGTGTCTTTCGTGGTAGGTTCTGCCTCCAAGGATATCTCCGAGTATCCAACTGAAGGGCAGTACCCTACTACCACTCCATCAGGCAAGCAGCCCCATTGATCATATCGATACAATACCATGTTCTCGCCTCTGCTCTCATTTACCGCATTAAGACAACTACGTTTCAAACTGCTGTGTGCTATGGTAGTTGAACCCTTATCCACTACATGACCTGTCATTGCCACAGTAAGTAGATGAAACCCACTAGCATGTGTAGGAGTTGATTGAGCCATGTATGTGTTTCCTACCTTGCTATGCCTGCTGTGCTTAGAGTTGTGTCAGGTCTGGTTCATCTAGGCGATGGGCTAGAGTGAAATGATATGTCGGTAATGTGAGAGATGTGTTGAACATGATTTGGTAAAGGTATCGATGAGAGGCCATGTAGGAGTACATGGTGGGT
Source organism: Triticum dicoccoides (assembly GCF_002162155.2). NCBI lineage: Eukaryota > Viridiplantae > Streptophyta > Magnoliopsida > Poales > Poaceae > Triticum > Triticum dicoccoides. The sequence goes on along the minus strand of NC_041386.1, from coordinate 173,553,680 downwards.
TGTTTCATTGAGGCCGTCCCTAAGAACTGAGATCTGTATGTGTGGTTTAAGAATCAACTACTACCATGCAATGGGATTCTTAATTGACCCTCTCGGCTTCTTAATCACCCTAGTACTCTGTCCAGGAATTGCAATTAGTTTCTGGTGCTTGTAGGTTATGTGTTGGCGGCCGTGCATAGCGCTGACCCTAGGGGTGGGATATGTTGCGGTTGATACACCGTGGCCAGGTATGCCGGGCGCCCGTTTGGCATCTCGGGACCCTGTTCACATCGTTCGGGGCCGTATGTGGAAACCTTGGCCGGACTCCCTGCGGATGGAACCTGGATAGGCGATAAACCTGGACTAGAGACTTGAGTGTTTAGGTAGGTCGTGGCCGACACCCTCGTTGGGCTTCCGCTTGAAGGTTGCCGAGTACATGTCGTGTAAACGACGGTAAGTGGTTAGAGCGTGTATGAATAAGTACACCCCTACGGGGATAACATCATTTATTCGAATAGTCGCGTCTGTAGTAAAGGACTACTTGGTTGCCTATACAGTTCATAGACAAGTTAATGGTTACTACTAAAAGACTCAAGATAAGTGTGAGTACCAAGGATGGCCCTCTCTTAGGATGACGAGGGAGGATCCCCGGTGGAGTACTATGTTGGTTATTAGTGAACTCGTGTGCGAAAACTATTTTACTAGTGGTGTCTTGTAGGATAGCTTAGCCAAGAGTCTAAGCTGGCTTGCTGCAATAACTCCACCACCTTCTTGAGAATGAGCATGTATAGTGGGTTCTGTTGTAAGACTTGCTGAGTACCTTTGTACTCATGTTTGCTTTAAGTACTGTTTCAGACGACAACACCGCCCCCTCCGATGGGTTTTACGTAGACCTCGACGTCGATGAGTAACTTTCCACCCAGGTGGTGATTCTGGCCATGGAGGGCCCTATGTAGATGGACAGGCTTCGACAAGCCTTCTTTCTTTCTATTGTCTGTACTCAGACTATTTGCTTCCGCATGTGCTTGGATGCTTGTATGACTTGAGTGTCGGGTCATGTGACCCCTACCTGTATGAACATGTTATGTATGGCTCTCTGGAGCCTTTAAATAAAGTTCTTGAGTCGTAGAGTTTTGTTGTGATGCCATGTTGTATTTGCACATATCGAGCATATTGTGTGTCTGATTGAAATGCTTGGTATGTGTGGGATCCGACAATCTGGTTGTTTATCCTTGGCAGCCTCTCTTATGGGGAAATGTAGTCTAGTGCTCCTTGAGCCATAGTAGTCCGCTACAGCCCGGTTCACCGGAGTCCTGCTAGCCCAGCACTACTGCTCAGGACACTTGGCTGGCCGGCATGTGTTTCACTTCGTTCCTATGTCTGTCCCTTCGGTGAAATGTCACGCGGTGACTTCCGGAGTCCTGCCTAGCCTGCTACAGCCTGGGTTCCCCGGATTCCTGTTAGTCCAGTGCTACAGCCCGGATTCACTCGCTGATGACCGACATGCTCGATATGATTCATGTATGCCTGTCCCCATAGGTCTGTGCCGCTTTGGGTTCACGACTAGCCATGTCGGCCCGGGTTCTCTGTCATATGGATGCTAGCGACACTATCATATACGTGAGCCAAAAGGCGCAAACGGTCCCGGGCCATGGTAAGGCGACACCCGTGGGGATACCATGCGTGAGGCCGCAATGTGATATGAGGTGTTACCGGCTAGATCGATGTGACTTGGAATCGGGGTCCTGGCAGCGTTGGCATCAGAGCCGGACTGCCTGTAGGTTCGTTGAGCCAAACTGGTCAATGTCGAGTCTACAAATGCTTTAGTTATATGTAGGGGAATTGATTGTGGGAGGGAACGTAAGGCTCTTTTACCCCTTTACCTTATGCCCTCTGATCTGAGTCATTCTCTTCTCATTCTACGTGGGTTAAGGACTAGGCTCTCTCCTTCTACCAGGTTCACATGTTACTAATCCGTAGTAGGTTATAGGATTGTTGTTACCAGCTACAGTACAGTTTCTACTTTTAGTATGTTGTCAGTTGAATCAGAACCTTTATATGATGTTGTTGAGTGGTATTGCAAACTATTGTGGATGTCTCAAATCTTTTTCTAAGCATTTACAGCCGTTATGCTGTCCGATTTCCCCTAGAAAATTCTAATGGCTTGCGTTATTCTGTGCTTTCAGATGGCCACCCGTTCCCAAAACCAAGTGGTTCGTCTGACCCGGTGCCTCGATGTGCCCGGCCACATGGCCATGTTGGTTCGAGTGATGGCCGAGTCAGGCTATCGGTGGTATCCCGAATATATCGTCGAGGAGCAGTTCCGAGACTTCAACCAGAGCCAGTACCTTTGTACCGTCAGGATATATCCCTCTTATCCTGGAGCCACTGAACCCCTACACTGTTCCTATGGACTTGGGGTCACTATTGAGATGTTTGTGCAGGATGCAGCCTATTCAATGATGACTATGATTCGAGCCAGGACCGCCTTGCTTCAGAACACCGACTTCCATTACATGCCAGCCTCACTTCCTGTAGCACAGGGGTACTATCAGGCTTTGTACTATGACTCTACACATGAGGAGTCACTACTCCGCACCACTGCCGGGATGCTCGAGGATAAGGACCACGAAAATCGGGCCTTGCGTATGGAGCATTTCAACTCTCGTGCTGATCACTGGGCCAGTTTGACTCGGTTTGCACCTGCGATACAGGAAGGATACATGGACCTGAGGGACCTGTACCCTGTGCGGTCTGGATTGCCAGATTGTATGGAGTGGCGCGATGTAGGAGGCATGACCCCTCCTTGTGGTCCCCGTCTGCCACCGCCTATGGGACCAAGGCCTCTGCAGGCTTCGCAGGACCGTCTGTTCCCAGATGATCATGTTCCACTTCCAGGCTTTCGTGGTGACTTTTATGAGGATCACTACGGAGCCGTCTGAGCTAGTAGTAGTTTCACTAGTATTGTAATAGGTGCATTCTGCACAGTCCTGCGTGACCGTGGGATATGACTTGGTGTGTATCACGCTCCGGAGGTGTAGAAAAATAATGTATAGGAGCTTGGAATGCCTCCGATGAGATGTAATGTCTTTCACCGTAGTTGTACTCTAGCATGGGCTTGTACTAAACTATGTACGGTGTGTATGACCAATGGTATATATATGGCAGTTTCTATATTACCATGTCGTGCAATGAACATCTCAGCATTCCATGTTATCCATTACATTCTGCACTTCCTTGCTAAGTTTATGCCATTCTTGTCTAAACCGTTGTCTTGTTTTTCCTAGGATGGTCAACACCCGCAGCAACCCTGCTGCCCCAGAGCAGGGGGGAGCCAGTGCAGCTAGGGGTGACAATCTGCCTCACCCGCCTTCTCTGGCCAAAGTTATGCTAGAGGCGTAAAGAAACAATTGTGAGACTAACCGCTTGCTGGAGCGGATTGAGGAGAACACTGCACGCCATCAGCGAAATGACTTGGTGTCAATCAATGACTTTATCAAGTTGTACCCACCAAAGTTTAATCATTCCATCGAGCACCTCGACGCGGATGACTGGCTCCGCAGCATCACACACAAGCTATGTTCTGCGAACGTAGCCGAAGCTGATAAGGTTACCTATGCTCCATATCACCACGAAGGCCCTGCTAGCCTTTGGTGGTAAAACTTTGAGGCTATGCGCCCGGTCGGCCAAATCACTACTTGGGCTGAAATTAGTGAGGCTTTCCGTGAGCATCACATCCCGGAAGGTCTCATAGATCTCAAGAGGGAAGAGTTCTGCAATTTCACCCAAGGAAAACTGACTATGGATGCATATAGTTGTGAGTTTGGGAATCTGGCACCATATGCTCCTGAAGAGGTATACACCGACGCTAAGAAGCAGGCAAGGTTCCGCAAGGGACTTAGCCCTGAGCTTCGCCGCGATCTTCGTCTGCACGAGTGCACCTCCTTTCAGAAGTTGGTCAATAAAGCCATTAGTGCTGAGACAGGCCAGTCTGACTATGACGCTTCACGCCAGCACTCTCGTGATTTTGGTTCTTCATCCGGCTCGGGATCTCAGAAGCGCCTGGTGTGGATTCCAAGAATGGCACTGCCACCCAGGTTCATTCTGAGGCCATCCTTTGAGGCGCCTCGCCCCAACCAGTAGTTTGCACCGTCTGAGCCCTATGGTGGCCCCACTGCTAATGCTGCTCCACGCGCCAATGTTGTGACATGTTTCAAGTGTGGAGAGCCAGGTCACTACAGTCGAGAGTGTCCCCAGAACAACAACCCCAATCAGTCTGGAAAGTCCGTTGGCCATGGTAAGCCAGCGGGAAAGACATTCTATGCCAAGCCAGCCACCACTACACGTGGCCATGTCAACTATGTCTCAGCTGAGGAGGCTCATGTGGATCCTAACGTCGTCGTTGGTATGCTCCTTGTTAATTGCCATCTGGCATCTGTTCTTTTCGATACTAGAGCATCTCATTCATTCATATCTGAGAGCTATGCTCGATTGTGTAACACGACATTCTATGACATGCCCACTACCATGGAAATTGAAACCCCTAGCTCTAGATGGCAAACCTCTCGAGTAAGCCATGGGAATGAAATTCTTGTCGATAGACTTGTCTTCCTTGCATCCTTAATAACTCTCAAGTCCTCGGACATAAACATCATCTTGGGTATGGACTGGATGTCATATCATTATGCTAAGATTGATTGTGCCACTATAACTGTTCAACTTACTCACCCATCGGGCAAGACAGTCAATGTCTTAACCCGAGTGGCCAAGCGCCAGCTTTACTCCCTAAATGGCAACCCCCTTCCAGACCTTGAAGATATTCCGGTAGTCCGGGACTTTCCGGATGTCTTTCCAGAAGAACTGCCAGGTGTTCCACCTGACAGGGATGTCGAGTTTGTGATCGACCTTGTTCCAGGAACCGTTCCAATTTCTAGAAGACCCTATAAGATGGCACCCTTAGAACTAGCCGAGATTAAGAACCAACTCGATGAGTTCTTGAAAAAGGGTTTCATCCGTCCTAGTTCCTCCGCTTGGGCTTGCCCCGTCCTCTTCGTGAAGAAGAAGGATGGAACGGATCGGATGGTTGTAGATTACCAACCTGTCAACTTGGTCACTATCAAGAACAAGTATCCGCTTCCCAGGATCAACGATCTGTATGATCAGCTCGCTGGATCCTCAGTCTTTTCCAAGATGGATTTGAGGTTGGGCTACCATCAAATCAAAATCAGAAATGGGGACATTCCCAAAACAGCCTTCGTTACTTGTTATGGTCAATACGAGTACACCGTTATGTCATTCGGTTTAACCAATACCCCAGCCACCTTCTCTCGGTTAATGAACTTGGTCTTCATGGAGTATTTGGATAAATTCGCCGTAGTATACCTCGATGATATACTCATCTACTCCAAGAATGAAGAGGAACATGCCGAACATCTAAGGCTAGTATTGACGAAACTTCGAGAGCATCGCCTTTATGCCAAATTCTCCAAGTGTGAATTTTGGTTGCCAGAAGTGACCTATCTAGGCCATGTAATCTCTGGTAAGGGTATTGCTGTCAATCCCGAGCGAGTTCAAGCCGTCCTTGATTGGACTCCACCTGTAACGGTCAAGCAAGTTCGGAGCTTCCTTGGCTTAGCGAGCTATTGCCGTCGCTTCGTCGACAATTTATCCAAGGTTGCTAAACCTCTAACTGAACTCCTCAAGAAAGATAAAAAGTTCGAGTGGACCCCACAATGCGAGTTCAGCTTTCAGGAACTGAAAAGACGCCTGACATCTGCTCCCGTACTGGTACCACCAGATTTCTCCAAGGACTTTATTATCTATTGCGACGCCTCGCGACAAGGACTAGGTTGCATACTCATGCAAGATCGTCAGGTAATTGCCTATGCTTCACCGCAATTACACCCACATGAGGAAAATTACCCCACACATGATCTAGAGCTTGCAGCTGTAGTCCATGAACTCAAAACTTGGCGACATTACCTTCTCGGTAATCGTTGCAGATCTTCACCAAAGTTTGAAATATATCTTCACCCAACCGGATTTGAATCTCAGGCAAAGACGTTGAGTCGAGTTGATCTCGGATTACGACTTAGGAATAACTTACACCCCGGGTAAAGCCAATGTCATGACTGATGCGCTAAGTCGTAAATCTTATTGTAACAACCTGATGTTACAACAAAGTCAACCACTTCTCCACGAGGAATTTCGTAAGCTTAACCTTCACATAGTTCCTCGAGGATTCCTATCCACCCTGGTGGCGAAGCCTAACCTTATGGATCAGATCATAACCGCCCAGCGGTATGATAAGGGCATATCTCGGATCAAGGAAAACATCGCTAGCGGAGTTGCTAAATGTTTTTCCATGGATGAGCGAGGTGTTGTTTTCTTCGAGAACCGCTTGGTGGTTCCCAAGAAACAACATCTACATTAGTTGATTCTTAAGGAAGCTCATGAATCCCCTCTCACCATTCATCCCGGCAGTACTAAAATGTATCAAGACCTACGCCAGAGGATTTGGTGGAATAGGATGAAGAGAGAAATTGCTCAATACAATGCTAGTTGCGACGTCTGTCGTCGTGTTAAAGTAGAGCATCAATGGCCTGCTGGCACCCTTCAACCTTTGGCTATTCCTGAGTGGAAATGGGATAAAATCAGTCTGGATTTCATTACTGGGTTTCCCAGGACCAAGAGAGGGAATAATGCCATCTTCGTCGTGATCGACCGTCTTTCCAAAGTAGCCCATTTCCTACCTGTTCGTGAGAGTATCACCGCTAGCCAGCTAGCTGACCTATACATCTCCCGAATAGTGTCTCTTCATGGTGTCCCATTGGAAATTAACTCAGACCATGGGAGTCTCTTCACCTCTCGATTTTGGGAAAGTTTCCAAAATGCTATGGGAACTCATCTCTCTTTTAGAACAGCCTTCCACCCCCAATCAAGTGGTCAAGTAGAGCGAGTAAATCAAATTTTGGAAGATATGCTTCGAGCTTCTGTCATCTCATTCAGAATGGATTGGGAGAAATGCCTTCCACTCGCGGAGTTTGCTTATAACAATATTTATCAAGCTAGCTTGGGCAAAGCTCCTTTCGAAGTTCTCTACAGACAAAAATGTCGAACGCCTCTTAACTGGTCAGAAACCGGGGAAAGACAACTCTTTGGCTCGAATATGATTCAGGAAGCAGAAGAGCAGGTTTGCGTTATTCGTGAGAAATTGAAAACAGCCCAATCTCGTCAAAAGAGATAATATGATCGTAAACATAAGCTCATGACTTATGAAGTCGGCGAGAAGGCTTACCTTCGGGTTACTCCGTTAAAAGGAACCCATCGTTTCAGTATCAAAGGCAAATTGGCTCCTCGTTACATTGGACCCTTTCACATTCTTGCCAAATGAGGAGAAGTTGCCTACCAATTGGAACTACCTCCGCATCTTTCCAGAGTCCACGATGTCGTCCACGTTTCTCAACTCAGGCGTTGCTTCGCGGATCCTATCCGTGGAGTGGACCATGAAACGCTTGATCTCCAAGATGATCTCTCATATCGGGAATATCCCATTCGTATCCTTGATCAAGCCGAGCGTACCACTCGACGGCATAACATCATGTTTCTCAGGGTTCAATGGTCACGCCATTCCGAAAAGGAAGCCACTTGGGAAAGGGAGGATCATCTTTGACTCGAGTACCCCACCTTCTTCCCAATAGATCCTAAATCTCGGGACGAGATTCTTTTGAGTGGGGGTGAGTTGTCACACCCAAGCTAGTTCATGCATTAGAGTGATTGCATAAATTTCCCAGAAAGATGAAATGGGGATGATAGAACCCCCCGCACCCCCCTTGAACAACTAGGGTTTACTAAAAACTTTTTCAATGAACCTGAAATGCCCTTCTAAAAAGTCCACCCTTTTTGTTTTGCGTTAAAACCTTTGACAAAAGTGGTGCACATTTTTCTAGGACATCTTAAGGTCATTGGCTTAATCCATATAGTATTTGCATTTGGGCATTTAAATGCTCAATTAATTCTGGAAATAAGTGTGGGCTGTTGGAAATAATCTAAACAGAGCCTATGATTATTTTCAGGATTTTTGTAAGTGCCTAACTATTTTTCATAAAGTCCTTAAGTTACAGAAATAATAGAAAATATATAAAAATAGTAAGACAGAGAGAGAGAGAAACCGACCTGGGCCTTCTTACCTGGCTGGCCCAGCTAGTGGCCTAATCCACTAGGGCCAATGTCAGTCATCCTCTACCTCTGCCAGTAGGCAGAGGAGGGAGACAGCGCACGCGCGCGCCATGGCGACACACCACCTCCCTGCCTGCCTGTGTCCCTCGCCACTGCGACGCCTGAACCACCCTCCCCGGCCTCCCCTCGACCCCCTGGACACCGCACTTTTTCCTCCCTAGCTCCTCTCCCTCGCTCTCCCGCACCATGGCCGACGCCGCCACAGCCGCACCGCCGTTGTAGTCGCGCTCTACGTCGTCCCCGTGCCGCGCCACCATGTCGGTTCTCTCCGCCGTCGTCGACTACGTCGAGCAGGCTGAGCCCTGAGCGCTCGCACACCCTGCACTGCCTCCACCGACCCCGTCTTCATCGACCATAGCCGGAGATCCCCTTCGCCGTCACCGTCGCAACATGCCATCCCCGACCTCATCGTCAGCTCCGTTGCAACCACCGTGAGCCTGGCCACCTCCCTATCCTCTCCATCCTCCCTCTCGAGCCCCGTAGCGACTGCATGTAGCTCACCTGCATGCGCCGCCGCGGTGCTCGTCGCCGACGATGCTCCGGCCACCCACTGGCCACACCACTGTGTCCAACATGCTCACCGCATCCCCAGGAGCCCAACACACCACTCCACATGCCTCGCCGTGCCCCGTAGCCCCGGGTTCATCTTCACCCGACTCCAGCAGCCGCACAACTCATCGCCGGCGATGTTTCCGGCAACCCCGAACCCAACCACTACCACCAAATGCTGCGGCTTGCTCCCAGCAACGCGTAGATGCTCTCCGCCGCCCATTTGGTCGCCGGAACGCGTAGATGCACTTCCACCGCCGCGTTTGGCCTCGCTGGTGGCTAAACGCCAGCGGGTTTGACTCGTTGACTTTGACTAGGTGGGCCCAGGTTGACTCCCCCTGAGTATATGACAAGTGGGGCCCCCTCTGCTAATTAACCTAGGGTTAGCACTAACTAATTTTAGTTAGTTTAGTTAATACTGACACGCAGGGCCCACAGGTCAGTTTGACCTGGACCAGCCCGGTTGACCGCTGACATCACAGTGATGCAGTGCTGACGCAGTTATTTATTTTCTGGATTTATTCTTATATAGGAAATTCCAGAAAATAGCCAAAACTTCTAAAAATCATAGAAAATCAACCATAGCTCCAAATCAAGCAAATTATATATGAAAATTGATCAGAAAAATTCAATCTTTCCATCTGTAATGGTTTCATGCATGACAAAACACTTTAACCTTGCTGTTTAGGTGAAACAAGCTAATACACTTATAATGCATAAGAACTTGGACCCATTTCAAATTGTTTCACAATGCATTTGGCAGGACACCTCATTTTGCCATGTCATAGCATGCATCATATTGTTGCATATTGCCATGTGTTGATTATATTCTGTGGTGTCTTTCATGGTAGGTTCTGCCTCCGAGGATATCTCCGAGTATCCAACTGAAGGGCAGTACCCTACTACCACTCCATGAGGCAAGCAGCCCCATTGATCATATCGATACAATCCCATGTTCTCGCCTTTGCTCTCACTTACTGCATTAAGACAACAACGTTTCAAACTGCTGTGTGCTACGGTAGTTGAACCCTTGTCCACTGCATGACCTGTCATTGCCACAGTAACTATATGAAACCCACTAGAATGTGTAGGAGTTGGTTGAGCCATGTATGTGTTTCCTACCTTGCTATGCCTGCTATGCTTAAAGTTGTGTCAGGTCTGGTTCATCTGGGCGATGGGCTAGAGTGAAATGATTATGTCGGTAATGTGAGAGATGTGTTGAACATGATTTGGTAAAGGTATCGATGAGAGGCCATGTAGGAGTACATAGTGGGTTGTTTCATTGAGGCCGTCCCTAAGAACTGAGATCTGTATGTGTGATTTAAGAATCAGCTACTACCATGCATTGGGATCCTTAATTGACCCTCTTGGCTTCTTAATCACCCTAGTACTCTGTCCGTGAGTTGCAATTAGTTTCTGGTGTTTGTAAGTTATGTGTTGGCGGCTGTGCGTAGCGCTGACCCTAGGGGTGGGCTATGTTGCGGTAGATACACCGTGGCCGGGTATGTCGGGCACCCGTTTGGCGTCTCGGGACCCTGTTCACATTGTTCGGGGCCGTATGTGGAAACCTCGGCCGGACTCCCTGCGGATGGAACCTGGATAGGCGATAAACCTGGACTAGATACTTGAGTGTTTAGGTAGGCCGTGGCCGACACCCTCGTTGGGTTTCCTCTTGAAGGTTGCCGAGTACATGTCGTGTAAACGACTGTAAGTGGTGAGAGCGTGTATGAAGAAGTACACCCCTGCAGGGATAACATCATCTATTCGAATAGCCGCGTCCGCGGTAAAGGACTACTTGGTTGCATATACAGTTCATAGACAAGTTAATGGTTACTACTAAAAGACTCAAGATAAGTGTGAGTACCGAGGATGGCCCTCTCGTAGGATGACGAGGGAGGATCCCCGGTGGAGTATTGTGTTGGTGATTAGTGGACTCGTGTGTGAAAACTATTTTACTAGTGGCGTCTCGTAGGATAGCTTAGCCAAGAGTCAAAGCTGGCTTGCTGCAATAACTCAACCACCTTCTTGAAAATGAGCATGTATAGTAGGTTCTGTTGTAAGACTTGCTGAGTACCTTTGTACTCATGTTTGCTTTAATTACTGTTTCAGACGACAACACCGCCCCCTCCGATGGGTTTTATGTAGACCTCGACGTCGATGAGTAACTTGCCACCCAGGTGGTGATTCTGGCCATGGAGGGCCCTATGTAGATAGACAGGCTTCGACAAGCCTTCTTTCTTTCTAGTGTCTGTACTCAGACTATTTGCTTCCGCATGTGCTTGTATGCTTGTATGACTTGAGTGTCAGGTCATGTGACCCCTACCTATATGAACATGTTATGTATGGCTCTCTGGAGCCTTTAAATAAAATACTTGAGTTGTAGAGTTTTGTTGTGATGCCATGTTGTATTTGCACATATCGAGCATATTGTGTGTATGATTGAAATGCTTGGTATGTGTGGGATCCGACAATCTGGTTGTTTATCCTTGGCAGCCTCTCTTATGGGGAAATGTAGTCTAGTGCTCCTTGAGCCATAGTAGTCTGCTACAGCCCGGTTCACCGGAGTCCTGCTAGCCCAGCACTACTGCTCAGGACACTTGACTGGCCGACATGTGTTTCACTTCGTTCCTATGTCTGTCCCTTCGGTGAAATGTCACGCGGTGACTTCCGGAGTCCTGCCTAGCTTGCTACAGCCCGGGTTCCCCGTAGTCCTGTTAGCCTCGTGCTACAGCCCGGATTCACTCGCTGATGACCGACATGCTCGATATGATTCATGTATGCCTGTCCCATAGGTATGTGCCGCTTTGGGTTCACGACTAGCCATGTCGGCCCGGGTTCTCTATCATATGGATGCTAGCGACACTATCATATACGTGAGCCAAAAGGCACAAATGGTCCCGGGCCATGGTAAGGCGACACCCGTGGGGATACCGTGCGTGAGGCCGCAATGTGATATGAGGTGTTACCGGCTAGATCGATGTGACTTGGAATCGGGGTCCTGACATCCCCTCCGCGTGGGAAACAACTGCCGAGTCTTCCCTGCCTCCGTGTCGTTCCCTTCCTAGGCCTCGCCGTCGTCCACCGCCCTGGTGCTCTCGGCGCGGCCTGGTCAACGTGGTCAACAACCGACATGCATCTGAAGTGGACTGTACGTGGAGAGGCCGACAGCTGGGTCCACGGCTGCACGCAAGGAAATGCCTCCTTATTACGCGCAAAATAATGATTCCTCCACCTGACATCAGGGACCCAACAAAAGGGCCTCTGTATTTCTTGAATAAAACGTTACCGCCGCTGACAGCTCGGACCCACCAGCTATATGTTCGCACGCAAGGGAAGTGCCTCCTTATTACGCACAAAAAAAATGAATACTCGCCCTGTTAGCTGGGACCCAGTATAGTGGCAGGCTGACTTGTGGGCCTACTAAGTTGACGGGGACGGAGGGCTTTGTCAACTTAGTCAATATGCACGATTCTAGCTCCAGTGACCATACGGTGTCCATCCAACGGCCGTAGTGCTTCTTAAACCTCTGGTCTTCTTGCTCCAGCCGCCCAAACCAGCGCCGGTCGTGCCTCATGCTCCTGCCTCCCGTGGCTGGCTGCGATGCGGCGGAGGCCTCACTACACCCTACTACTCCCACTGCTGGCCAGGCCATCCCTCTACTCACCCACACCCCCTGTTACTCTGCAGCGATGGCAGCCTCACACCGCAGCGAACCAGTGCCCTCGTACTCCTCTACGCATGGGCATCCACTGCCGCATCTTCCCCCGCTCTGCGTCATCCCCTTCCTAGGCCTCGCCGTCGTCCACCGCCCTGGTGCTCTCGGCGCGGCATGGTCAACGTGGTCAAGGAATGGCTTCCATCGAACGTGGATTGTACGTGGAGAGGCTGACAGCTGGGTCCACGGCCGCAGCAAGGAAGTGCCTCCTTATTACGTGCAAAATAATTATTCCTCCACCTTACAGCGGGGACCCACCAGACGGGCCACCGTACTTCACCCCCCTGACTACTGGGACCCACGAGCTACATCTTTGCACGCAAGGAAGTGCCTGACAGTCGGGACCCACCTGGTCGAATCGTACTAGCATTGTCATTTTGGTTGCGAACATGTACGTACATATATACTGGTGGATGTAGAGGCGCACACGTGTCGTAGTAGAGGCGGCCAGGGTGCAAGAAAGAAAATACGGCCATGTATGTGTACATACGGGTGGGGTCTCGAACGCCTACTCGCGCATACGTACGGTGAGGGCTCGTGGACATGGCTGGGTCAGAAAGGAGAAATAGCGTCGTCGTCGTGTTCATGGGGAGGCAACGGAATGTGTCGTGTTGATGGGGAGGCAACGGAACGCGTGGGAGCGAACCGGCTGGGTCGGAACGGAATGCGTGGTCGTGTTCATCAGGAGGTCTTGGACGGAACAGGCGATGGAAATGAGGCCTGGCGTACCACACAACGGAGGAAACGGACCTCCTACGTTAGGAACGGGGTCCTGTTGATCGGGAGGGGTCTGGCGTACCGCAAAATGGAGGAAACGGACCTCCTACGGTCGAAACAGGGGTCCTGTTGATCGGGAGGGGTGTGGCGTACCGCAAAACGGACAAAACGGACTTGTGTTGGAGCGCTACGGTCGAAACGGGGGTCCTGTTCATCGGGAGGGGTGTGGCGTACCGCAAAACGGGACTCCACGGGATACAGTTCATCTCCACCATCGACCCCCCTCCAGCCTCCACGAGCTACTGTTCATCCACCGTCGACCTCCTCCAGCCTCCACCTTAGACTGTTCATCCACGGGCTCCTGTTCATCCAGCCTCCACCGCGTGCTACTCCACCGGCTACTGTTCAACCAGCCCTCTCCACGGGCTCCTGTTCAACCACCCCTCCACGGGCTACTGTTCATCCTGCCCTCCACCGTCTACAGTTCATCTTGCCCTCCATGGGGTGGTCCTGTTCATCCAGCCCTCCACGGGGTCCTGTTCATCCAGCCCCAACCGGCTCGATCGATCGGGGTCCTGTTCATCCAGAGGCAACACCACGGGGTCCTGATCATCCACCCCCACTGGGAACTGTTCATCCAAACCCCACCCCACCCCCACCCCGCAATGCTCACTATTCATCCAGAGGCAGCATCGATCGGCTTCAGTTAGTAGCAATAGCGAAGGAATCGCTCGGTCGGGTTCAGTTAACAGCCATCCATCGATCGCTCAGGTTCAGTAACGCGTAGCCTGCAGTGCAATTGCTCGGGTTCAGTTAGAGCCCAACGCCTCGCTCGGGTTCAGTTAGAGCCAATGCCTCACACACACACGCGCGTACGTGTACAAGAGAAACGCGCATCGCTCGGCCCCCGACCTCCCACCGTAACCGGGAACTCCCCGAAATGTTCCTCCCCCTCGCTTCTACCACGGTTTTTCCGTCATGGATGGCCCAAAGAATGTCATGCAGCTCCATCTCCAGCCCGCCCAGGACGAAAAGCTCATTTTCTATCATGATTTTTTGTCATAGAATTAGGAGCCCACCACATCTATAATGATACCGGGTTTTGTCACAATTATCATCATAGAAAAAAAATTCGTTCAGCCCAAAATGTCACGGATGTGTCTTTTTTTGTAGTGCTATCTCTATCCTCTTCCTCATACATGCTCCATAGCTTTCCTAGGCACATCTTCAAAGACTATGGCCACTCTTGATCAACCCACTCTAGGTAAGAACACTTCCGTTCATCCCCGTAACATTTAAATATAAACCAGTAACAATTGTAGGGAAAATGGGTTCCTAGCAACATAGAAAATCACCACATACATATTTTGAAAAACTAAAGAAACACGTTAATTATGACATATCTTCTAAAAAATATCATTGTGCAAATGAATTAATAGCTACAGAGACAACAACCAAATTCAGAAACATCACAAGCTATAATTAACTGCAACAACAGTACAAGTTCTTAGTCATGTACTATAAATAACAAATTGAACATTTTATGAGGAAGGTAAATATAACTGCAACAATATAGTGACAGTGTTTGGATGACATCAAATTGATACTAATAGGTGTGTACATGCACAAATTTAGTAACACAGAACTAATAGCACTAAGGCCGTCCACTATGTATGCCAAAACCGGTGTAAAAACAACTGTCGCTACATTTGGCACCAATGCCCTGCACTGCTGAGCCGATGCCAGAGAAAAATTCAGGGAACTGGACTTCAGAGCACCTAGTTGCTCCGATGCCTAGGTCCTTTGTGCCATAAAGAGTTAATATTTTACTGCTTGGCTTCTCAGATGTGTGGAGCAAAGTTGGCTGCACAAACCAAATAATTTTCTCAGGGCACCACTGATGAGATGGCAACATTTATAGATACTAGGTAGAAACTGTGACACAGTCTTAATTACATCCAGAATAACATAGCACGGTGATAGCGTCTGAATCACATTTTACAAATGATTTGTCACAACGAAAGTGGGGCTAGCCTTCTCTACACATGCCAGAAACTTCCTCCCACTATCCACAGATTCAAACGCAACTAACTTCTACACATGGAGATTCATGGTCACAATGAGTAGGCAGATCTTCAACCACCTCGCTCCGTTCGTTGTAAGTGATGGTCCTACGGAGTTATAAGAGGAAAAATGACTCAAATCGGTCAGCGGGTTAAAATTGTTTATTCCAAATAATAACCCAAGAGAGAGGAGAGAGGCGTACCTGGCTGGTGAAAGAGTCATCGTCGTAGGACGAACCGTTGGAGAGGTCATTGAAGAAGATCATGGCGACTGCGGCGGTCAGATGTGAGATGGTGAGAGCGAGGAAGTGGCTATAGCTTGTGAAGGGAGGAGGAGGAAACATGGGAAATGTGACTTGTGGTCAAGGAGAAAAGGGGTTGGGAGGGGGAAGAGCTAGATATTTCGGCGGTAGGCCAAAAAATTGAAAGGTGGAGGGAAACATTGTACGTGGTGTCGCCATTCACTTTGATTAAATGTGTGCATTGCAAACGATTATTCTGCTTTACGTGCATGCAATGAGTTTGATCAATCAAATTTTGGTGGAAATTTCATTGGTTACTGTGCTCATCCACGTCATTGCATAATTTAACATCGCTTGCTAATTTGGGTACACAAAAGAGCCTACACACAGACCACACTAACTGAATCGAGCAATTTTAGTAATTAAACAGAGCCCGTTGACCCAAACATTGCTCTAACAAAATACCAGTGATATAAACAAAGGCTAAGAACGCATAATTTTAACAAAGCTGCTGATGCGCCAACCTATGCCTCGCCGGTGTAAGATGAGACGTCGACGACTTATCCTGGCGACATGCCACCGTTGGTGGACTCCATGTTCCCCAGGATGAATTTGACCTCATCGTCTTCCTCATCCTCTTCCTCGGCGCCACCCTCAAGGTGGTAGTACTCGTAGTAGTAGCTGCACCAGAGCTCACGTTGTTACTCCACCGTCGATTCCTCAACGGAGGGGCTCTTCTCTACCTCCTCGCCAGCCATGCGTAACTCCTTCTCCTGATGCTCCTGAATCTCCGCCGCCTCCTGCATCTCCAGCTCTCGCTCGGTGATCTCATGAGGAAGCAGGTGCTCCATGGCCTCTGGCACATTTTCAGATGTGGGTTGCATGCTAGATTTTGAGGAGGCATAGAATATCTTGGTGTGGGCATCCTCGATCTTAGCGTGGATAGCCTCAACCCGAGCCAGGGCGACATCAGCGACATGGACGGATGCTCGAGCGCTCTCAGCATTTGCACCTGCTGTCACAGTAGTTGCTATCTCCATCTCAGCTAGCTGCTGCAGCTGCCGTAGAAGCCCTCTCGGCGGATGCGGCTGTGCTCTCGGTGTAGGTGGTCGCACTCTTGGCATAGGCGGTGGTGTTCTGGGAGGACGCGGCCATCATACGAGCCCTCACGAATGATACGTCTCCCTCATATGTAATTTTCCAAACACTTCTACTCTTGTTTTGGACTCAAATTTGCATGATTTGAATGAATCTAACCCGGACTGATGCTATTTTCAGTAGAACTACCATGGTGTTGTTTTTGTGCAGTAATACAAATTCTCGGAATTGGATGAAACATTTTGGAGAATTATTTCGGAATAAAATAAAAATACTGGAGCAAAGACCCAGTGGAGTGGGGGTACCCACTAGGCACCAGGGCGCGCCACCTCCTCTGGCATGACATAGTGAGTAGCGTGCCCCTTGAGGCTCCTCTGACCCTAATTTGGTACTATAAATTCCTATTTCCCGAGAAAACACGGGAGAGGAAGTTTCATCGTGTTTTACTATACGAAGCCACCGCCACCTCCTGTTCTTCATTGGGAGGCCAGATATGGAGTCTGTTCGGGGCTCCGAAGAGGGGGATCTTATGTCTTCGTCATCATCAACCATCCTCCATCACCAATTTCATGATGCTCACCGACGGGAGTGAGTAATTTCTTTGTAGGCTTGGTGGATGGTGGTGGGTTGGATGCGATTCATCATGTAATCAAGTTAGTTTTGTTAGGGCTTGATCGCTAGTATCCACTATGTTCTGAGATTGATGTTCCTATGACTTTGCTATGCTTAATGCTTTTCACTAGGGACCAAGTGCCATGATTTCATGAATATATTGGTGCTCTTGATCCGATATTGTAAGATATATGCACCTACTACGCGTTATGATCGGCTTACCCCAAGGTGAAAATAATTTGGATTCTTTCCGGTGATTACCATAGTTTGAGGAGTTCATGTATTCACATTGTGTTAATGCTTTGTTCTGGTTCTTGATACATACAATTAGCATCATGCTTTTATTTTGATATTTATTGCATTATGGGCTGTTATTACACATTATGGTACAATACTTATGCCTTTTCTCTTAGTTTACAAGATTTACATGAAGAGGTAGAATGCCGGCAACTAGAATTCTAGACCGGAAAGGAGCAAATTTGAGAGACCTATTCTGCACAACTCCAAAAGTCCTGAAAATTTAGGGAGACTTATTTTGGAATATATAAAAAATATTGGGCGAAGAAATACCAGAGGGGGACCCACTAGGTGGCCACAAGCCTGGGGGTGCGCCCTACCCCCAGGGCTTGTGGGCCCCCTGGTAGGTCTCTGATGCCCATCTTTTGCTATATGAAGTGTTTTGACCTAGAAAATATCATAGGAAGTTTTTTGTTGGCGTCCTGGGAACGGGGGTCCCCAGGCTTGCCTACCTGCGACCCGCGGCGTGGCTAAGCTAGCAGGCCGTACGGCCCACCTTCTTGAACAAGGCATCAAGACCCTCGCGAGGGGCCAAGCCTCACGAGGGGGATGACACAAGACCTCCTCTGGAGTGGCCTAGTCAGGCAGGCTCACGTGGAGCGGAGATATCAAGGCGAGACGAACCTCACGAGGCTATCGTGACGTGAGCCATGACGATCGGCACCAGGCGGGCGCCAACGTGCACAGCGTCCTTGTTTCCTCTTTGGTGCTAAGGGAACCAACGTTGGCGAGGAGTATCGAGGCATGAGGCAAAGGTTGCCATTTTGGTGCGACAAGACCAAGACCAGAAGGACGGCAAGACGGAGGTCATCATGGAGCCCAAGACGGCGTCACCACCGAGCCTTTGGCAGGCGAAGACCACTTTTGTCAGGATAGCTCGTACTAGTTGTCCCCCTTCAAATTGACCCGCCATTGTTGGCTCCCTTCCCGCTCAAGATTTGGGAGGAGGACCAGGGCCTCTATAAGTAGGACTAGCCACCACCATAGGCAAGGAGACGAGATCTGAGATCACTCTCAGCCACACAGGTTAGCCAAGCACAAGAACACCTCAACCTCAGGAGGCCATTCTTCCCATTGTATTATTCATCATCAGCCCAAGAGGCAATCCTCCACCACCACCACACTGGAGTAGGGTATTACACCACAACGGTGGCCCGAACCAGTATAAATCTTGTGTCTTTCCATGTTGCGAGTTCGTTGAGTTCGTCCACGAGATCTTACCGAGTTCGTCCACACTGGAGGAAAGACTTCGTGCGCACCCCAGTGTTCGAACCTTAAGGGTTTACCGGAACCCCACATCTGACATTTGGTGCTCCGGGTAGGGGTGCGCCATAGCTTCCCTTCTATCGATCCGCGCTTCTTCGCCACCATGTTTCGCCCACATGGCAGGCGCCCTACCGCCGACTCCGATGGCCAGCGTTGACAATGGGGCTAGGGGGCTCCAAGCCTTGGCCCCTGCCCTGCGGTAGGTGCAGTGTCCGCCCAAGTTCAGGCCGGAGATGCCGCCGCGCTACAACGGCGTGGCGGACCCGTCAGCTTTCCTGCTGGCGTACGAGGAGGCCGTCCTCAATGCCGGGGGTGATGGCAAGGTCATGGCCACCTGGCTTCCCATGGCCCTCGCCGGCGAGACACGCGCCTGGCTGCTCAACCTTCCCGGACCCATGGTGGCATCTTGGGAGGAGCTCCGTGACCTCTTCACTGCTCGCTACGCGGTGTCGGCGCACCACGCGGTCGCGGCCCTGCTGGGCGGCTCTCAAGCACCGCCATCAGACCGCCACGCCAAGCCATTCCTCCGTCAGATCAGGGCCGCCCACAGGCGCTCGGGCGCTTCACCGGGCTGGGCTGCACCAGAGGCCGACCTTACCTTCGCCTCAGAAGACCACCCCGACTCCACCGCCAGCTCCGGAATGCTCCCGATGCTCTGCACGCCCACCATCTGCAATGTGGCCGGCACCAAGACCATCATCGACGGTGGTACTGGCCTCAACTTGCTCTCCGTGGAAGCCTTCAGCATTCTCCATGTGCCACTCGAGCGGCTCGGCCTCAGTAAGCCCTTCTCGGGAGTGGGTGGTGGAGCTGCCCACTCCCTGGGACAGATCCTCCTCCCTGTCACCTTCGGCACACTCGACAACTACCACACCGAGCTGGTGGACTTCGACATCGCTCGCATCAGTCTCCCGTACAACGCCATCCTCGGGTACCCAGCTCTCGCTCAGTTCATGGCGGAGACTCACCCGGCTTACAACCTCATGAAGATGCCAGGGAGCAGGGGCGTCCTCACCATCAAGGGGGACACTAAGGATGCCGCGATGGTGCTCAGGCTCGCCTCCAAGACCATGGCAGCAGCACAACCCGCTGACGCCGGTACCCCCGCGGCCGGGGAGGCCGCACCCACCAAGAAGAAGCAGCTGTTCACCCAGGACAAGGCAGAAACCAAGCAGGTGTCGGCAGCGAGGACGGGTCTTCAGGAGCCACCTTTACCATAGGAGCCGGCCTTGACTTGGAACAAGAAGAAGCCCTGGTGAGGTTCTTGCACATGAACAAGGAGATATTCGCGTGGGAGCCCAATCAGCTGGTAGGGGTCCCGAGGGAGGTGATCCAGCATCATCTAAGGGTATGCCCCAACATCCTCCCCGTGAAGCAGCGAGTGAGGCGGCAGTCCACTGAGAAGCATGCCTTCATCGTCCAAGAGACACGCAAGCTGGAAGTGGCAGGTGCCATCTAAGAGGTCCCATACCCCGAACGGCTGGCAAACCCTGTCGTGGTGCCGAAAAAAGGCGGGAAGGAACAGATGTGCGTCGACTTCACTAATCTTAACAAAGCCTGCCCTCAAGACCCGTTCCCACTCCCGTGCATCAACCAGATCGTTGACTCCACCACCGAGTGTGACCTGCTGTGCTTCCTGGATGCGTTCTCAGGGTATCATCAAATCAAGATGGCGGTGGAAGATGTGGAGAAGACGGCCTTCCTGACACCATGTGGGGTGTACTGCTACACCTGCATGCCCTTCAGGCTGTGCAAGGCGGGCGCGACCTTTCAGCGGTTGATGCACATAGCTCTGGGGTGGCAGCTCGGGAGGAACGCAGAGGCTTACGTCGATGACATTGTAGCCAAGTATCGCGAGGCAAGGACATTGATTCAAGACTTGGAGGAGACCTTCGAGAGCCTGCGCCAAGTGAACTTAAGGCTCAACCCGGAGAAGTGCGTGTTCGGTGTCCCCTCCAGCAAGCTGATGGGATTCCTCGTATCCCACAGGGGGATCGAGGCCCAGAGAAGGTCAAGGCTATCGAGGACATGAGCCCGCCGCAGACCCTCAAAGAGATGCAGAAGCTGACAGGGCGGGTGACCGCGTTAGGACGTTTCATCTCCAAACTGGGAGAGTGCGCCTCACCATTCTTCAAGCTCATGAAGAGGAAGGGCCCGTTCGAGTGGAACCTGGAGGCCGACCGGACCTTCCAAGACTTCAAGGAATACCTTACTAGCCCCAAGTGATGGTGGCACCACGGCCCCTCAAGCGCGGCATTGGTGGTGGTCTGGGAGGAGCGCCAAGCCAGGGGCGCACCCCGCCAGGCCAAGGCTGAAGTAGCGTGGGGTCAGGAAGGCGCAACAAAGGCATCAGCAGTGGAAGGCCAAGCTCGGCAGGGTGGCGTTGCAGAAGCTCCAGAGGACAGTCGGGTCTTAGGGGCCCTTCTTCCTCAGGATATGCCCCGGTCTTCGCAGGACCCGAGCCTCGACAGCATGCCATCCCTCGCACCCGATGTACTTTGTCAGCACCGTACTATGGGACGCGAGAGCGCGCTACCCCATGCCCCAGAAACTCCTGCTCGCGCTCCTGATGGCCCCGCAAGCTGCGACACTACTTCCAGGGCCACCCCCTCAAGGTCGTCTCAGCCTACCCACTGGAAAGAATACTTAGGAGCCCTAACACAGCTGGAAGGGTCGCAGAGTGGAACATCGAGTTGCAAGCGTTCCAGTTTGAGTTCAGCACTACCAGGGTCATCAAGGGGGCTGCACTTGCTAACTTTGTGGCCGAATGGACGTATGCCCCGACACTTGAGGAAGGAGAAGACCGGTCCAACTCCCCAGGAAGTGAGGCTCCGGACGGTTGGATCATGTATTTCGATGGCGCCTTCGCACACCAGGGCGCGGGGGCTGGAGCAATGCTCATCTCGCCCACCTAGGACAAGGAACTACGTCGTGCAACTCTGCTTTCAGCACGGCAAGAAGGTCTCCAACAACATTGCGGAATATGAAGGCCTCATAGCTGGCCTAAAGGCTGCAGTGGCCCTAGGGGTGAAGCGCCTCACCGTTAGAGGAGACTCACAGCTCCTCGTCAACTTCTCCAACAAGGTGTATGAGCCAAAGGACGAGCATATGGAGGCCTACCTCGCGGAGGTGCGCAAGATGGAGAAACAGTTATCGGGCCTGGACCCGCAGCATGTGCCCCGGGGCACCAACAAGGAAGCCGACGACATCGCCAGGAGAGCATCCAAGCGGCAACCTCGGGAGCCAGACGTCTTTGAGGAGCGGCTCTTCAAGCCATCAGCTGCTCCACCTCTCTCAAGCACGACTCAGCCTCGGGAGGAGCTCCCCCAGCCTCTGGCCGTGGGAGACCCGACCTGTGGACCGACCTCCGGAGCTCGGCTGCTCTTGGCGCTCGAGCACCAGGAGGAATGCTGGACCAAGGAATTCAAGGAGTACTTAACGCACGGGACGTTTCCGGAGAAGGAAGAGGAGGCGGAGCGCGTGGCCCGGCAAGCCACAGCATATTGTATCCAAGACAACGAGTTATATAGGAAGCGACCTAACGATGTCACACTGCGCTGCACATCTAGCGACCAAGAAAGGGAGTTGTTAATTGACATACACGGTGGGGACTATGGGACACCACTCATCGTCACGGGCCCTCATCGGCAAGGTGTTCCGTAGTGGATTCTACTGGCCTACAACACTCAACAACGCAGCCGAGATGGTGAAGTCTTGCGAAGCTTGCCAATTCCACGCCAAGCAAATCCATCAACCAGCTCAAGGCCTTCAAACTATCCCGCTCACATGGCCGTTCGTGGTCTAGGGGCTGGATATCCTAGGCCCGTTCCCTCAGGCGCTAGGGGCTACCATTACCTCTACGTCGCCATCGACAAGTTCACCAAGTGGGCGGAAGTGGAAGTCGTCCGTACCATCCCAGTCGGCTCTGCTGTCAAGTTCATCAAGGGCCACGTGAGCCGCTTCGGGGTTCCCAACCGCATCATCATAGATAATGGTTCGCAGTTTACTAACAACCTCTTCAAAACCTACTGTGCTAACCTTGAAACGCAGATCTGGTACGCTTCGGTGGCCCACCCCAGGAGCAATGGTCAGGCCGAACGTGCTAACACGGACGTCCTGAGGGGCCTCAAGACCAGGACCTTCAACAAGAAGCTGGAGGTCTGCGGCAGGGGTTGGCACGACGAGCTCCAGTCGGTACTGTGGTCCATCCGGACCACTGCCACCAAGCCAACGGGAGAGACTCCATTCTTCCTCGTCTACGGAGCCAAAGCGGTCCTCCCTCATGAGGTCAAGCATCGCTCCGCATGGGTCCTGGCATTTGACAAAACTCAGCAGGATGCCACTCGGGGGATGGACCTCGTGTTAGTGGAGGTACATCGCCACAAAGCTCCGCCGCGGGCGGCGAGGTACCAGCAAGCACTGCGGCGATACCACTGCCCCAACATCCGCTCCAGGACACTCGAGACGGGAGACCTAGTCCTGAGGCGGGTCCTCTCTAGGGAAGGGATGCATAAGCTTTCACCAATGTGGGAGGGCCCGTTCAAGGTCGTCCACATCTCCAGGCCTGGCGCCGTGCGCCTGGAGACACAAGACGGAGTACCAGTCCAAAACGCCTAGAACATCCAGCACATCCGGAAGTTTTACCCATAAAGCAAGGTCCAGAGCCTATGAAGCAAGGCCCAGAGCCTATGAAGAAAGGCCTAGAGCCTGTGAAGCAAGGCCCAGAGCCTGTGAAGAAAGGCCCAGAGCCTGTGAAGAAGGCCCGGTGCCTATGAAGAATCGCCGCCTGTGACATTCTCATGTAATAATGAGTTGGGCCTGTACACGCCCCGGACTCTCAGGGGTGCCGGCCTCAGGCCCTGGGGCTCCCGCCAACACCTAGTGGCAGCACTTAGCTCCGTGCTGGTGAGAAGACTTGAAGAGTAGATTAGGTGCCGGACGCGGCTTTTCATTTGCTTTCCGTATTTGGCTTCCTTTTCCTTAATCGAAATTTGCTTTTGGCATTCCTTGCTGAGTTGACTCCCTCGCCTCTCGCTGCGTTTTTCCGGCTCGGGTTAGCTCGTGTTCTCTCTCTCGCATGCCTCGTGAGGGGGTTGGGCAGGTGCCCTCGCGAGCATTTTCTCCCTTCTCTGCCTTGTCGCGAGCCACCATCGTTCAAGCCCAAAAGCTGGCATGCCCCTCCTAGTCCGTGCCCCTCGGGTACCGCGATACAAGGCGCTAGGTCGGGGCCAGGGCGAACTGGCAAATCTTTTAATGCACTTCCTAATGAGCTTTTGCAGTTCCCGAGCAAATGTAGGCCACCAAGGCAAGATGGACGCGAGGAAATGAGCGCCTCATGAGGAAGAGGGTGTCCCGGATATACCAGGTTAAGTTATCTTTGCACGAAACAACGACATAACACGCACGGTGCCACAACCGAGGAACCATAGTTCAATACATGCCCCCTTGGGCCACTGGTTACATTCTTGATGCAGGAAAAAGAGTAAAACAAAAGCAGTGTTGCGGCAATCTGCGGAGGCAGACCCCTAGCGGCACCCCGAGCCTAGCCAGATCCTTCTTCGCGCTTCACGGAGGCGCGGCGACAAGATGACCCATTGTCGCCTTCAAAGCGAGCGCGGCTGCTGGTCGTGGCCACTTCTGCTGGAGCTGTCACCGGTGGAAGAGCCGCCGTAGTTGGACAAGACACAGCCGCCCCAAGGGCAGGCTCGCTCTCATCCTCGTCGCGACCGTCCCCGAGACCAAGCACCTCCTCACCATCGTTCGCCTCGAGGCAGCACCAGGTGCGGCGACCATCTTCCCCAAACACCCTCACATAGAGGGTTGATTCACCGTCGTACTTGAAGTGGAGGGCACACCACCGGCCCAAGCCGCGCGCGCGGGCGAACGTCAGCCAACCGTGGGCCAGGGCTATGTTGCCCGCAGCGGAAGTTTCGACTACAACCCAAGAAGCCTTGCTGCAGCAACCATCCGCCTGCAGCCAGACTCCGCCGGGACCAGAGGCCGGCAGCTCGTCGGCGAAGAAGCACGGAAGTTGGAGCCAGTTTCCAGCCGGATTCTCTGACCACACGACAAACTCTGGCGACACCTCCACCGTGTGGAAACATGGACAGGGGGGCGCCACCAAAGCACGCCTCCCCTCGTCAACTAGATCACCATGGCTGGGGCGACCCCCTCCGCGTGCTGTGGCGCCGCTCCGACAATGGGCCGCGCCAGGGGACGTGGCATGCTTGTGCGGACGGCCACGTCCGCGCTTGGGCGCCGGTGAGCCGGGCCCCTCGCGAGGGGCCTTTCCCTTCTCAGCAGAGGAGAACTTCCTTTTTGGCGCCATTGGTGGCACAGCGAGCAATGGAGCGAGGAAGAATACGGGGGCAAGGCAGGAAGAGATGGGCAACGGGGGCTCCGCCCCCTCCCCATTTATAGCAAGAGAAGGCCAACCGGCACTTCCCACAATCGCAGGTAATGATGGTTTTCCTTGCATATCGCAGGGACTCATCAAGTCATGCAGTTGCCAAGGCAGCATGGGGAAGTGGAGACGCCGCGTCCAATCAACAGTCACGTGTCAACCGAGGCCGCGGGCTTTTGGGGCCCGCGGTGCTCCGTACTTGACCCTTGGCTTCGCCACGAAGCCAAGCCTGATAACCCACATGTATAGGGTATCGCAACAGTCTTCGAGGGTAAAGTATTCAACCCAAATTTATTGATTCGACACAAGGGGAGCCAAAGAATACTCTCAAGTATTAGCAGCTGAGTTGTCAATTCAACCACACCTAGAAACTTAAATCTGCAGCAAAGTATTAAGTAGCAAAGTAATATGATAGTAGTGATAACGGTAACAAAAGGTAACGGTAGTAAAAGCAATGTTTTTGGTATTTTGTAGTGATGATAGCAATAGCAACGGGAAAGTAAATAAGCGAAGAACAATATGTGGAAAGCTCGTAGGCAATGGATCGGTGATGGAGAATTATGTCGGATGTGGTTCATCATGTAACAGTCATAACCTAGGGTGACACAGAACTAGCTCCAGTTCGTCAATATAATGTAGGCATGTATTCCGAATATAGTCATACGTGCTTATGGAAAAGAACTTGCATGACAACTTTTGTCCTACCCTCCCGTGGCAGCGGGGTACTTACAAAAACTAAGGGATATTAAGGCCTCCTTTTAATAGAGAACCGGAACAAAGCATTAACACATAGTGAATACATGAACTCGTCAAACTACGGTCATCACCGGTAAGTATCCCGATTATTGTCACTTCGGGGTTAACGGATCATAACACATAATAGGTGACTATAGACTTGCAAGATAGGATCAAGAACATTCATATATTGATAAAAACATAATAGGTTTAGATCTGAAATCATGGCACTCGGGCCCTAGTTGTGACGCCCCGAGACCGTTGCGCCAGGTGTCTTCCAGTTATTCGTTGTCGTTGTTATGTCATTTGCTTGCTTGTTGCATCTTGTCATGTCATCCTGTACATTGCATCATCATGTTTTCAAAACTTGCATTCGCCCGGGTTCCCCCAGTTCCATCCATTGTCCGTTCTGCCCCCAGACACACTTGCACGCGCCTGCGGTATGCCCGAAATATTATTTTATAAGTGGCCGGAAAATGTTCTCATAATGGGTTGAAAGTTGGAATGCGGTGTTGTTATGTTGTAGGTAGGCCACCTGCCAAGTTTCATCGCATTCGGAGTTCGTTTGATAGCCCAATGGATAACTATAGCGACATTATAGTCGGTCAAATGTCGGACGTTTTCGGTCTCCAGAAACAGTCTCCGGGTCTCTCTCTCTTCTCTTCTCTCAGCCCAAAGCTTTCTGCGCAGTCCGCTGTCAACCGCCAGACCCCGAAACCCTCTCTGCACAGTACATCGAACACCTCACGTGCACGTCCGAACTTCCCCGGACCCGACCCGGGCTGTCGTCACCGTTGGGTCCGGATCATCCCCAAACATCTACAAAACGTCTCCGTTTTGTTAATTGGACTTCCTAACCTAGTTTTATTGAACCGTCCGATTTTGATCGGATGATCCAAAATACTCCCTCCTATCTCCATTCTAGTATATATATCAGTCTAACCCAAAATTTAAGGTAGATGTCTCATCCATCCCTTTCCTTCTGCCGCCACCCGACCGATTCCTTTTCTCTCTCGGGATACCCTCACCCGATCTCATTCGATCCCCTCGCCCAGCCCACCACCGAAGCCTACGACCTCCTCCTCCCACCTTGGGATCCTATCCCACCAACCAGACCTCCACCTGGAGCCTAGCGCCGCCTCCCGATCAAGCTGCTCGATCTGCTGCTCCTGAGCGCGCCCGCCTCCTCCTGCTGGCCTACCTCGTCACCGGAGCAGCTCATCCTCGAGCTTGACCTCGCCCCTGCCTCGACCAGCGACAACCCCGGCAAGCCATGCCGCCTCCCGTCACTCCAGCCCCGCCAAGCCCCCTGCAAGCCGTCGCCGACCACTGCCGCCGGCGCCCGGAGGAGCTCGCCGCAGAAGATGAGGACCGTCACGCCCGTTCCCCTCTTTCTCTTCTCTCTCTCACGCGTCTCTCTTTCTCTCTGTTCCGCTGCAACAGGGAGGACGCCTAGTGCCATGGCCGCCCAGGGCCTTCCCTCGCCTCGTCGCCGTCGACCTGCGAAGGGACCCGCCATGGCCATCCCCGGCTTCAAGATGCATTGCCCGCGCCCAGTTTCGGCGCTCTCAGCATGCCCACGCCCCGGATCTGGAGGCCCATCGCCGGAGGCCGCCGTCCCGCGCCTGGAGACGCGCCCCTCCATCCCTTGCGCCTCTGTCTCTTCCTCGCCGCCGAACTCCTGCTTCAAGACGCAGCCGGCGCCCACTTGTTCCGCTCAGGAACAAGCACGCCCCACCTCTGCTTCGAACCAGGGGGCCGACGCCTCCAGTGCCTGCGTTAACCCCGTGCATGGGCCGCGCAAAGGCCCAGTCCGCCCAGCCTAGCCTCTGCTCCAGAGGCCCATGGCCAAAGTGAGCAGCCCCTCCAGCAACCCCTTTCCTGTGCACTTCTGGGCCTGCCGGTTTTGGCCCATGGTATTTTTTCCATTCGAACGATTTTCCATATTATCCTGAGACTTCAGTTTTACAGAAAACCCTCCTTGTTCATGCATTGAATATCTCACAAACCGTGCATCGGATTAAAATAGGTTATATATGAAACTTGCTTAGAATTTTGTGTAGATTAATAATTTGCCATTTTCATCTATGTTTAAAATGCTTAAAATGTTGTTTGTTTAAATTTGCTCTTGTGTCAGGTTAAAATGCTTTAATGCGTAACTATTTAACCGTAGCTCCGAACTTAACAAACTTTGTATGTAATTGGGGTAGAAAAATGCATAGTTTAACATGGTGGCATCTCTTTGCATGTTTAACAACTATAAAATTGGGTTTAGGACAGAACAGCACCAAATCTAAAATATGCATATGGGGTTTTACCGAAATTGTTGTTTGGCGTTCCGGCCTCTTTTAAACTTGCCTGAATAGATAATTTCTTTATGCTTCTCCTCTTGCTATGTTCAGCAACATTTAATATTGTTGAGTACCTTAACGAGATCGAACTAAATAACTTGAATGTGGTGTTGCATCAATATGCAACTCGTTGCATATTGAGCTCCACTTAATTTGTAGTTTTGATTTTGCACTTTGCCATGCCATTGCTTCATTAAACCGGACATGCATCATACTTGGTTGTGCATCATGCCATGTTTATGTGATGGTTGTTTACTATGTTGTGTGCTTCTTTCCGGTGTTGCTTCTTCGGGTTGGTTCTGATAACGTCGCGTTTGTGAGGATCCGTTCGACTTCGTCCGTTTGTCTTCTTCATCGACCCGTTCTTCTTCCTTGCGGGATCTCAGGCAAGATGGCTATACCCTCAAAATCACTTCTATCTTTGCTTGCTTAGTTGCTCGCTCTTTTGCTATGCCTATGCTGCGATACCTACCACTTGCTTATCATGCCTCCCATATTGTTAAGCCAAGCCTCTAACCCACCTTGTCCTGGCAAACCATTGTTTGGCTATGTTACCGCTTTGCTCAGCCCCTCTTATAGCGTTGTTAGTTGCAGGTGAAGATTGGAGTTTGTTCCATGTTGGAACATGGATATGTTGGGATATCACAATATCTCTTATTTAATTAATGCATCTATATACTTGGTAAAGGGTGGAAGGCTCGGCCTTATGCCTGGTGTTTTGTTCCACTCTTGCCGCCCTAGTTTCCGTAATATCGGTGTTATGTTCCGGGATTTTGCGTTCCTTACACGGTTGGGTTATAATGGGATCCCCTTGACAGTTCGCCTTGAATAAAACTCCTCCAGCAAGGCCCAACCTTGGTTTTACCATTTGCACTAACAACCTACCACCTTCCCTTGGGTTCTGCAGACTCAAGGGTCATCTTTATTTAACCCCTCGGGCCAGTGCTTCTCTAAGTGTTGCTCCGAAACGGGCAGCCTGCGGGGCCACCTCGGGGAAACTCGATGGCTAGTTTTACTCGTAGCTTGACCTATCCGGTGTGCCCTGAGAACGAGATATGTGCAGCTCCTATCGGGATTTGTCGGCACATCTGGGTGGCTTTGCTAGACTTTTTTTACCATTGTCGAGGATGTCTTGTAACCGGGATGCCGAGTCTGATCGGATTGTCTTGGGAGAAGGAATATCCTTCGTTGACCATGACAGCTTGTGATGGGCTAAGTTGGGACACCCCTACAGGGATTTGAACTTTCGAAAGCCGTGCCCGCGGATATGGGCAGATGGGAATTTGTTAATGTTCGGTTGTAGAAAACCTGAAGTTGAACTTAATTTAAAATGCACCAACTGCATGTGTTACCGTGATGGTCTCTTCTCGGCAGAGTCTGGGAAGTGAACACGGTGTTGGGGTTATGCTTGACGTAGGTTGTTCTAGGATCACTTATTGATCATAGTTTCTCGACCGTGCATTGCCTTCTCTTCTCGCTCTCATTTGCGTATGTTAGCCACCATACATGCTAGTGCTTGCTGCAGCTCCACTTCATACCCTTTTACCTACCTATAAGCTTAAATAGTCTTGATCACGAGGGTGTGAGATTGCTGAGTCTCCGTGACTCACAGATTCCTTCCAAAACCAGTTTGCGGGTGCCGATGAAACCGTGTAGGTGACGCAACCGAGCTCAAGGAGGAGCTCGATGAAGATCGTGTTTGTTATGTTGTTCCGTTTCTAGTTGATTAGTAGTGGAGCCCAGTTAGGACGATCGGGGATCTGTTTAGCATTTGGGGTAGTCTTCTTTTATTCTAGGTTCCGTAATTGGCCCTTGTGTGTATCTGGATGATGTAATGTTATATTCATGTCTTGTGTGAAGTGGCGATTGTAAGCCAACTATGTATCTCCTTCCCTTATGTATTACATGGGTTGTGTGAAGATTACCTCACTTGCGACATTGCTTTCAATGCGATTATGCCTCTAAGTCGTGCTTCAACACGTGGGAGATATAGCCGCATCGAGGGCGTTACAAGTTGGTAATCAGAGCCTTCCCCGACTTAGGAGCCCCTGCTTGATCGAATCGCTGGCGTTGTTGAGTCTAGAAAAAATGTTTTGAGTCTTATAGGATTATATATATCGGAGAGTAGGATTCTTTTTACTCCTCAGTCCCTTCGTCGCTCTGGTGAGGCATCCTAACGTAGAGTTTTGACTCTTCTCTTCTCAAATTTCACTAAACAAATTTTAGGATCACGCGGGTATCTTGGAATTGTTCTGATGGTTTTTTAACGAGAACATTGTTCTTGGTGCCTCCTGACATTTAGGGGTGGTGACAGTGTCCCGGGGAGTTGAGCTCCGAGGTGTTGTCATCACAATTTTATCATTGCAGTTCTGGAATACCTGAGTTTCGCCGACATTGAAAATCTCTTTTATGAAGTTGTTGGTGAGATAACCTCGACGCCACCCAGTACTGGCGCGGGAGTTTGGGAGTATTGGCATAACTCGTATAACGGATGCTTTTCGAAGGTTGAGGTAAATGATTTCCGAAGGTTTCTTGGTTATGTGTTGAAGGATGGATACAGCTGGATGTAGGATTTGTTAGTTTTGGGTGAGATATTATGCTTCCCATGTATCCCCAACACCTGATTGCATAACCAGAAAGTTTCGGGAGTTTATAAGTGGGAATTCTAGTAGTTCTTAGGATATCTTTCCGACAGATGTATGATATGAAATTGGGGTTCGACGTCTAGTGGTCCGCCTATTCACAGTTGGTTTTATAGTGGTCTCGTTGTGTCTTAAAGAGTCCTTGGCTATGCTGACTCGGGGACGCTTCGTATGTCATGTGCACTGCCTTGTACATGATGGTGTTGTACGATCGAGCCCGTGTAGGCCCCACCATGAAAACTTCGGACGAAATCTCTATCATATGTTTGTTCCGTCTTATTTTGCAAGCCAATCCTTGTTTTGTTTTTTTAGTTGTGGTATTCGAGTTGCTTCGAAGTCAAATGTGGATTCCATACCTTTCCTAAGTGGTGTTCTCACACTCCTATGTGAATACCAATCCTTCTTCATCATTGAGATTGTCATGTCAATTCTTTTCAACTGGTGTGCTTCTCTTCTAGTGGATCCAATCTTGTCAACATCCGCAAGATCAAGTATCAGTTCTTCTCAGTGTTTGTTTCATCCATCTCCAAGTTGCCTTTGTTTTCCCGCCCACCCACCCCTTTTCTTCGAGGACTCAGATATCTTAATCAAGTATCCTTTTATTCATGTGAAGTCTCTCCATTCTTTTCCTTCATGTTCTTACCCGGTGATTCTCATGAAAATTCTAACGGAGCTTCAGGTTCGTCAATCTTCACTCGTTTTCTTCTCCGGTGGATTCAAGTCAAGCTTTGTTGATCATATCCCTTAACTCGTTTCAAATACCTTCTCATACCGATGCACCTCATAATCATTCCCCACCTGATATTCAATTGTTCCGGAGTGCTGAAGATATCTCGAAGATTCGTGTTTTCACTTTGCATCCGTTCAAGATATTTCGAGGTCTTACCTTATTCAAGCGAGTTATTCTACCGGTGCTATCTCTCTTTTAAATCGTTCTATGGTGTTTCTTTTGAGTGGGCCCTAACCCACAGGTCTTTTCCCAGGATCTTACCTGACTCTTCTAATTTTCCCGGAGCTATCCTAAATTCGCTTCAAAGTTTGACGTAAGAATGAATTGTCATCAGTCAAATGCCTTTCTCCAAGATCTTTCATTTCTTTTCATCGTGGGCTCAACCTTTCCATTCTTCATTCCGGAGTGCCTCAATAATTCTTGGTGGTGTTTCTCGTCGTCATTCTCATATTTGAATACCGAAGAAGAGTTTCTCTCATTCTTGCTCCATTCTCTTCAAGATTCGTGATTCTAGCTTGTTGCCATCCTCTCATAATTGCTTTCGATTTTGAGAATTCTTTTCACCCATCTGGAGCAATTCAGGACTCTTTTCAGTTTGATTCTACGAAGGCCATCATATCAGAATTATTCATTCCAGCTTTCAGCTATTGTTCTCCAAATCTTACCGGTGCATCATTCAAGTATTCTCTAATCAGTTCGTATTTTATTCGTTCTTTTGTATCTAAATTCCCTCAAGTATCTTCATTTGTTCTCTAATTCTTCCTGGTGCTTCTTTATCTTTTCTTCAATCGTTTTCAATTCTTACGGTGGTTCTTCAAAGATTTTTTTCTTCCTTCGTTTATCATATCAATTTATTCACTGTTTCAATCCTACCGGTGGTTCGTTGAAGATATTCTCAAATTTATGATTATATCTCTCTTAATCCTTTTCTACGAGAATAAGTAGTGTGCCAAATCCATTGGTTGCCATCAATTTAATTGGTGAAGGACAAGCATAATATAATTCTTATTCTTGTTTCATCGAGTAAATTCAATTCTTTATTCTGGAGGTTCATCGAAAAATTCTTGATTTCTTTTGTCCATCTTTCTTTTCCGGAGTTCCAAGTTTTTCCACTTTATCTCGTCGCAAAGCTTCATCCAATCATTGCAAGGATTCACCTTGTGTTTTCAACTTCTCTTTCCTCTCGTTTAATCATTCTTTTATTACCGGAGTTCTTCATGGAGGCTCTACATGATGGGTCATCAAGAATTTAATTCCTTCTTGAAGTTTTCATTGATATTCTTTTCAAAGGAGCTCAAGTATTCTCCATCTTGCAATCCGGAGTGCAATGCTTTCTTCCGTATCCTTGGAGGTGGTATTATGTCATTCTTGATAATTTGAGCTCATGTGTCATGATTCACATGTTGTTAAGAATGAGGTATTTTAAATCCATCAATCTCGTCATTGGAGTTATCTTGGGTTATATTTCACCTCAAGCCTTCCCTAAGGATTGTTACTATTTATGGTGCTCATAAATGACCCAAGTTCTTCATCTATCCTCCCGGTGAAATAGCTTTTCTCATCTCCTTGTCATATCAATCCGATCTATTGTTTTTCGTTAGTGGCTAAAATTTCACCTCAAGATTTTGACATGCTTTCTATAAGCCCACAACAAGCTTACTCTTTTAGTTGTTGGGTTTCCAACAATTCCGTTCGACCCTTCTCCTAAAGATGATTTTCAAGCTCTTTTGAGATAGAAGATGTTGTTTTCTCCTCCGGTCATTCCATTCCATTCTATCATGTCTTCCGGAGGCTTTGTGATGTTGCTATTTTAAATCATCATCTCGAAATGATGAGGATCGTGTTCTTTTCGTGCCTATCCATTCTACCGGAGTATCGTGTTCTTCATTCAAGTTCTCTTATCTTATCAAGTTTTGCCTCTTTTCTAACGGAGTGTTGTGGTATTTGATTTTATTGTTCCTTGTACATTTCGTTCTACCAGAGTGCTTGCATGTACTTCTTACCCATCGCAACCCTTTTTCTCATGTCTTTCAACCGACAGGGTTCTCATGATGTTCCTTGTTCCTCTTTTCTAACGGAGTGTTTTTAACTTTGTTCATCTTCATTGCATTCTTTCTTTCAAGTTGTTCAACCTCTCAAGGCTCTTTGGTTTCACTCGTTTGTCAAAGAAGCAACTTAGTTTTACCTCTTCTATTCCTCTTTCATTTTCCTCCGGTGCCGTCCTAGATCTCGGGACGAGATCCTCTCGTAGTGGTGGAGTGTTGTGATGCCCCGAGACCATTGCGCCAGGTTTCTTCCAGTTATTCGCTGTCGTTGCCATGTCATTTGCTTGCGTGTTGCATCTTGTCATGTCATCATGTGCATTGCATCATCATGTTTTCGAAACTTGCATTCGCCCGGGTTCCCCCAGTTTCGTCCGTTGTCCGTTCTGCCCCCAGACACACTTGCACGCGCTCGCGGCATGCCTGAAATATTATTTTATAAGTGGCCGGAAAATGTTCTCGGAATGGGTTGAAAGTTGTCATGCGGTGTTGTTATGTTGTAGGTAGGCCGCCTGCCAAGTTTCATCGCATTCGGGGTTCGTTTGATAGCCTAACGGATAACTATAGCGACATTATAGTCGGTCAAACGTCGGACGTTTTCGGTCTCTGGAAACAGTCTCCGGGTCTCTCTCTCTTCTCTTCTCTCAGGCCAAAGCTTTCTGCACAGTACGCTTTCAACCGCCAGACCCCGAAACCCTCTCTGCACAGTATATCGAACCCCTCACGTGCGCGTCCGAAACTTCCCCGGACCCGACCCGGGCAGTCGTCACCGTTGGGTCCGGATCATCCCCAAACATCTACAAAACGTCTCCATTTTGTTAATTGGACTTCCTAACCTAGTTTTCTTGAACCGCCCAATTTTGATTAGATGATCCAAAATACTCCCTCTTATCTCCATTCTAGTATATATATCAGTCTAACCCTAAATTTTAGGTAGATGTCCCATCCATCCCTTTCCTTCCGCCGCCACCCGACCTATTCCTTGTCTCTCTCGGGATTCCCTCACCCGATCTTCCTCGATCCCCTCGCCCAGCCAACCATCGAAGCCTACGGCCTCCTCCTCCCACCTTGGAATCCTATCCCACCAACCAGACCTCCACGTGAAGCCTAGCGCCGCCTCCCGATCGAGCTGCTCGATCTGCTGCTCCCGAACGCGCCCGCCTCCTCCTGCTGGCCTACCTCGTCACCGGAGCAGCTCGTCCCTGAGCTTGACCTCGCCCCTGCTTCGATCGGCGACCACCCCGGCAAGCCCTGCCGCCTCCCGTCACTCCAGCCCCGCATGGCCCCCTGGAAGCCGTCGCCGACCGCTGCCGCCGGCGCCCGCAGGAGCTCGCCGCCGAAGTTGAGCACCGCCATGCCGGTTCCCCTGTTTCTCTTCTCTCTCTCATGCATCTCTCTTTCTCTCTGTTCCGCTGCAACAGGGAGCACGCCAAGCGCCATGGCCGCCCAGGGTCTTCTCTTGCCTCGACCCGTCAAGTTGCCACCGGGAACGACCTCCACCGCCCAGGGCCTTCCCTAGCCTCGTCGCCGTCGACCTGCGAAGGGACCCGCCATGGCCATCCTCGTCTTCAAGACGCGTTGCCCGCGCACGGTTTCGGCGCTCTCAGCATGCCCACGCCCCGGATCTGGACGCCCATCGCCGGAGGCCGCCGTCCCGCGCCTGGAGATGTGCCCCTCCATCCCCCGCGGCTCTGTCTCTTCCTCGCCGCCGAACTCCTGCTTCAAGACGCAGCCGGCGCCCACTCGTTCTGCTCGGGAACGAGCACACCCTGCCTCTGCTTCAAACCATGGGGCCGATGCCTCCAGTGCCTGCGTTGACCCCGCGCGTGGGCCGCGCAAAGGCCGAGTCCGCCCGGCCTAGCCACTGCTCCAGAGGCCCATGGCCAAAGTGAGCAGCCCCTCCAGCGCCCCCTTTCCTTTGCACTTCTGGGCCTGCCGGTTTTGGCCCATGGTATTTTTTTTCCTGTCCAACGATTTTCCATATTATCCTGAGACTTTAGTTTTACAGAAAAATCCTCCTTGTTCACGCATTTAATATCTCACAAACCGTGTATCGGATTAAAATAAGTTATATATGAAACTTGCTTAGAATTTTTTGTAGATTAATAACTTGCCATTTTCATCTATGTTTAAAATGCTTAAAATGTTGTTTGTTTAAATTTGCTCCTATGTCATGTTAAAATGCTTTAATGCATAACTATATAACCGTAGCTCCGAACTTAACAAACTTTATATGTAATTCGGGTAGAAAAATGCATAGTTTAACATGGTGGCATCTCGTTGCATGTTTAACAACTATAAAATTGTGTTTAGGTCAGAATGGCACCAAATCTAAAATATGCATATGGGGTTCAACTGGAATTGTTATTTGGCGTTCCGGCCTCTTTTAAATAGATAATTTCTTTATGCTTCTCCTCTTGCCATGTTTAGCAACATCTAATATTGTTGAGTACCTAAACGAGATCGAACTAAATAACTTGAATGTGGTGTTGCGTCAATATGCAACTCGTTGCATATTGAGTCCACTTAATTTGTAGTTTTGCTTGTGCACTTTGCCATGCCATTGCTTCATTAAACTGGATATGCATCATACTTGGTTATGCATCATGCCATGTTTATGTGATGGTTGTTTACTATGTTGTGTGCTTCTTTCCGGTGTTGCTTCTTCGGGTTGGTTCCGATAATGTCGCGTTTGTGAGGATCCGTTCGACTTCGTCTGTTTGTCTTCTTCATGGACCCATTCTTCTTCCTTGCGGGATCTCAAGCAAGATGACCATACCCTCGAAATCACTTCTATCTTTGCTTGCTTAGTTGCTCGCTCTTTTGCTATGCCTATGCTGCGATACCTACCACTTGCTTATCATGCCTCCCATATTGTTAAGCCAAGCCTCTAACCCACCTTGTCCTAGCAAACCATTGTTTGGCTATGTTACCGCTTTGCTCAGCCCCTCTTATAGCGTTGTTAGTTGCAGGTGAAGATTGGAGTTTGTTCCATGTTGGAACATGGATATGTTGGGATATCACAATATCTCTTATTTAATTAATGCATCTATATACTTGGTAAAGGGTGGAAGGCTCGGCCTTATGCCTGGTGTTTTGTTCCACTCTTGCCGCCCTAGTTTCTGTCATATCGGTGTTATGTTCCCGGATTTTGCGTTCCTTACACGGCTGGGTTATAGTGGGAACCCCTTGACAGTTCGCCTTGAATAAAACTCCTCCAGCAAGGCCCAACCTTGGTTTTACCATTTGCACTAACAACCTACCTCCTTCCCTTGGGTTCTGCATACTCAAGGGTCATCTTTATTTAACCCCCCCCCCGGGCCAGTGCTTCCCTAAGTGTTGGTCCGAAACGGGCAGCCTGCGGGGCCACCTCGGGGAAACTCGAGGGTTGGTTTTACTTGTAGCTTGACCAATCTGGTGTGCCCTGAGAACGAGATATGTGCAGCTCCTATCGGGATTTGTCGGCACATCTGTGTGGCTTTGCTGGACTTATTTTACCATTGTCAAGGATGTCTTGTAACCGGGATGCCGAGTCTGATCGGAATGTCTTGGGAGAAGAAATGTCCTTCGTTGACCATGAGAGCTTGTGATGGGCTAAGTTGGGACACCCCTGCAGGGATTTGAACTTTCGAAAGCCGTGCCCGCAGTTATGGGCAGATGGGAATTTGTTAATGTCCGGTTGTAGAAAACATGAAGTTTCACTTAATTTAAAATGCACCAACCACGTGTGTTACCGTGATGGTCTCTTCTCGGCGGAGTCCGGGAAGTGAACATGGTGTTGGGGTTATGCTTGACGTAGGTTGTTCTAGGATCACTTCTTGATCATAGTTTCTCAACCGTGCCTTGCCTTCTATTCTCGCTCTCATTTGTGTATGTTAGCCACCATACATGCTAGTGCTTGCTGCAGCTCCACCTCATACCCTTTTACCTACCTATAACCTTAATTAGTCTTGATCGCGAGGGTGTGAGATTGCTGAGTCCCTGTGACTCACAGATTCCTTCCAAAACCAGTTTGCAGGTGCCGATGAAACCGTGCAGGTGACACAACCGAGCTCAAGGAGGAGCTCGATGAAGATCATGTTCGTTATGTTGTTTTGTTTCCAGTTGATCAGTAGTGGAGCCCAGTTGGGACGATCGGGGATCTATGTAGCATTTGGGGTTGTCTTCTTTTATTTTGGGTTCCGTAGTCGGACCTTGTGTGTATCTGGATGATGTAATGTTATATTCATGTCTTGTGTGAAGTGGCAATTGTAAGCCAACTATGTATCTCTTTCCCTTATGTATTACATGGGTTGTGTGAAGATTACCTCACTTGCGACATTGCTTTCAATGCGGTTATGCCTCTAAGTCGTGCTTCGACACGTGGGAGATATAGCTGCATCGAGGGCGTTTCACTAGTGACAAGCATTAAGCATAGCAAAGTCATAGCAACATCAATCTCAGAACATAGTGGACACTAGGGATCAAACCCTAACAAAACTAACTCGATTACATGATAGATCCCATCCAACCCATCACCGTCCAGCAAGCCTACGATGTAATTACTCACGCACGGCGGTGAGCATCATGAAATTGGTGATGGAGGATTGTTGATGATGACGATGGCGATGGATTCCCCTCTCCGGAGCCCCGAACGGACTCCAGATCAGCCCTCCTGAGAGGTTTTAGGGCTTGGCGGCGGCTCCGTATCGTAAAACACGATGATTTCTTCTCTCTGAATTTTTTCTCCCCGAAACTCAATATATGGAGTTGGGGGCGCGCCCTAAGGGGGCAGGGGGCACGCCCTAGGGGGGCAGGCGCGCCCCACCCTCGTGGGCAGGTGGTTGGCCCCCTGGCCTTCATCTTTTGCAGGTATTTTTCTTATTTTCTGAAAAGTGGCTCCGTGAAGTTTGCTCCTGCACATAAATAACACCATGGTAATTCTGCTGAAAACAGCATCAGTCCGGGTTAGTTCCATTCATATCATGCAAGTTAGAGTCCAAAACAAGGGAAAAAGTGTTTGGAAAAGTAGATACATTGGAGACGTATCAACTCTCCCAGGCTTAAACCTTTGCTTGTCCTCAAGCAATTCAGTTGACAAACTGAAAGTGATAAAGAAAAACTTTTACAAACTCGGTTTGCTCTTGTTGTTGTAAATATGTAAAGCCAACATTCAAGTTTTTAGCAAAGATTATAACTAACCACATTCACAATAATGCTTAGGTCTCAAGTTTACTCATACCAATAGCATAATAAACTAGCGAGCAATAATAATAAATCTCGGATGACAACACTTTCTCAAAACAATCATAATATGATATAACAAGATGGTATCTCGCTAGCCCTTTCTGAGACCGCAAAACATAAATGCAGAGCACCTTTAAAGACCAAGGACCGACTAGACATTGTAATTCATGGTAAAAGAGATCCAGTCAAGTCATACTCAATGTAAATTAACAGTAATGAATGCAAATGACAGCGGTGCTCTCCAACTGATGCTTCTTAATAAGAAGATGATGACTCAACATAAAAGTAAATAGATAGGCCCTTCGTAGACGGAAGCAGGGATTTGTAGAGGTGCCAGAGCTCGGTTTTGAAATAGAGGTGAATAATATTTTGAGCGGTATACTTTCATTGTCAACATAACAACCAAGAGATGGCGATATCTTCCATGCTACACACATTATAGGCAGTTCCCAAACAGAATGGTAAAGTTTATACTCCCCCTTCCACCAACAAGCATCAATCCATGGCTTGCTCGAAACAACAAGTGCCTCCAACTAACAAGAGTCCCAGGGGGGTTTGTTTGCAATTATTTTGATTTAGTTTGCACAAAGCATGGGACTGGGCATCCCGGTGACCAGCCATTTATCTCATGAGTGAGGAGCAGAGTCCACTCCTCTTGAGAATAACCCGCCTAACATGGAAGATACAGACAACCCTAGTTGATACATGAGCTATTCGAGCATACAAAACATGATATTTATTTGAAGGTTTAGAGTTTGGCACATACAAATTTACTTGGAACGGCAGGTAGATACCGTATGTAGGTAGGTATAGTGGACTCATGTGGAATAACTTTGGGGTTTAAGGGATTGGATGCACAAGCAGTATTCCCGCTTAGTACAGGTGAAGGCTAGCAAAAGACTGGGAAGCAACCACCTAGAGAGCGACAACAGTCATGAACATGAATTAAAATTAATCAACACCGAATGCAAGCATGAGTAGGATATAATCCACCATGTACATAAATATCGTGAAGGCTATGTTGATTTTGTTTCAACTACATGCATGAACATGCGCCATGTCAAGTCACTTAAATCATTCAGAGGAGGTTACCACCCTATCTTACCACATCATAACTATCTCACTAGCATGTTGGCACGCAAGGTAAACCATTATAACTCATGGCTAATCAAGCATGGCACACGAAACTATGATCTCTAAGTGTCATTGCAAACATGTTTATTCATAATAGGCTGAATCAGGAACGATGAACTAATCATATTTACAAAAACAAAAGAGGTCGAGTTCATAGCAGCCTTTATCATCTCAGCCAGTCCATCATGTATCATCATAATTGCCTTTCACTTGCATGACTGAACAATGTGAATAATAATAATAGTGCACGTGCATTGGACTAAGTCGGAATCTGCAGACATTCAATAAACAGGAGAAGACAAGACAATATGGGCTCTTTCGTTAGATAAACAATAATGCATATAAGAGCCACTTCAACAATTTAATTATGGTCTTCTCCTATCGACCCCCAAAGAAAAGAAAAGAAATAAAACTATTTACATGGGAAAGCTCCCAACAAGCAAAAAGAAGAACATGAAATCTTTTTGGGTTTTCTTTTTAATTACTACTACAAGCATGGAAATTAAACTGATTAAAAGCTACAACTAATTTTTTGGTTTTTTCTTAAGGTTTATTAAACACACAAGAAGAAAGCATAAAAGGGTAAATAAACTAGCATGGATGATACAATGAAAAAGTATGAGCACCGACATCTAGCAATGAGTGTGTAACATAAATGTAATGTCGGTGAGAAATACGTACTCCCCCAAGCTTAGGCTTTTGGCCTAAGTTGGTCTATGGCCACGGCTGGCCTGGCGGATATCCATAATAGTAGCTAGGGTCATACTGCGACGCAGCGACTATCGCCTGCTGAGCTGCAGCGTGGCGACGAGCGGCCTCCTCTCTCCTCTCGTACTCATCTGCCTCTTCTCTGGTAATAGTATATCCTCCTCTTGCCTGATAATCAAAGAAGGCAGGGGCAGGGAGAGTAATACAGACAGCACGGCATCTATCAAAGATTAGTCAATACTGGAGAGGTGATTCGTTCCTCTCGACAAACTGGTGGTGAACCATAGCATTAAAATCTAGATAAGCAGGAGGTAATTCAATATCATCTTCGCGTATGGCTATACCAAGAAAATTATCTATGCGGGTTGCATAAATTCCACCAAAGAAATCTCCATTAAGTCTATTAAGATGCAACTTACGTGCAACAATGGCTCCCAAATTATATGATTTGTCTCCTAACACAGCACTCCTAAGAATACTGAGATCGAGGACACACATGTGACATGCCTCATCTTTACCATTAATACATCTACCTATAAAGAGAGCAAAATAATGTATAGCAGGAAAGTGAATGCTCCCTATGGAAGCTTGTGTAATATCTTTAGATTCTCCCACAGTTATGCTAGCAAGAAAATCTCTAAATTCAGATTTGCAAGGATCCCTTATACTACCCCATTGTGGAAGTTTGCAAGCAGTGGTAAAATCCTCTAAGTCCATAGTGTAATATTTATCATAAATATCAAACAGGACAGTTGGAGAATTACGTGAAATTGAAAATTCAAACCTCCTCACAAAGGTACTGGTGAGATTGTGATAATGGCTGCACTTCTCTTCCTCAAAGCTCATGAGATCAGCGCTACGCAAATATGCGTTGAATTCTTCCTTAATTCCCGCTCGATCCATAAAGTTCTCAGAAGGCCATTCACAAGGACGCACTAGAGCGTCTCTTGGTGGCTCTTCATCAGCATCACGCATTGCAAGCCTGGGTCCTTGCTTCCTTGAGGAACCACCTTGGAACATTTTACTAAGCATATTTCTTCCTCTAAAAAATTCTGAATTTTTTTAGTAACTTCAAAATAAAGGTAAACCAAACTCAATAATATTGATAGCAACTACTCCTACAAGTGCCTAGGGCCTATATCATGCATCAAAACTACTTTTGACCATATAAATTTGACATGCAAGCTCAAGAACAGGGTCACCTAAGCAGCAAAAAATTTCAATGAATAAAGCACTAGAACAAAAACTAATTGGACCAATGGAGGAGTCACATACCAAGGAACAATCTCCCCAAGCAGTTTTGTTAGAGGTGCTTTGAGCAAGGAGATCGAAAATGGCAGCAAAACGAGCTTGGACTCGGGTTTGAGATGGATATTCGTGTTTGGGGGAGGAAGAAGGAGTGTATGGGTGAAAGGATAAGTGGAGGAGGGCCACCGTAGGCCCATGAGGCAGGGGGCGCGCCCAGGGGGTAGGGCGCGCCCTCCACCCTCGTGGGCAGGTGGTTGGCCCCCTGCTGTGTTCTTAGTGCCAAATATTCTCAAATATTCTGGAAAAAATCATATTTAAATTTCAGGGCATTTGGAGAACTTCTATTTTCGAGGTATTTTTATATTGCATGGATAATCAGATAACAGACAGAAAAACATTTATTTTTAGTTTATTTAATATAAATAATAGAAAGTAAAAGTGGGGTACAGAAGGTTGTGCCTTCTAGTTTCATCCATCTCATGATCATCAAAAGGAATCCACTAACAAGGCTGCTCAAGTCTTGTTAACGAACTCATTCCGAATAACATGGAACCGAAGAAATTTCTAATAACACTATGTTACCTCAACGGGGATATGCACATCCCCAATAATAAGAATATCATATTTCTTCTTGACAGTAGGAAGAGGAAATTCGAAACCTTGAAATATAATCGATGGAATTTTTCCAATAGATTTGATACTATGAACTTGAGGTTGTTTCCTCGGAAAGTGTACCGTATGCTCGTTACCATTAACATGAAAAGTGACATTGCCTTTAGTGCAATCAATAACAGCCCCTGCAGTATTCAAAAAGGGTCTTCCAAGAATAATAGACATACTATCGCCCTCGGGAATATCAAGAATAACAAAGTCCGTTAAAATTGTAACATTTGCAACTACAACAGGCACATCCTCACAAATACCGACAGGTATAGCAGTTGATTTATCAGCCAATTGCAAAGATATTTCAGTAGGTGTCAACTTATTTCAAATCAAATCTATGATAGAAAGAGAGAGGCATAACACTAACACCGGCTCCAAGATCACATAAAGCAGTTTTAACATAGTTTCTTTTAATGGAGCATGGTATAGTTGGTACACCGGGATCTCCAAGTTTCTTTGGTATTCCACCCTTAAAAGTATAATTAGCAAGCATGGTGGAAATTTCAGCTTCCATTATCTTTCTTTTATTTGTAATAGTATCTTTCATGTACTTAGCATAAGGATTGGTTTTGAGCATATCAGTTAATCGCATACGCAAAAAGATAGGTCTAATCATTTCAACAAAGCGCTCAAAATCCTCATCATCCTTTTTCTTGGTTGGTTTGCTAGGAAAAGGCATGGGTTCTGAACCCATGGCTCTCTTTCTTTACCATGTTTCCTAGCAACAAAGTCTTTCTTATCATAATGTTGATTCTTTGATTGTGGGTTATCAAGATCAATAGTAGGTTCAATTTCTATGTCATTATCATTACTAGGTTGAGCATCATTATGAACATTATCATTAACATTATTATTAGATTCAGGTTCATTACCAGATTGTGTTTCAGCATCAGAAATAGAAATATCATTTGGATTCTCAAGTGTTTCAACAATAGGATCACTAGAAGCATGAAGTCCAATCATTTTTCTTTTTCTTCTTTTTAGAAGAACTAGGTACATCTATATTATTTATCTGAGAATCTTGCTCAATTCTCTTAGGGTGGCCTTCAGGATACAAAGGTTCCTGAGTCATCTTACCAGTTCTAGTAGCCACTCTAACAGCATTATCATTATTCTTGCTATTCAATTCATTGAGAAAATCATTTTGAGCTTTAAGTACTTGTTCTACTTGAGTGGTAACCATAGAAGCATGTTTACTAATAAGTTTAAGTTCACCTTTGACATTAGCCATATAATCACACAAGTGTTCAAGCATATTTGAATTGTATCTCAATTGTGTACCAAAATAAGCATTAAAGTCTTCATGCTTGGCCATAAATTTATCAAACTCATCTAAGCATGGGCTAGCAAACTTAGTAAATGGGGTTTTAGCTTTATCATATCTATAGAGAGAATTTACCTTTACTACTTGTGTCGGGTTATCAAGACCATGAGTTTCTTCAATAGGTAATGGATTAAGATTATATGTTTCTTCAACATGAGGTAAATTAAGACCATGTATTTCTTCAATAGGAGGTAAATTCTTAACATATTCAGCTTTAATACCTTTTTCTTTCATAGATTTCTTTGCCTCTTGCATATCTTCAGGACTGAGAAATAGAATACCCCTCTTCTTCGGAGTTGGTTTAGGAATAGGCTCAGGAATTGGCTCCGGAGGTGTCCAATTATTTTCATTTGTCAACATATTATTCAATAGAATT
The DNA here is from genome assembly GCF_002162155.2 of Triticum dicoccoides. Taxonomy (NCBI): domain Eukaryota; kingdom Viridiplantae; phylum Streptophyta; class Magnoliopsida; order Poales; family Poaceae; genus Triticum; species Triticum dicoccoides. Next base: position 173,509,322 of record NC_041386.1, on the reverse strand, counting down.
TCAGCTCCATCCGGTGTTCTTTCCCTGAAAACAGAACCAACACAACTATCCAGGTAATCTCTGGAGGCATTGGTTAGTCCATTATAAAAGATATCAAGTATTTCATTTTTCTTAAGAGGATGATCAGGCAAAGCATTAAGTAATTGGAGAAGCCTCCCCAAGCTTGTGGGAGACACTCTTCTTCAATTTGCACAAAATTATATATATCCCTTAAAGCAGCTTGTTTCTTATGAGCAGGGAAATATTTAGCAGAGAAGTAATAAATCATATCCTGGGGACTACGCACACAACCAGGATCAAGAGAATTAAACCATGTCTTAGCATCACCCTTTAATGAGAACGGAAATATTTTAAGGATGTAAAAGTAGCGAGTTCTCTCATCTTTAGTAAACAGGGTAGTTATATCATTCAATTTAGTAAGATGTGCCACAACAGTTTCAGATTCATAACCATGAAAAGGATCAGATTCAACCAAAGTAATTATATCAGGATCAACAGAGAATTCATAATCCTTATCAGTAACAAAGATAGGTGAAGTAGCAAAAGCAGGGTCAGGTTTCATTCTAGCATTTAGAGATTGCTTACTCCATTTAGCTAATAACCTTTTGAGTTCATTTCTATTTTTGCAAGCTAAAATAGCTAAAGAAGCTTCTTGATCAAAAACATAACCCTTAGGAATAACAAGTGATTCTTCATCATCACTTTCATTCGTATCATCATATTCAATATTTTCAATTTCTCTAGCTCTAGCAAGTTGTTCCTCAAGAAAATCACTAAGTGGCATAGTAGTATCAGGCATAGAGGTAGTTTCATCATAAGTATCATGCACAGCAGAAGTGACATCATCAATAACATGCGACATATCAGAACGAATAGCAGAAGCAGGTGTAGGTGTCACAAGCTTACTCAAAACAGAAGGTGAATCAAGTGCAGAGCTAGATGGCAGTTCCTTACCTCCCCTCGTAGTTGAGGGATAAATCTTAGTTCTTGGATCTTTCAAGTTCTTCATAATGATAAGCAGATATAAATCCCAAGTGACTCAAAGAATAGAGCTATGCTCCGCGGCAACGGTGCCAGAAAATCGTCTTGATAACCCACAAGTATAGGGGATCGCAACCGTTTTCGAGGGTAAAGTATTTAACCCAAATTTATTGATTCGACACAAGGGGAGCCAAAGAATACTCTCAAGTATTAGCAGCTGAGTTGTCAATTCAACCACACCTAGAAACTTAATATCTGCCGCAAAGTATTTAGTAGCAAAGTAATATGATAGTAGTGATAACGGTAACAAAAGGTAATAGTAGTAAAAGCAATGTTTTTGGTATTTTGTAGTGATGATAGCAATAGCAACGGGAAAGTAAATAAGCGAAGAACAATAAGTGGAAAGCTCGTAGGCAATAGATCGGTGATGGAGGATTATGCGGGATGCGGTTCATCATGTAACAGTCATAACCTAGGGTGACACAGAACTAGCTCCAGTTCGTCAATATAATGTAGGCATGTATTCCGAATATAGTCATACGTGCTTATGGAAAAGAACTTAAATGACATCTTTTGTCCTACCCTCCCGTGGCAGCGGGGTCCTTACGGAAACTAAGGGATATTAAGGCCTCCTTTTAATAGAGAACCAGAACAAAGAATTAACACATAGTGAATACATGAACTCCTCAAACTACGGTCATCACCGGTAAGTATCCCGATTATTGTCACTTCGGGGTTAACGGATCATAACACATAATAGGTGACTATAGACTTGCAAGATAGGATCAAGAACACTCATATATTGATGAAAACATCATAGGTTCAGATATGAAATCATGGCACTCGGGCCCTAGTGACAAGCATTAAGCATAGCAAAGTCATAGCAACATCAATCTCAGAACATAGTGGACACTACGGATCAAACCCTAACAAAACTAACTCGATTACATGATAGATCCCATCCAACCCATCACCATCCAGCAAGCCTATGATGGAATTACTCACGCACAGCAGTGAGCATCATGAAATTGGTGATGGAGGATGGTTGATGATGATGATGGCGACAAATTCCCCTCTCCGGAGCCCCGAACAGACTCCAGATTAGCCCTCTCGAGAGGTTTTAGGGCTTGGCGGCGGCTCCGTATCGTAAAACGTGATGATTTCTTCTCTCTGATTTTTTTCTCCCCGAAACTCAATATATGGAGTTGGAGTTGGAGTCGGAGAGGCAACAGGGGGCCCACGAGGTAGGGGGGCGCGCCCTAGGGGGGCAAGCGCGCCCCCACCCTCGTGGGCAGGTGGTGGGCCCCCTGGCCTTCATCTTTTGCAGGTATTTTTTTATTTTCTGAAAAGTGGCTCCGTGAAGTTTCAGGTCATTCCGAGAATGTTTGCTCCTACACATAAATAACACCATGGTAATTCTGCTGAAAACATCGTTAGTCCGGGTTAGTTCTATTCAAATCATGCAAGTTAGAGACCAAAACAAGGGCGAAAGTGTTTGGAAAAGTAGATACGTTGGAGACATATCAAAGCCCGAGCGCACCTTCGGGCCAGGGGCTACTGCCGGCGTCCTGGGAACCGGGGTCCCCAGGCTTGCCTGCGTGCGGCCCGTGGCCTGGCTAAGCTAGCAGGCTGTACGGCCCACCTTCAACAGCAAGGCATCCAAGACCCTTGCGAGTGGCCAAGCCTCACGAGGGGGACGACACAAGACCTCCTCTGGAGTGGCCTAGTCAGACAGGCTCACGCGGAGAGGAGATATCAAAGCGAGGCGAACCTCACATGGCTCTTGTGACGTGAGCCATGACGATCGACACCAGGCGGGTGCCAGCGCGCACAGCGTCCTTGTTTCCTCTTTGGTGCTAAGGGAACCAGCGCAGGAGAGGAGTACCGAGGCATAAGGCAAAGGTTGCCATTTTGGTGCAACAAGACCAAGACCAGAAGGACGGCAAGATGGAGGTCATCATGGAGCCCAAGACGGCGTCACCACCAGAGCCTTTGGCAGGCGAAGACCACTTTTGTCAGGATAGCTCGTACTAGATGTCCCCCTTCAAATTGGCCCACCATTGTTGGCTCCCTTCCCGCTGAAGATTTGGGAGGAGGACCAGGGCCTCTATAAGTAGGACTAGCCACCACCATAGGCAAGGTGACAAGATCTGAGATCACTCTCACCCACACAAGTTAGCCAAGCACAAGAACACCTCAACCTCAGGAGGTTGTTATTCCCATTGTACTATTCATCATCAGTGCAAGAGGCAATCCACCACCACCACACTGTAGTAGGGTATTACACCACAACGGTGGTCCGAACCAGTATAAATCTTATGTCTTTCCGTGTTGCGATTTTGTTGAGTTCGTCCGCGAGATCTTAGCGAGTTAGGGCATAGATCGGTGGGAGGAAAAGAATTCGCGCGCACCCAAGTGTTTGAACCTTAAGGGTTTGCCGGAACCCCACATCCGACAATTTTGCAGACAAAGCGTCGCCGTCTCAAGGTGGAACTTGGGCAGAAGCAATCTTGGGCTCCGGTAGAGCTGTTATGCAAGGAAAACTGCCCTCCTGGAGGGGAAATCGAAGCCATCATCATCACCAACAATCCTCTCATTGAGGGAAGTTCAATCTCCATTAACATCTTCACCAACACCATCTCCTCTCAAACCCTAGTTCTACCCTTGTATTCAGTCTTTGCCTTAGAACCTCAAATTGGTACATGTGGGTTGCTAGTAGTGTTGATTGAGGGAGTCTTGGACTAAGGGGTCCTCGGGCGTTCGACCTGTTATCCATGGGCCGGACTGATGGGTTGTGAAGACATGAAAGCCGAATACTGTACCCATGTCCGGATTGGACTCTCCTTGGCGTGGAAGGCAGGCTTGGTGACCGACTATGAAGATTCCTTCTTACGTAACCGACTCTATGTAACCCTGGATTCGCCCCCCGGTGTCTATATAAACCGGAGGGGTTAGTCCGGAAAGGATATACTCATTACCATAGTCATACAGGCTAGGCTTCTAGGGTTTAGCCATTACGATCTCGTGGTAGATCAACTCTTGTAACACTCATATTCATCAAGATCAATCAAGCAGGATGTAGGGTATTACCTCCATAGAGAGGGCCCGAACCTGGGTAAACATCGTGTCCCCCGTCTCCTGTTACCATCGATCCTAGACGCACAGTTCGGGACCCCCTACCCGAGATCCGCCGGTTTTGACACCGACATTGGTGCTTTCATTGAGAGTTCCATTGTGTTGTAGATGAAAGGCTCGATGGCTTGCCTTGTCCTTAAAGACAACCTCACCTCCGGGGGAGCTCTGGCCCCAGGCCAAACCCTCCAGCTGGGCGGCTTTACTATGATTGCCCGTTCGGCCGTTGAGCCGACGATGACCTCTTGGGCCATCAAAAACCCCTTCGCATTAACTCCGAGCACTCCAAGCAGATGGATCCGAGAGAGTTTTCATCTTTGAACGAAGTCCTAGATCACATCGCCGCTTTGGAAATCGCCACAGACTACGATCGGATCAGGCCTAAAACCGATGAAGGAGAAATCAAGGCCCCACCAGTCACCCACCAGATTGCAGTGGTCGTGCAGAAGGACGGCGAGTCTTCTTCTATATCGAAGACGGACTATGCTTGGATCGCCGTTCAGGAACAACCGTATACTCGCCCGCAAAAGGATGCGACCAGCCCTCCGAACATAGCAATGGATGGCAGTCCTAAACAATAAGAAGATATTCCGGAATCTGGACTTTTAAGCCCAGAAGGTCGTCAGACTCCGGATAATCGGTCAGGTCGGTGTTCGGATTTAATTCCACCCACCCACCCGGACATAGACGCTCTCATGAGCACAAAACAGCAGTCTCAGGAAACGGTCCACCACTTCTGGGCTAGATTCCTCCTTGTCAAGGACAAGGTAAAAGATTGCCGTGATGAGGACGCAATATCAGCATTCTGCAACAATTGCGCAGATGAAGGAACCCTAAACGCCATCATTCGCCGCCGCATACAAAAGTATAGTGCGATGGAGAGCGCCTGGAAAACTTAGGCAGTTCGCTGGGAACCGTCGGTCCCAACTCAACTCCCCCTACAGGCGAAAAGGGCGCACCCTCGTGGCACGCCCATTCCAACAGTCAAGAAACACAAAACCTCTATGCAGCTCGGCACCGTTCTGGAGGGATGGCTCGATGGCCCATGCAAAATACATACAACACCAGATACCGTGGCAACCCATAGCCTTAGAGCATGTTGGATACTACGACATGTAGCCAAGAGCGGCGAGGACATCCTTATCAAGGACGACCCAGAACGGCATCCCCCAGAAGACGATAACTCAAGAGTTTTGACGGTCTTTGAGACATTCGCTTCAAACAACAAGCGCAAAAGAGCCCTTCGCCAGCTTGCCGAAGTCTGCCAAGTTGCTACAATAAACACCTAGAACGACACGGCTATAACATTCAACGCCAGTGACGAACCAAAGTACAAAATAGTATGAGCGCCAGCCGCGTTAGTCCTTAGTCCCATCGTGGACGGGTTTCGACTTACCAAGGTCCTCATGGATGACAACAGCGAACTAAACCTCATTTATGAGGACACACTCCATAAAATGGAAATAGACAGGAGCCGCATCAAGCAAAGTAACACAACCTTCTGAGAAATTATTCCCAACCAGGAGGCGTCGGTGCACGGGCAAAATCACACTTGACGTAGTATTCGGCACACCGGAAAACTATCGGTCCGAAGAAATAACTTTCCAGGTGGCCCCTTTCAGCAGCGGATATCACGCCCCTTTGGGGCGGGATGCTTTTACACACTTCCAGGCCATACCCCATTACAGGTATATGAAGCTCAAAATGCTCGGACCAAATGGTATAATCACTCTCGTCAGTGATCCGGACATAGCACTTCGCGTTGAAAACAAAACCGCATCCCTGGCACTGGAGGCGCTATCCAAAGCCCTCGCGGCTGAAGAATTAACCGCACTACGCTCCACGGTGGACAGGGACGACGTGATCCTCGACAAACACCCTAAATCCACCTCCTTCAAACTAGTAGAAGAAATAGTCAAATTTCAGGTCCACCCAACGGACCCCAAGAAGACAACATCTATCGAAGCTCAACTGCACCAATAGTTGACACCACACTACGAGAATTCCTGCGCGAAAACTGGGACATATTCGCCTGGCACCCTTTAGATATACCATGGATCCCACGCGAGCTGGCCGAACATAGCCTCAATATATTAAAGGGGTTTAAACCGGTTAAGCAAACACTGCGGCGCTTTTTCGAACCCAAGCGACAAGCCATGGGGGAGGAGCTGGCCAAACTCATCGAGGCCAGATTCATTAGAGAAATCAAACATCCGGACTAGCTAGCAAACCTGGTGATGGTGCCAAAGAAGGACAAATTTTGGCGCCTGTGCGTCAATTTCAAAGACCTCAACAAGGCTTGCCCTAAGGATCCCTTCCTCCTCCCCCGCATTGATCAAATCATCGACGCCACCGCAGGACACGACTCACTGTGTTTCATCGATGCATATTCTGGATCAAATCAAAATGAAGGAGTCCGATCAAGCCGCAACAGCATTCATCACCCCATATGGGCCATTCTGCTTCAACACCATGCCCTTTGGGCTCTAGAACGTCGGCACCACATACCAATGCATGATTCATACTTGCCTGGAGAAATAGATCGGCAAAACAATAGAAGCTTACGTCGATGACATGGTCATCAAAACCAGGCACGTCAAAACACTAATAGACGACTTACGTCTTACATTCGACAACCTCCGGGCGTATGACATTAAGCTCAACCCGAAAAAGTGTGTCTTTGGTGTCCCCGTTGGAAAACTGCTGGGCTTCATCATTTCCAATAGAGGAATCGAAGCAAACCCAGCCAAAATCCGAGCTTTGTCACAATTAGCTAAGCCAACAGACCTTAAACAAGTTCAAAAGCTTGCGGGTTGCGTAGCAGCTCTAAGCCGCTTTATCTCCAGATTTGGAGAAAAGGCACTGCCACTCTATCGCCTTCTACGGTGAACCGACCACTTCAAGTGGACGGATGCGGCAATAGACGGACTAGAGGAAATAAAAACCCTTATCGCGAGCAATCCAATCCTGGCCGCACCAAACGCCGGCAAACCGATGTTATTATACATATCGGCAACACAGGTGGTGAGCGTCGTACTCATCATTGAACAAGAACAGGACGGACATAAATTCCCGCTCCAGAAGCCAGTATACTACGTATCTATTGTCCTTACACCATGCAAATCCCGGTACCCTCATTATCAAAAAAATAGCATACGCGGTCTTCATTGCATCCCGAAAACACCATCACTACTTCCAGGAGTGTTCGATCACGATGGCCTCTAAAGTACCACTCAATGACATTATAAACAACCGCGATGCTACGGGCCGGATTGCCAAATGGGCCATTGAGCTCCTCTCATTTGACATTACATATAAACCACGTCAAGCTATCAAATCCCAAGTACTGGCGGACTTCGTCACCAAATGGACAGAGGCCGAACTCCCTAAAGATTACGTCACATACTCCAATTGGGTCATGTACTTCGACGGCTCCAAAATGCTGGCAGGGTTAGGAGCGGGCCTCGTTTTAACGTCCCCTACTGGAGACGTCGTCCAGTAAGTTCTCCAAATACTATACACAGACTCCAATAACGCTGCCGAATACGAGGCTTTGTTGCATGGTCTCCGGATGGCTGTCTCCATGGGCATACAACGCCTAGAAGTTCGCGGGGATTCAAACCTTGCAATATCTCAAATAAATGGAGATTTCGAGGCTAAAGATCCGAAGATGGTAGCGTATCGTAACGCAGTCATAAAAATGTCGGCTCAGTTCGAGGGGCTTGAGTTCATGTGGCTCGAGAAAGTAATCAAGCGGCGGATGTTCTTGCTCGTATTGGCGCTAAGCACGACCCCGTCCCACCTAATATCTTCCTGGAAAGGCTCTTTAAGCCATCCGTGGTGTGGCAGGGGGAAAATGGCAATACTAGTCCGGATCCAAACATAACACCAGATCCCGGAAACACCGACACCGTCGGGGGATCAGCCACCGAAATAACACCGTCGGCGCATCTCATCATGGCAGTCATTGCCCCATGGACCGAACCCTTCCTGGCCTACCTTAATAGGAAAGAGCTTCCTGAGGACCAAAATGAGGCCCGCTGCATAGTCCGGCATCAAAGGCCTACAAGGTTCATGATGGAGAGCTTTACAAAAAAAACTCCACCGGAGTCCTTCAACGATGTATATCCGAGGAACAGGGGCGGCAACTCTTGGCTGAAATTCATGCCGAACTTGGCGGCCACCACGCGCATCTCGGGCCCTTGTTAGAAAGGCCTTCCATATAGGGTTTTATTGGCCAACGGCCCGAGCAGATGCATAGGACCTTGTCCAACGTTGCGTCGGATGCCAACTCTTTGCCAATCAAAGCCATATGCCCCCCACCGCCTTACAAACATTCCCCATCACTTGGCCTTTTGCGGTCTAGGGACTCGATATGGTTGGACCCCTTAAAGGGGGAAGCCATAAGAAAAAATATCTACTGGTTATGGTGCACAAATTCACTAAGTGCATAGAGGCTAAGCCGGTCAAAACGGCTGAGTTCGGCCCAGTGATAGACTTCATATCCGGCATTGTGCACCGTTATGGTGTCCCACACAGTATCATCACTGAAAACGGCTCCAATTTCACAACCACGAGGTAAAAACCTAGTGTACTAATCTGGGTATTAAACTCGATTACGCCTCCGTCTACCACCCACAAACCAATGGTCAAGTTGAACAAGCCAACGGTCTTATTATGAGCGGCATTAAGCCCATACTAGTGCGGTCTTTGAAAGAATCACACAAGCACTGGGTTGAGGAGCTCGACTCCGTACTCTGGGGGCTGCGGACCATGCCCAACCGTACTATCGGATACACACCTTTCTTCATGGTGTATGGCGCAGAGGCCCTATTGCCCTGCGATATTATTCACGACTCACCTCGAGTGCGTATGTACGAAGAGAGAGAAGCCGAGCCTGTCGGCTAGACGGCCTAGATGCCCTGGAGGAGGAACGCGATGTCGCAAAAGCCCGTTCAGCATTTTACCAACAGCAGGCTCGAAGACATCAAAGCAGAGAAGTATGGGCCAAGACATACAACATTGGCGAACTCGTTCTACGCCTGCCGGAGAAGAAAAAGGACAAACTCAAGCCCAAATGGGAGGGTCCCTTCATAATTGCCGAAGTTCTCACCGGAGGAGCGTACCATCTTCGCGATGCATCAAACAATCGCCTCGAGCCGAACCCCTGGAACGTGGCCAGGCTCCAAAGATTCTATGCCTAGCGCCAAACCCCTTGTTCGTCTCCTCCTCCCCTGTAGTTTCCATTATTTTTTCTCTCTTTTCCGATTATTTTCTTCTTTCTTGGTTTAAATCTTTGGTACTGCTAGATCGCACACCATTGACACATACATCTTTAAATATGTACGCCACTTGTACCTAGGGGCTTCTTGGACAGAAGTTCTTGTCATTCCTTGAGCATCAAGCTCCTCACATATGAGTTTTTCCATATGTACCTTTTCTTTGCCAATATATGCATCAATATGACTTAAGTTTTGGCCAAGCTAGGTTGCCTGGCTCCTGTTCTTATGCCCTACGTTCCCGTTAGTTCGGCTAGGGCATAAAGGGAGCACCTCTGTGATTGTTACTGCCGGGTCATCCGGATGTGTACCTCAGACTGGGTGAAGCCGAAACTAGCGTTCTTAAGGGAATATTCGGTTGGCGAATTAAAGATGTTTTAAAAAAACTCACTCCATTGTGCACCCCCCAGAAGTTATACAAACTGTGATGTTCACATCGCAATTCAGACATGCACATTAAATGCATGCACACCCAGGGAAAGGAACCCTTAATGGAACTATTCTCTCTGGAAGATGTCTCTTACGATATCAATGTAATATAACATAGCTAGCCGAACACAACTTGTCTGTTCAAGCAACTATGGCCCCTACGCCTAGTTTTCCAGGCATACCCCGGCCTACTCGGCCGCGACGGTATTCGGAAACACTCCGCACCTTAGGGTCCAAAGGTTGAAGCGAAAAGGTCTGCCATGACAAATGATATACAATTCAGCTAGACGAGGAAAGTACACAGTCCCTTGGACTCGAATACCTCTTCCTCTACACCTTCCAATAGGCAGTCTAACTTACAATCTTGTTGGGAATATTTGGCGGCCACCTCTACTTGGTCATATACTATACTAACGAGAATTTCTTCCCCATTTGGCCCTAGCGGTCCGACACGAGCCATGTGATTAGGATCCATCTTGGTATATCGCGTCTTCACCATGGCCCAGGCCTCTCGCGCACCCTCTCGGCAGGCAGATATCTTCCACAGCCGGATATGCCGCCGCGCTCCCTTGAACAGCTCTACCAGCTTCTCCATGCTTCCTGGAGGGGAGTCAGATGGCCATAAAGCCTTAGCTACACTCCACATCGCCTGCCGAGCTTGCTCGTGCAACCGCGACAGCCCTTGCAGAAGATCAATTGATGATCCGGACACTTCCTCTTCGAGGCGATTCGTCAATACACCTGGAATTACAGCTATATGAGCTACCATCACCACCAAACTGCTATAAGATAAAAGCGGCCACATACTGAATATGCCGCCTTGCAGCTTGTTGTTCTCCTTCATAGAGTCGGCTAGCTGCGCTCGCACATCTTTCAGTTCCTCGCCCAGTTTGGTGTTCGAATCCTGGAGTTTCTTTTTCTCTTGAACGACTTTTGTCAATACATGCTCGCCCGCTGCTAGTAGCTTTTTGGCTCCGTGTTCTCTGCTTTGAGCGGTGTCCAGCTACTCTCGTACTTGGTCTAATGACTCAACACAAAGATTAGAACCCAGATTCACACTATCGGTGTATCAATATGAATTTTCGATAGAGGAAAATATTACCGGGAGATGCCTTTTATTTCTCTAGTTCGGCATTGGCAGCAAGCAGCTGGCGCTGACACTTTTCTAGTTCCTGAGCTAGCCGGGTATTCTTCTCCGTAAGCACCTGGTCATACATTGATCCTTAAATCAATTGTTTCAACTCCTTTAAGTCTCGGGGGCTACTGGCATATGGTTATCATAGTCAGACAAAGCGAATTTACCTACACATCTTTCAAATGTTGCTTTGTGGCCCTGTTAATCCCATCTCGAGCAGCCCAGATGTATGCATCGACTGAGTTGAAGGCGTTAAATGACTCTTCTGAAAAGCCAGGTTCTTGTAAAATGGCCCGGCGGCACCGATGATTCATATCACCCTCCACTTCCGAGTTGGTGACGGATACATCATCCGAGTCCTCGGCTAGAGGACAGTCCGGTGTCGCCCCTGCACCAGCCCCCGTCTTCACGGCAGGATTTGAATCCTGGCTGTGGGAAGTACGGCCGCTCGAACCTCCGGATATAGTCCGGCGCACCTTCCTCCTAACACATGGAAAACGGGAAGGTCACGGTTGGACGTGACTGCTCAGGTGCAGGTTGGCGAATTCATACCTCTTCGATGAAGGCACAGCCGTGTCTTCGTTTTCTTTCCTCTTGGAAGGCTTGCCCGGCAAGGGAGCCGATCTCTTCAAAATCGCCGAATGTCTCCCCTGTGAAGCACGATACAGTGCGGTGGGTGAGGCGTAATAAGAGCACTCTTTTAGAGAAGGTGTTTCTTAATTATTTACATGTGAAGCAGGAAGAAGGCCAGGGTAGTCGGCGGTGATGGCCACTTCCGTGCCGTCATAGCTCATCTGGTAGAACACTCCCCTCGCAAGCACCACGGATATATCCGGATCCTCTTCAAACCCAGGATCTAGCTCCCGGTTGTGGATCTCTCACTGTGGGGCGGAACTATGAAGTCCTTCGGTGACCTTCCGCCAGTGCTGTCATAACAAACAGACTTGAAATTTATCAAAAGTAATCCGGAAGGGGGAATGAGTGGAATAGAGGGGTCGAAGCTTAACCAACTGGGAGGAGCATACATAGAATACTCATCTCTGCACTTAATGCGAAGAAACTCCTCTTCCTCCCCTTTAAATAGCTTGGCCAATATTTTGGCCAGAGCGATGGGGGTATTCGGACCCTTCCGGCCATAGCGGTAGGCGTCACCTCTCCATTGTAGTGCCACATGGGAAACCCTCTGTATTGTAGCGGCTGAGCCCCTCACACTATGGAGGTTGCTATTACCTCCATTATTGTGAGTCCAGACTGAGCGAGCGTCTTTATCTTGCTCATAAGCTAGATAACTTTTGCGATGTCATCCTCTTCAAGACTCCGGGGACGCAAACTGTGGCATTTCTTCAGCGGAGCGCTCGCAAATTCAGGAAGACCCCTTTGAACTGGGTCAGGAAGCGCAACATCCTCAATATAGAACCATTCAGAAGGCCATTCTTCGGATGCCTTCCTTGGTGTGCCGGACAGATATCCAGTATCAGTGATACGCCATACTTCGGCTCCGCCCACTTCAAATATTGACCCCTCGTGACTACGCGGGAAAAGACAGAACAACTTCCTCCACAGCTTGAAATGAGCCTCGATACCCAGGAATAGTTCGCATAAAGTGACGTAACCCGCAACATGCAGAATGGAGGCAGGGGTGAACTTGTGCAGCTGGAGGCCATTGTAGTCCAAAAGCCCTCGAAGGAACGGATGAATGGGAAACCCAACACCCCTTTGCAGGTAGGGGACAAAACATACTCGCTCTCCCCCGGATGGATTGGGGAAGTCCTCCGCCTGAATCTCACCGTTGAAGGAATCTAGCCTCGCTCGAACGGAAACTAGATCTGCGGGGGGAAGAAATCCCTGCGTCTGCAGCTTTGTCAATTGATTGTGGGACACTAAACACCTCTCCCACTGGCCTTTATCTGGGCCGGAATGGGTGGAGGAGCTGGGGGCACTAGCCATGCTGGAATGGTTTCTCCTAAGCAGTTTCCGGGGATTTCCTCTGCGTGGTGCCGAATGGATCTAGGATCCAATCTCTTTAATAGGTGCTCTTCCTTGCATGGACGGGGTGTTATCTGCAAAAATACCCTGACCTTCCACCTTCACTTGACACGTGGGAGGCGAAGTTATTTAACGCGCAAAAGCCGAGGGGAGCAACATTGAACTGATGGCCGAATACATCACTTGGAGATCATTAAAGGAGGAACCCACCTTGCAATGTCGAAGAAAATTTGTGTGCCGAACACCTCGCTATTGAAGACTGGTTCAGGGGCTACTGAGGGAGTCCTGGACTAAGGGGTCCTCGGGCATCCGGCCTATTATCCATGGGCCGGATTGATGGGCTGTGAAGACATGAAGGCCGAAGACTGTAAGTGTCCAGATTGGACTCTCCTTGGCGTGGAAGGCAAGCTTGGCGACCGACTATGAAGATTCCTTCTATGTAACCGACTCTATGTAACCCTAGATTTCCCCCGGTGTCTATATAAACCAGAGGGGTTAGTTCGGAAAGGATATACTCATTACCATAGTCATACAGGCTAGGCTTCTAGGGTTTAGCCATTACAATCTTGTGGTAGATCAACTCTTGTAACACTCATATTCATCAAGATCAATCAAGCATGACGTAGGGTATTACCTCCATAGAGAGGGCCCGAACCTGGGTAAACATCGTGTCCCCCGTCTCCTATTACCTTCGATCCTAGACGCACAGTTCGGGACCCCCTACCCGAGATCCGCCGGTTTTGACACCGACATTGATTACTCCTTGTAGTTGATGCTAGTTGGTTTATTTGGTGGAAGATCATATGTTCAGATCCTTAATGATATTCAATACCCCTCTGATCTTGAACATGAACATGCTTTCTGAGTAGTTATGTTTGTTCCTGAGAACATGGGAGAAGTCTTGTTATAAGTAATCATGTGAATTTGGTATTCGTTCGATATTTTGATGAGATGTATGTTGTCTATCCTCTAGTGGTGTTATGTGAACATCGACTAGATGACACTTCACCATGATTTGAGAAAAAGGGTTTCCCCCCGCTTTGTATTCCAAAGCAACCATCCGATACAACCAACGATAGGTGCTGGGGCGGAAACACCACAAGCACGCCCAAAAGAAAGAAAGAGAAAAAGAAAAGAAACAAATACCGATAACGGTGGATCGACAAAAACGACGAAGCCTCGCGACCGCTGCGTCCACCAGAGATCGCCCACCAAGCTCCGAGAGTCCTAAGCGCCGGTACCAATCAACACCTCCAAGAAGGGACGTGACGATGGTGATGCTGCTGCTAAGGGTTTCCCCCGGTACACGGCGAGGAGAGAGGAAGGGTAGCGTCGACGCCCTCCAGGAAGGTCCGATGGGACCCTTAGGCGCCACCGCGTCGGTGTCGGCCAACCCAGCAGAGATTTCTCCCGATCCCATCCTCCACCTCAGGCACTCCGGAGCTCGCCACCAAACCGAACACCACCATGCGCCAACACGGACACGAAGCTTCCCGCGCTGTCTCACCACGGCACTGCGAAGATGGACTGCACAACAAAGAAGAGGAGCCCGGATTAGGGCAGCAGCACCGTCAGCATACGGGAGGCCCCCACCTCCACCGTCCATGACGGTAGCCAACCGGACGCCAAAGGAGGAGCCTACTGGGCCCGTGGCCCCACAGGCCCGGCAGGGCCCTCAGAGGCCCGGACATCTCCCGCATCCGCGTAGCAGCTGGCACACCATCGACGTTGCTGCCCCAATCCAAGCCGCTCCCCACCTCCCCATACAGATAGCATTGCAGTCGCGCCAGAGCCGACCCGCAAGGACCCAGATGGGGCCCTACGGGCCCAGATCTGGGCCGGGGATGCGCCATCGGCCATCCAGCACCACCGGAGCACCCCGCCGCCAAGAGGCGGCACCACCGCGGCAAGCACCGCTGGCCTCCGCCACCAGGACACTGGGCCACCACCAGCTGAGCACCACAGCCGCCTCCCCCCACCCCAGGAAGGAGGAGAGCGTGCGGGTAAGGGACGACCCGCCGCTGCCGACACCACCCGGCCGGACCCGGGGCGACTCCCGGCGGCGGCGGGGGGAAAGGGCGGAGGAGGACGGACGAGAGGGAGGTGAGCATGCACCGCCCCGGCCGCCTCCCGGGGAGAGGGCGGAGGCGATGGGACGGGTAGGAGGGAATGGGGGCGGGGAGGGGAGGGGGAGGGGAGGCCTGCACCGGGCGGCCGACAGCGGCGGTGGTGGGAAACCCTACTGATGAAGCTGTGTATGTAGGGTAGGGTCATGGATCTGTCCAACATACCCTCCCCAAGGACATCTCTACAAGGAATCAGAAGCAGTCAAAGAGAAACCATCATCCACTCGACCATGAAGATGTGTTCACTCGACCACCTTGAAGACACTCGACCACCAGAAGATGAGAAACCCTTCACTCCGCAATGGTCGGGGTTTAAGTCATAGCTTTATGGACATTTATAGCACTTTACTTCGGATGTTACCTGTAACGCTCCTCCTTTATGAACATTGAACCCTGTGTAACGGAGGGGAGCAGGGGTCCTGGCGCACTCTATATAAGCCACCCCCCTCCTCTGGGACAAGGGTTCGCACCATCTGTAATTCACACGCACATATCCAGTCGACCGCCTCCGGGCTCCGAGACGTAGGGCTATTACTTCCTCTGAGAAGGGCCTGAACTCGTAAAACTCGCGTGTACAACTCCTCCATAGCTAGGATGCTGCCTCTACATTCCTACCCCCTATTATACCGTCAGTCCTAGAACCACGACAGTTGGCGCCCACCGTGGGGCAGGTGTCTTAGCGACTTATTGGAGAAGGTGCAATTTTTCCGATCTCCTTCATCATGGTTTCAGGCGGAGGTTTGGCTGAGGGCCGCGAGGTCCATCTCGGCGCGCTCGTGCTTGTCGCCGACGACTCCGCTTGGCTTCAGGAGGCTCCACTCGACATCGACGCGTTCCCCACCCGCAGGGCCACACACTTTCGCGCATGCATCCATGACGTCCTCCTGCGGCAGCCATCGACCCAGTATCGGTCGGCTCCAATAGCTTTCCCTCTTCCCGCGGCCCGCCGGAGCAAACGTTCCGGTCGGTCGAGGCTTCAGCGGTGGGTGAGGCATGCGGTGGCCCGCCAGTCAGACACCCCTCAAGTCGCAGCGATCGAGCCTGACAAAACTCTCTACGGCCTGTTCGATCTGACGACTGGCTCCGTAGAGACCAATTCTGAGTGCGATAGCAGCGACCCAACAGCTGAAGTTTTGATGGTCAATGGACCACGCAGTCCTCCTGGCTTCACCCATGAAGACGGAGGCGACGGGAACGGCGATCCGTCGCGCGTTCATGAAGAATACCGCCACGAACCCCTCTCTTCGTAGCAGAGGGAGGAACTTCGCTGCTAGAACATGGATGCACTACATACTCCTATAGTTGGAGAAACCCCTGAGGCCCAGGCCTTGGAGCAGGCGCGCTTGGCCAACTTGGCTGAGCGCACTCGACTGGAGAACCTCCAACGCGTGCTCGACGATCGCGCTCGGAAGCGTGCTCCTGAATCCAGTCGATGCCAACTTTTTCCACCTCCGACTCAGGTATACCGAACCCCCATCCAGAATCTAGCAGCGGCTGCCCGGATAGCGGAGTCAATCCAACCTTCCCAGTCAGAAGCTAGCCGATGTCTGGTGCAGATTCGAGCCTTGCTCCGGGCGGTGGGGGAACAGAATACGGTCGTATCTTAGTCGCGAAATAGGATCCATAGTAGATCCCTGGTTGCAGACACAGTTCAGTCGACCCATAACCAAAGATCGCCCCCGAGGCGTGAGGGACGTGGGGATCGACGAGAACAGTACAGAAACCATGAGCAGTATGATCACCGAGTCGATCGCGATGATCGTCGTCGAGTGCCCACGCCTCCCCCAAGGACTGGGTCGTACGTGCCTCGGCAACATGAAGACAGACGCCCTCACAGTGTTCGGCGAGGTATTCCAGTCAACCCCAGGGAGCGAGGCTTTGATGCGAGATCTATTCTCGTTCAGGGCTTGGTTGACAGAAACAGAGCTCACCGAGAGGGCCATGACAGGGATCTGCAAACCAGCAACAGGGTGCATGTCTCACGTCCAGAGTGCTTCAGCAGAGCTATCAGAGCTGCAGTGATTCCCCCCAACTTCAGGTTGGTTACTGGAGTCAGTAAGTTCACTGGTGAGTCCAAGCCTGACACTTGGCTTGAAGACTACCGAGTGGCTATCCAGATTGGTGGCGGCAATGATGAAGTGGCCATGAAACACCTTCCTCTGATGTTGGAGGGCTCGACTAGAGCATGGCTGAATCTGTTGCCTCCTGGCAGTATTTGTACTTGGGAAGATCTTGCCCGAGTGTTTGTCAAAACATTCGAGGGCACTTGCAAACGGACGGTAGGTTTGACAGAATTACAGTGTTGTGTTTAGAAACCGAATGAAACTTTGAGGGATTATATCCACAGATGGATCACCCTACACCACACGGTAGAGGATGTGTCTGATCATCAGGCAATTTGTGCCTTCAAGGAAGGTGTCAGGTATCGGGAGTTGAATCTGAAATTCGGTCGGACAGGAAATATGACTGACTCGAATGATGGAGATTGCCACCAAGTATGCCAATGGTGAAGAAGAAGAACGACTCCAGAGTGGCAAGCACAAAGTAGTCGCCCACGAAGCCGGAGGAGGAAACTCCGGTCGGAAACAGAAGCGCAAGGCCGAGCCAACTGCTCCTGATGAAGCCTTGGCTGTGGTTCAAGGAAAGTTCAAGGGGAAGCCCAAAGGGTCGTGGAACCCCAAGAAAGTAAAAGATCAAGATGGAAATGACGTGTTGGATCTGCCGTGCCACATCCACACCAAAAAATATGAAGAGGGTAATTTCATTTACCCGAAGCACACCACTCGGCAGTGTCATCTCCTAATCTAGCAATTCCGAGAGAAACAGCCCAAGGAAAAGGAGAAGGAAGCGGACAAGGCTGAGGATGAGGAAGGGGACGATGATGGTTATCCCCATGTGAATTCCACTGTGATGATTTTTGCTGACGTTGAGAGCAAAAGTCGATTGAAAGTCATCAACAGAGAAGTGAACATGGTCGCTCCGGTGACACCCAGTTACTTGAAGTGGTCACAGACTGCCATTACATTCGACCAGTCTGATCATCCAGCACACATAGCCACCCTTGGGAGGCAAGCACTGGTGGTCGACCCGGTGGTCGAAGGCACTCGACTGACAAATGTCCTGATGGACGGTGGCAGTGGCCTGAACATACTGTATGCAGAGACGTTGAAGGGAATGGGCATTCCGATGTCCAGAATCAGTGAAAGCAATATGAGTTTCCCTAGGGTCATTCCAGGCAAGAAGGCTGCATCCCTCGGTCAGATTGCTCTCGACGTGGTTTTTGGTGATTCCAGAAATTACCTCAAAGAAAACTTGACATTTGAAGTTGTGGATTTCCAGAGTGCCTATCATGCCATTCTGGGCAGGCCAGCTTATGCACGTTTTATGGCTTGACCATGTTACGTGTACCTCAAATTGAAGATGCCTGGTCCCAAAGGGGTGATCACCATCTCTGGTAATCGAAGAAGGCAGAAGAGTGCTTCCAGAAGGGCTCAAAGACCGCCGATGCTCAGATGGCCGTGGTAGAATTCCAAGAACACCAGAAAAATGCAGATCCGAGTGATTTGTTGCGAGCCAAGAAGCCAGCCACAGATTCAGCATTCCAGTCATCTGGTGAAACGAAGTCGATTCACATTCACCCGACAGACCCCAATGCTGCTCCGACTCACATTTCAACCACACTCGACTCCAAATAGGAAGAAGCGCTCATCCAGTTCCTCCGTGAGAACTGGGACATCTTTGCATGGAAGCCTTCTGACATGCCGGGTGTTCCCAGGGGACTGGCTGAGCATCATTTGCGAGTCGACCCAAAAGTGAAACCAGTCAAAGAACATCTTCGACGGTCCGCCGTACAGAAGAGAAAGGCAATCGGTGAAGAGGTGGCTCGGCTTTTGGCAGCCGGGTTTATCCGAGAGATTTACTACTCCGAGTGGTTAGCCAATGTTGTCATGGTCCCAAAGAAGGACGACTCACTTCGGATGTGCATTGATTTCAAGCATATTAATCGGGCCTGCCCGAAAGATCACTTTCCTCTCCCTCGCATCGACCAGATAGTCGACTCGACTACAGGGTGCGAGCGTTTGTCCTTTTTTAATGCCTACTCCGGGTACCACCAGATCCGTCTGTACGGACTCGATGAGATAAAGACAGCTTTTATCACCCTGTTTGGGTGCTTCTGTTATGTCACAATAGCATTCGGTTTGAAGAACGCTGGAGACACATTCATGCGGATGATTCAGAAGTGCCTGCTCACTCAGATCAGTCGGAATGTGGAAGCATACATGGATGCATTGTGGTCAAGTCACGTAAAGATTCCGACCTACTGACTGACCTTGCTGAAACCTTTGCCAGCCTCAGAAGGTATGATATCAAGCTCAATCCATCAAAGTGCACGTTTGGAGTTCCGGGAGGAAAATTACTCGGTTTCCTCGTTTCTGAACGAGGGATCGATGCTAACCCAGAGAAAGTGGGTGCTATACTTCGAATGAAACGCCCTGTGCGTGTGCATGATGTCCAGAAGCTTACTGGTTGCCTGGCCGCCCTAAGTCGATTCATTTCTCGCTTCGGTGAAAAGGCGCTGCCTCTTTACCGACTGATGAAGAAATCAGATAAGTTTGAGTGGACCCCAGAAAGCTGATGCGGCATTTGCAGAGCTAAAATCCCTGCTTTCCACCCAGCTGGTGCTTGCTTCTCCAATCAGCAAAGAGCCTTTACTGCTTTATATAGTAGCCACTGGACAAGTCGTCAGTACAGTACTTACGGTCGAGCGGGAAGAAGAAGGAAAAGCTTATAAAGTTCAGTGCCCAGTTTATTATATTTTTGAAGTCCTTACTCCGTCAAAGTAGAGATATCTGCACTATCAGAAGCTCGTCTATGGGATTTACATGACCACAAAGAAGGTTGCACACTACTTCTCTGATCACTCTGTTACAGTCGTCAGTGACGCTCCATTGTCACAGATTCTGCACAACAGAGATGCAACTGGTCGAGTGGCAAAATGGGCGATTGAACTCCTTCCCTGGGATATCAAGTTTGAGGCAAAGAAAGCTATCAAGTCCCAAGCAATAGCAGATTTCCTCGCTGAGTGGATCGAACAGCAACTGCTGACTCAAGTTCACTCGGAGCACTGGACCATGTTCTTTGACGGATCCAAAATGTTGAATGGTTCTGGTGCTGGGGTAGTACTGGTATCCCCCCGAGGAGACAAGCTTAGATATGTCCTCCAGATTCACTTTGATTCCTCCAACAATGAAGCAGAATATGAAGCACTCCTGTATGGGTTGTGCATGGCCATCTCACTCGGCTCCGTCGCCTCATGGTCTATGGCGACTCAGATTTCGTAGTCAATCAAGTGATGAAGGAGTGGGACGTCAGAATCCCAGCCATGACCGGTTACTGCAACGCGGTGAGGAAGCTGGAAAAGAAGTTTGAGGGATTAGAGCTCCATCACATACCCCGACTGAAAAATCAAGCAGCCGATGACTTGGCAAAGATAGGTTCCAAGAGAGAAGTCGTTCCTAGCAATGTGTTTTTGGAGCATATTCACACGCCGACAGTTCAAGAAGATCCTTTTACTAAAGAGCCCCTGCAGCCTAAGAGCGCCACAGACCCGACTGAAGTTGAGGTCCCAGCCGTGGTCAACCTGATCATGGAGGTTCTGGCCATTACTCCCGACTGGACAGTGCCGTACATTGCGTACATCCTTAGTAAAGAACTCCCAGAGGACGAGGAAGAGGCTCGACAGATCGTCCGTCAATCCAAGGCCTTTACTGTGATAAGAGGACAATTGTTCAGGGAAAGTGTGACTGGAGTCGGTCAGAAATGGGTAACACAAGGAGAAGGTCGAATTATCCTCAATGACATCCACTCAGGGACCTGTGGTCACCATGCGTCCTCTTGGGCCATCGTGGATAAAGCATACCGAGATGGATTCTATTGGCCACGAGCAAATGAAATGGCGAAAGATATAGTCGACAGATGTGAAGGCTCCCAGTTTTATTCCGACATGTCTCACAAGCCAGCGTCAGCCCTGAAGACCACCCCCCTCGTCTGGCCCTTTGCTGTTTGGGTACTGGATATGGTTGGACCACTGAGAACTGGTAGGAGCGGCTTCACTCATGTGCTCGTTGTAGTTGGCAAGTTTACCAAATGGATCGAAGCTAAACCTATCATGAACCTTGAGGCCAGCACTGCTGTCGATTTTATCAGAGAATTGACATTCAGATATGGAGTTCCACACATCATCATCACGGACAACGGGTCGAACTTCCATTCTGATGAGTTTAGAGCTTTCTGTGCTTCTCAAGGCACACGAGTCGACTATGCTTCAGTCGCTCACCCGCAGTCGAACGGACAAGCAGAAAGAGCCAATGGCCTAATTCTCAAAGGACTGAAACCCTGACTGATGCGTGATCTCAAACACGCAGTAGGCGCTTGGGTTGATGACCTTCCGTCAGTTCTCTGGGGTTTAAGGACAACTCCTAATCGGTCGACCGGACGAACTCCTTTCTTCTTGGTCTATGGAGCCGAAGCTGTTCTGTCAAGTGACCTGCTCCACAACGCACCCCGAGTCGAGCTCTTCTTCAAAGAGGAAGCAGAGCAGGCCCGGCAAGATTCAGTCGATCTCTTAGAGGAGGAAAGAGAGATGGCCTTGATCCGGTTGACCATTTATCAGCTAGACTTGCATCAATTCCACACCAGAAATGTGAGGGGTCGAGCCTTTCAAGAAGGAGACCTGGTTCTTCGAGTGGATCAACAGAAATCGCACAAGCTCGCCCCAGCTTGGGAAGGCCCCTTCATCATCACCAAAGTTCTCCACAATGGAGCATACCATCTTTACAGTGTTGAGCATCAGAAAGACGAGCCATGGGCTTGGAACGCGGAGCTGCTCTGCCCCTTTTATACTTAAGCACTCATTCGAATAAAATGTAATAAGAAGTACCTTTGTAATTTGTTCGTCAAAGACAAGAGCTTTCCAGTCTTCTCGCATGATTGTTGTTACTTTTATTTACCTCTAAAATCCCCCAGTGGGTGGGCTTAGCCGCGAATCCATTTCGCCTAAGTTCGAAAGAAAATCCTACCGAGTGGTCAGCAATCCTCCCACTCGGGGGCTTAGCTGCAGTCCAGTACTCGCCTAAGTTCTCTCACTCAGAGACTTAGCTACAGTCAAGTACTCGCTTAAGTTTGAAAAAATCCTACCGAGTGGTGAGCTATCCTCCCACTCAGGGCTTAGCTGCAGTCCAGTACTCGCCTAAGTTCTCTCACTCAGAGAGTTAGCTGCAGTCCGGTACTCGCCTAAGTTTGAAAAAATCCTACCGAGTGGAGAGCAATCCTCCCACTCGGGGACTTAGCTGCAGTCCAGTACTCGCCTAAGTTCTCTCACTCAGAGACTTAGCTGCAGTCCGGTACTCGCCTAAGTTTGAAA
>NC_041386.1:173485568-173486185 GCF_002162155.2 Triticum dicoccoides | reverse complement strand
AGTACTTGCCTAAGTTTGAAAAATCCTACCGAGTGTAGAGCAACCCTCCCACTCAGGGGCTTAGCTGGAGTCTGGTACTCGCCTAGGCTAAAGCCCTTCCACTCGGAGGCTTAGGTGCAGCCCAGTACTCGCCTAAGTTTAAAAAATCCTACGTAGTGGAGAGCAACCCTCCCACTCGGGGGCTTAGCAACAGTCTAGTACTCGCCTAAGCTCTCCCACTCGGAGGCTTATCTGCAGTCTAGTACTCGCCTAAGTTTGTAAAATCCTACCGAGTGGAGAGCAACCCTCCCACTCGGGGGCTTAGCTGGAGTCTAGTACTCGCCTAAGCTCTCCACTCGGAGGCTTAGCTGTAGTCCAGTACTCGCCTAAGTTTGTAAAATCCTACCGAGTGGGGTGCGACCCTCCCACTCGGAGGTTCGAAGATACGCCACAAGTACAACGTGCGCTCCATCCCTATCCGCAAGGACGACGAGGTGCAGGTCGACTGCAACCTTCTCCTTCAGAGCTACGCCACAAGTACTACGTGCGCTCCATCCCTATCTGCAAGGATGACGAGGTGCAGGCCGACTATAACCTTCTCCTTCGGAGCTATGGCACAAGTACAACGTGCGCTCCAT
>NC_041386.1:173450661-173485360 GCF_002162155.2 Triticum dicoccoides | reverse complement strand
AGGTGCAGGTCGACTGCAACCTTCTCCTTCGAAGCTACGGCACAAGTACAACGTGCGCTCCATCCCTATCCGCAAGGACGACGAGGTGCGGGTCGACTGCAACCTTCTCCTTTGGAGCTACGGCACAAATACAACATGCGCTCCATCCCTATCCGCAAGGACGACAAAGCGCAGGTCGACTGGAGCCACCACTTCAGAACTACATCTCCAGCGCAAAGACTATTCCTAGCAGTGAACAAAGTCCATTCGAAGGCAAAACGCAAGCATATTCGGAGATAAACCAAATTCGGATAAATCCTAAAGTTCCAAGCAGCAAACCAAAAGTATTCGAGAATCAAGCCCGAAGGAGTTTAACGGTTACAGCAATCACTCGGCATTCCGAGGCAAATTTAAAGCAGATTCAAGTCTCATAAGTTTGTTCACTCGGCAGGAGGAGGGCTGGCAGGCTCGACGAATTCGTCCAGGTCGATCCCATCCGCGATCCGAGTAGGAGCAACGATGAAAGTTTCCATGAAGGACTGGAAGACATGCTTTTTGGTGTTAGCGACCTTGATCGCAGCCAGCTTGTCTTTACGAGCCTCCTTGTAGTGGACTCGCACCAAGGACAGCGCCACGTCAGCACCAAACCGGGGAGGACTTCTTCCATTCTTGCACTCGGTCGGAGATCTCGTTCAGTCGAGCCATCAGGGATTCCAGGTCAATTTGAAGCGTCACCCTTGGCCAAAGCGATGAGTCGATTCGGGAGACTACCTCCTTCAGGTGCATGAGGTAGCTTGTGGCGCTGGCGATATGGGACTCCAGTCGGAGCACGTTCATTGCAGTTTCGTCGCAAACTAGAGAAGCGATAGGGTCCAGACCCGTCTCAACCTTTCCGGTTTCCTCGTCAAAGTATTGATAGAATTCTGTAGCCAAAAATTAATGAGTCGACCGAGCAGGATCCATTCGCAAGCATCAACACAGTCGGTTTAAAAGAAATACCTTCCAGCGTGAGATAGAGCTTCTTGGCAAGAGTCCTCAGATAAGCTTCCGTGTCATTCCTCTTGCGGATCGCGGACTCCAGCTTTTCATTCAGGGCAACCTTGTCCTTCTTCAGACTAGTCACTTCACGGTTAGCTTCATTGAGGCAAGATTTCAGCCTGTTCACCTCCCCTTCCAGTGTTCCGACTGAAGTCAGCTTCTGGTCTACGAGAGCAGTTTTATCGTGGGCTACTTTTTGCGCGGCGGCGAGGTCCGAGTCCTTCTTCTCCATAGCCAACTTCATTTTCTCTGCAAAATAAGCAATCGAATCAAACAAGAGATCAAAGAAATATATTGAAAGACAGTCGACAGGCAGTTACCTTCCATACCAGCAGCTTCGTCTTGAGCTTTCTTCAGATTCCGCTGGGCCAATTCCAAGTCGAGGTTGAGTTGCCTCTGCTTCTCCTCAAGTTCACCAAACTTGGTAATAAGAGTACAAGACTTCTGCAGAAGGCAAAAGACGGGTCAGTCGACAAGATCAAAGGTTGTTTACTTCCGAGTGAATAAAACCTAAAGAAGTTCGCTTAGACCCTAGCCAAGTGCACACAGTCAACTGCGGTCTCGGAGGCTTCATCCAGCAGGTGCACTTGGCATGCCCCCGCTGATTAAGACCCAACTCGACCGGTCCGCCTGGGCCAAGTCAAAAAAAAGTTGTTCAGACCCCAGTCGACTGCCAGCAGTCGACTGCGGTCTCGGGGACTACACCCAGTGGGTGCACTTGGCGTGCCCCCACCGGTTCAGATCCTACTCGACCAGTCCGCCTGAGTTGAGTGGAAGAAAAGAAAGGAAGGTAGAACTCAGACCCCAGTCGACTGCCAGCAGTCAACCGCGGTCTCGGGGACCACCCAGTGGGTGCACTTAGCATGCCCCCACCGGTTCAGATCCTACTCGTCCAGACCGACTGGAAGAACGCAACTACCAAAGACAACAAAACACCCAGTGGGGGCTCTGATTCGACGCAAACAACAGGAGATTGTGTAGAAGAAAAAAATTTGGGTATCATATCCTCATAGAACAAGAGCAGTCGGAAAGTCTACTTACCTGGACATTGGCCCGAAGAGCAGCGGTGGTGTCGTAGGCATCCTGGCTATTCTCATGCACCGTCTTCACCCGCTCCATCATCACATCAGCCCGTCATATGGCTTCCGCAGCCGCTTCCAACTGGTTGTCCGGGATGGGTAGCTGGTGAAAAAGAGAGCAGACGACCCAGGTGTGGCCGCTTGGAGCTCCGTGGCTTGGAGTTGGACGACTGAAGGAATCACTGGTGCAGTCGATGGTGCGGGGTGCTCACTCGACAAGGGTGCAGCGAAGGTTATAGAGGCCCTGCCCGCGTGTTCAGGTTGACGGACGGGTGGTGTTGTTGTTGGCCCTTGCTGAGACATCTTGCCAGCTGCTACCTTCTTGCTCTTCATGGGCTTAAGAGCCACATCTTCATCATCATCTGGAAGATCGATGACATTGGGTGGAGCTGCAAGACAGGTCATTCGACCCCAAGTGAACCACTAGAATGCAATTGACCAAGGAATCAAGAACAAGATCATAAGAGTTTCTACCTGGGTTAGAGGTAACCGCGTCTTCCATCTCCTCGTCTCGGTACTGGAGAGAAGAGGTTCCCGACGTAGCAGCACTGCAAAGACCCGCATCCAGTCGGTTACGTTCTGTTACTCGAGTCAACGAAAAGAACAAGTCAGATGATTACCCGGAGATAGTAGGGACGGTCACTTTGATCCTGGGCAAAGCCTTTGGCAGTTTGGAGGAGGTGGCTTTCGGTGCTTTCGGCGCTGGAGGCGGCACAACTTTGGGCTACTTCGGAGCATTCCCAATCGGCGTTGGGGAAGACGTCCTGGGACGCTTCGAAGACTGCCCAATCGACGCGGCCACCAGGCCCGGAGTGCTCGCTGGGTCGTGAGCGTGTTTGGATCTCCTCTCCCTGCGAGGAGGCGAGTCGACCTCTTCGTCATCAGTCGATTCGTCGCTCTCCTCGTCCTCCTCAGCATCCGAGTGCCCTTCGCCGCTCTCGCCCCCGCTCACTCCTTCCTCAACGTCTTGCTCCTGCACTCCATTGGGCATTGAGTACATGTCGATGAGGGCCTGAAAAGACAACGATCAAAAGAAATTCAGTCGACCATCAACAAGATGTCACATAGTGAATCGGAAAGATACTTGATAACACAGAATCATACGTGCTCCGACTGACCCGAGTGGTCGAATAGAATCACCCTCCTAGACCCCCGAGGGTTGTCTTTGTTGCTGGTGATTCCCATCAGCCACTTCTCCAAGGTGTCCTCACTGACGTCCTCCGGGTGGATCCGAGTGGAGTCCTCCAGCCCAGAGTACATCCACATCGGATGATCGCGTGCCTGAAGCGGTTGGATGCGTCGACCGAGAAAGACCTCCAGCAAGTCCATCCCAGTCACCCCATCGCGGACGAGTTGGACGACCCGCTCGACCAGCACCTTGACCTGCGCCTTCTCTTCTGGGACCACCTTCAGGGGGAGGGCTTCTCCACTCGAGCCAAAGAAAAGGGAGGAAGTCTAGTCGACTGACCCGGGGTCGGCTGATCCTTACAGTAAAACCAAGTCGACTGCCAACCCCGGACCGAGTCGGGAAGGATCATTGCTGGGAAGGTGCTCTTGTTCCTCATCTGGATCCCCAGGCCCCCGCACATCTGGATCACGTGCGTCATCTCATCACTCAGATTGGCCTTTTTGACCGACTAGGAGCGGCAGGTGAAGATATGTTTGAAAAGACCCCAGTGCGGTCGACAGCCCAAGAAATTTTCACACATTGACATGAAAGCAGCCAGATAGACTATGTTGTTTGGAGTGAAATGGTGGAGCTGAGCCCCAAAGAAGTTCAAAAAGCCCCGGAAGAAAGGATGGGGAGGCAGTGAGAATCCGCGATCTACGTGGGTGGCGAGGCGAACGCACTCACCCTCCCTTGGCTGCGGCTCAGTCTCGTTCCCTGGGAGCCATGCCGATTTGTGGGGGATCAGTCCCCCCTCCACCAGGTCGTCGAGGTTGTCCTGGCTGATCATCGAGTGGATCCAGTCGCCCTGGATCGAGCCCGGCGGCAGGCCGGATCTCGACGAGGATCCGCCCCGGTTGGTTCGCTTGCCCTTCGCCTTCGCGGTCACCTTCTTCACGCGCTCCAATGCCACCGTCTTCTCTTTCCCCATGGCGAAGGATTGAGTTCGAGCGAGGGTCCGGCGACGAGAGCAGAAGCGAGCGTGGCGGAGAGGTCGAAGGAAGAAGAAAAGAGAATGGGAGCGCATGGGGAAGAGGCCGGGTCCGGTGCCTTTTATAAGGTCGTTCCCCGAGTGACTGAGTGGTGGACCCAGGCAATCAAAACAAATCCCGCAACAGTCGCGCACGCAGTACATGGCGAAAAAGGTGGCACGGAGATCGAGGGGACTTGCCTAATCCGTCCCGATTACCACGGTCTTGCCCGTCTGGCGTGTTTCCCGAAATTCGAATCCCGTGAAATCCACGGAGAGCAGAGCAACTTGCCAGACTGAAAACACCCTCTACATTATCATTCAGAATTCTACCGTGAAAATTCACTCGACAAAAACCAAGAATGGACCAAGGTGAATGAAAAAGGAGTCGACATCGTCTCCTCAGTTCATTGTTCCAGAACAAGATATACTCATAGCACAAAGAATGAGTCGGAAGTGTTCCCAACTCCTTCCTCACTCAAACCCTGATCCATTTGGGGGCTAATGATGAAGCTATGTACCTAGGGTAGGGTCATGGATCTGTCCAACATACCCTCCCCAAGGACATCTCTAGAAGGAATCAGAAGCAGTCGAAGAGAAACCATCATCTACTCGACCATGAAGATGTGTTCACTCGACCACCTTGAAGACACTCGACCACCAGAAGATGAGAAACCCTTCACTCCGCAATGGTCGGGGATTAAGTCATAGCTTTATGGACATTTATAGCACTTTACTTTGGACGTTACCAGTAACGCTCCTCCTTTATGAACATTGAACCCTGTGTAACGGAGGGGAGCAGGGGTCCTGGCACACTCTATATATGACACCCCCCTCCTCTGGGACAAGGGTTCGCACCATCTGTAATTCACACACATATATCCAGTCGACCGCCTCCGGGCTCCGAGACGTAGGGCCGTTACTTCCTCTAAGAAGGGCCTGAACTCGTAAAACTCGCATGTACAACTCCTCCATAGCTAGGATCTTGCCTCTACATTCCTACCCCCTATTCTACTGTCAGTCCTAGAACCACGACACCTACTTCACCATGATTTGGGCCTAGGGTAAGGAATTGGGAAGTAATAAGTAGATGATGTGTTGCTAGAGTGACAGAAGCTTGAACCCTAGTTTATGCGTTGCTTCGTAAGGGGCTAATTTGGATCCACGTGTTTCATGCTATGGTTAGATTTACCTTAATTCTTCTTTCGTAGTTGTGGATGCTTGCGAGAGGGGTTAATCATAAGTGGGAGGTTTGTCCAAGTAAGAACAAAACCCAAGCACCGATCCACCCACATATCAAAGTATTAAAGTAACGAACACGGATCTTATGAGCATGATAAAAACTAACTTGACATAATTCCCATGTGTCCTCGGGACCGCTTTGCTTTATATAAGAGTTCATCCATGCTTATCCTTTGCTGCACAAAGGATTGGGACACCTTGATGCACCTTTATTACACTTGTTACTTGTTACCCGTTACAAATTATCCTATCACAAAACTATCTGTTACCGACAATTTTAGTGCTTGCAGAAAATACCTTGCTGAAAACTGCTTGTCATGTCCTTCTGCTCCTCGTTGGGTTCCACACTCTTACTTATCGAAAGGACTACAATAGATCTCCTATACTTGTGGGTCATCAAAACTCTTTTCTGGCGCCGTTGCCGAGGAGTGAAGCGCCTTTGGTGAGTGGAATTTGGTAAGGAAAACTTTCATATTATGTGCTAAAATTTACTATCACTTGTCACTATGGAAAATCATTCTTTGAGGGGTTTGTTGGAGATATCTTCACCTTGACCGGTAGAGAAAGAAGTTTCTCCTCAACCTAATGCACCTACTAAAAGTATTTATTATGAAATTCCTTTGGGTATGATAGAGAATCTGCTAGCTAATCCTTATGCAGGAGATGGAACACTACATCCTGATATGCATCTTATCTATGTGGATGAAGTTTGTCGATTATTTAAGCCTGCAGGTTTGCCCGAGGATGAAGTCAAGAAGAATATCTTCCCTTTATCTTTTAAGGTAAAGGCATTGACATGGTATAGGCTATGTGATGATATTGGAGCTCGGAACTACGACCAATTGAAATTGGAATTTCATCAGAAGTTTTATCCTATGCATCTAGTTCATCGTGATCAGAATTATATATATAATTTTTGGCGTCGTGAAGGAGAAAGTATCGCTAAAGCTCACGGGAGGCTTAAGTCAATGTTATATTTCATGCCCCTATCATGAGCTCTCAAGAGAAATTATTATTCCGAATTTTTATGCTCGGCTTTCTTGTAATGATCAATCCATGCCCGATACTTCTTGTATTGGTTCTTTTATAAAGAAGACGATTGAATTCAAATGACATTATTGGAAAGTATTAAACACGACTCTGAAGATTGGGAGCTCGATGAAGGTAAGGAGTCATGTACAAACCTTAAGTTTGATTGTGTTGAATCTTTTATGGATACCGATGCTTTTCATGAATTTAGCACTAAATATGGACTTGACTCTGAGATAGTAGCTTCTTTCTGTGAATCATTTGCTACTCATGTTGATCTCCCTAAGGAGAACTGGTTTAAATATCACCCTCCCATTGAAAGAAAAGTAGTAGAACTTGTTAAAGCCGAAGAAGAAACCATTACTTATAATGGTAATCCAGTTGTTCCTACTGATTATATTGAGAAACCCCCTTTTCGTGTTAGAGTAAAGGAACATGCTAAAGTTTCAGTTGTGGTTCGTAAGAGTTATACCAGAACAACTACACCCCCTGAACAAATTAAAGTTGAACCTAGTATTTCTATGGTAAAAGATCTCTTGGTCGATAATATTGATGGGCATGTTATTTCTTTCTGTGATGAAGCTTCTAGAATTGCCAAAACCGATGATAAAGACAAACACAGACCTATTGTTGGCATGCCTGTTGTCTCTGTTAAAATAGGAGATCATTGTTATCATGGCTTATGTGATTTGGGTGCTAGTGTGAGTGCTATCCCATTTACTTTATATATAAAAATTATGAATGATATTGCACCTGCTGAAATAGAAGATATTGATGTTACTATTAAGCTTGCTAATAGAGATACTATCTCACCAGTTGGAATTGTTAGAGATGTTGAAGTCATGTGTGGTAAAATAAAATACCCTACTGATTTTCTAGTTCTTGGTTCCCCACAAGATGATTTTTGTCCCATTATATTTGGTAGACCTTTTTTGAACATTGTCAATGCTAAGATAGATTGTGAGAAAGAAATTGTTAGTGTAAGTTTCGGTGATGTGTCTCATGAGTTTAATTTCGCCCAATTTCCTAGACAACCCCATGATAAATAATTGCCTAGTTAGAATGAAATTATTGGTCTTGCTTCTATTGTTGTTCCTCCTACTGAACCTTTAGAACAATATTTGCTAGACCTTGAAAATGATAAGTTCATGAATGAAAGAAACAAAACAGATGAAATATTCTTTAAACAAATGCCTGTTTTGAAACACAATTTGCCTGTTGAGACTCTTGGAGACCCTCTACCACCCAAGAGTGATCCTGTGTTTGATCTTAAACAATTTCCTGATACTTTGAAATATGCTTATCTTGATGAAAAGAAGATGTATCATGTTATTATTAGTCCTAACCTTTTAGAGCATGAATAAAAGAAATTATTGAAAACTCTCAAGAAGCACTGTGCCTCTATTGGATATACTGTGGATGATCTTAAGGGCATTAGTCCCACTCTATGTCAGCACAAAATTAATATGGAGCCTGATGCTAAACCAATTGTTGATCACCAATGACGGTTAAATCCTAAGATGAAAGAAGTGGTAAGAAATGAAATATTAAAGCTTCTAAAAGCATGTATAATTTATCCTATTGCTGCTAGTAGATGGCTAAGACTTGTTCATTGTGTCCCTAAGAAGGGAGGTATTACTGTTGGTCCCAATGATAACAATGAATTGATTACACAAATAATTGTTGTAGGTTATAGAATGGTAATTGATTTTAGAAAATTAAATAAAGTAACTAGGAAAGATCATTATCCTCTACCTTTTATTGATCAAATGCTAGAAAGACTATCCAAACATACACAGTTTTTCTTTCTAGATGGTTGTTCTGGTTTTTCTCAAATACTTGTGTTACAAGAGGATCAAGAAAAAACTACTTTCACTTGCCCTTTCAGAACTTTTGCTTATAGACGTATGCCTTTTGGTTTATGCAATGCACCAGCTAACTTATAAACATGTATGACTACCATATTCTCTGGTTTTTGTGAAAAGATTGTTGAGGTTTTCATGGATGATTTCTCCGTTTACGGTACTTCTTTTGATGATTGCTTAAGGAACCTTGATCGAGTTTTGCAGAGATGTGAGGAAACTAATCTTGTCTTGAATTGGGAGAAGTGCCACTTTATGGTTAACGATGTCAGCGTTCTAGGAATGGGGGTCCCCAGACTTGCCTGCCTGCGGCCTGCGGCGTGGCTCAAGTGGGGGCCCAGCGCGACCCATCTTCATCAGCTCAAGCTCAAGACCCTCGCGAGGGGCCAAACCTTGCGGGCCAGACGATAGAAAGCTTCCTCAGAGGCAGCCTCATCAGGCAGGCTCGCGAGGAGGCAGAGAGATCAAGGCAGGGGTACCTCACGAGGAACCCGTGACGCAAGCCATGACAATCGAGACCAGGCGGGCGCCAGGCGGGCGCCGGCCTGCGCAGTGTCCTTGTTTCCCCTTTGGTGCAAAGGGGGCAAGCACAGGCCAAGGCACTGGGCAAAGGTTGCCTTTCCAGTGCAACGAGACCAAGACCAGCAGAGCGGCAGGACGGAGGTCACCGTGGAGCCCAAGACAGCGTCATCACCAGTGCTTTTGGCAGCCGAAGACCACCTTTAGTCAGGATAACTTGTACTATATGTTCCCTTTCAAAATGGCCAATTGTTGGCACCCTTCCCGCTCATTATTTGGGGAGAGGCTCAGGGCCTCTATAAGTAGAACTAGCCACACAGAGTAGGGGATGATCCAAAAAAGATCTGGTAGAACCCTAGCAGAGAGAGAGAGAGGCGACTGAACTCACCCAAGCAGTTCATCGCACCAGCTCAAGAACACCTCTCGCGAGGCTGTTCTTCCTTTGTACTGTTCATCATCAGCCCCGTGAGGCAATCCACCACACCACACACTGGAGTAGGGTATTACACCACAACGGTGGCCCGAACCAGTATAGACCTTGTGTCCCTTGTGTTGTTCGCTGTTTCCAGTTAAGATCACGCAAGGAGATTGGACGTAAATAGGTAGGGGATAGATCTCCGTGCACACCCTAGTGTTCGAACCTCAAGGGTCTGCCGGAACCCAAAATCTGACATTTGGTGCGCCAGGTAGGGGTGCGCCAGAATCTTTCTTCCGATGTTCGCGTGTGAACTTCTATCGTGTCCATGGCTGACGCTCGTCGGGCTCGCGCCGAGCGCCGGGCTGCTCTCGCCACCCGCGTCGCCCAGATGGCGCCCGCGGGCGGACGTCCTCGTCGTTCCCCGTCGCCTGCCGCCAACGCCGCCACCGGCCCGGTGGGGAACGAGCAGCAGGCCTCATCCCATCATCCTTCGGTACGGCGGGAGGGCCGCACCACCACACCGTCGCTGACTCCAGCCGCTTCGTTGTCCCACGCCCGTCGCGCCCCCACGGACGCGCACGCCGCGCTACTCCTGGCAAGAGAACTCTTGCACTACTGCCCCGTCGATGACCTCTACGAAGACTGGCTTGCCCGCATCACCGAGCTCGTCAGCGCCGCAGGGGGCTCCCCCTTGCCGTCCCTCTCGCTGCCTCGCCCTCCATTCTGCGTAGGAGGCAAGGATCTGGAGGTGCCTCCACCACCTCCTCCCCAAGGAGGCGCCCTGGCTCCAAGGCGCGCGGCCCCGGGGCGAGACCCTCCGCGCCCGGCGCCTGTGCAGCAAGAAAGGAGCTGCCAAGAGATCCCTCGTCCCCAAGAAGGCTCTCGCGCGCTCCCGGCGCCGGCGCGCCAAGATCACGTCCCTGCACCTCCACACCAAGACCCCGCACTGCTCCAAGCGGTGGCGCGCGGTAATCCCCAGGATCAAGCCCAGTACCAGCAAAAGGCACCGGTGGCCACAGCAGGCTGCCGTGCGCTCACCCCCGAGCTACGCGGCGTCGTATGGTCAGGCAAGTTCAAGCCTGACCTGCCCCCTCTCTACAATGGCACGGCAGACCTTGCGGAGTTCCTGCAACTCTACGAGCTATGCATAAGGATGGCAATTTTACCCATGGACATGGATATCCATGGATACCCGACCCGAATGGATAGGGTTTGGATATGCTTTTGTGTCCATGGGCGGCGCCCAAACCCGACCCGATTACACGTGGATAGGGCATGGATATAATCTTGTATCTGTGGGTATACCCAAACCCGACCCGATAGTATGATTTAATGGGCAAAAATCTGCTATCCCTACCACACAGTCACATGTCCCACTGCAATTTTACACTTTGTTATCTAAAACATGTAAAAGAAATCACACAATCCCCATCATAACTTTTATTATTTGACATTCAGTTCCCACCATAACATACTCCAAGGCCTGATGGGCTCGAATCCGTCGAAGATCAAGTCTCTGTGGATGTCGGCGGTGTAGTTTAAGTTTCCGAACGTGATCTGATGGCTAGGGGCGTAGCTCTCGATCTGCTCCAGATGGCCAGGCGAATTGGCCCGTAGTGTGAAGTTGCCGAATACGAAGATCTGTCCGGGGAGGAAAACCTCACCCTGGACCGCATCGTTACCGATGATCGAAGGGGCCATCGAGCCTTATGGTGACGGCACAGTGGGACTCTCAATGAAAGCACCAATGTCGGTGTCAAAACCGGCGGATCTCGGGTAGGGGGTCCCGAACTGTGTGTCTAAGGCGGATGGTAATAGGAGGCAGGGGACACGATGTTTACCCAGGTTCGGGCCCTCTTGATGGAGGTAATACCCTACGTCATGCTTGATTGTTCTTGATGATATGAGTATTACAAGAGTTGATCTACCTCGAGATCATAGAGGCTAAACCCTAGAAGCTAGCCTATGGTATGATTGTATCTTGTCCTACGGACTAAACCCTCCGGTTTATATAGACACCAGAGGGGGCTAGGGTTACACAAAGTCGGTTACAAGGGATGAGATATACATATCCGTATTGCCAAGCTTGCCTTCCACGCCAAGGAGAGTCCCATCCGGACACGAGACGAATTCTTCAATCTTGTATCTTCATAGTCCAACAGTTCGGCCAAAGGATATAGTCCGGCTGTTCGGAGACCCCCTAATCCATAACTCCCTCACTCATCCCCGGTCTACACGGGGGTCGCATCCCCGTGTCCTCAACGGTCAAGGTATTATCCTCCGGTGTCGTATTGATGGCCCCCTACACCTCTCGGTGATCCAGAGAAATCCTCTGCGATGACACCTCGATGTCATCCGCCCTAGGGGCGAGAGGGAACTTGCGGAGGCGTCTCGCTCTCCATCATATCCGGCGGCAAATCCCCCGACGAGGAGGATTGTTGAGGGAGATCACGGGCCGGACTGAAACCATGATTTAATGTTATTCTCACAATTCATAAAGGAGTTGATGTATGTAAAACGTCCTCAGGTACTTACGATTCGGCAAGGGGCTTAGTCCGGGGCTGGGGCTTGGAGATATCCTTGGTGTCCGAATCTGAGTCATCTGAAACGGATAACTTTCCCCTTTTGGACGCCCTCGCCTCCGGGTCTGCGGAGGCCGCCCTCCTTTTCCCTTTGAGAAGAGGGTTATCTTCTTCCTCCTCCTCCTCGTCCTCGTTTTTGTCTCCCTCGTGAGAGGAGGGAGCCTCGGTCCCTCCGGACATAGCGTCCGAGGTACCTTCATGGTGGAGGCCACTTTCAGCCTCCTTGTTCTTCTTTTTCTTGTCCTGTTTTACTGGCACCTGGTATGGCACCAGGCCCAGCATCCTCATTAGGAGGGAATCGGCTGAGCCTTCGGGAAGGGGGACGGACACCTGATCCGCTCTGCCTTCTTTGTCCAGACTTGTTTAAAGGATGAAATGGTTAGTGTATCCCCGGGATTAACAAACCAAGCTATAGGTGGAAGCTTAGCCCGGGAGGCCGGATGGTTGCAGTCAAGACCAATGTCTTAAGACGTCTCCCGCCATGACTTTTGAGATTTAAAGAGCAATTTCTAGATCTCTTTGTGCGTCGTGCCGAAGAATTGTCGCAGATTTCGCGTCCCTTCTGAATTAAACTCCCATAAACAGAGAGGCCGTCT
The DNA here is from genome assembly GCF_002162155.2 of Triticum dicoccoides. NCBI lineage: Eukaryota > Viridiplantae > Streptophyta > Magnoliopsida > Poales > Poaceae > Triticum > Triticum dicoccoides. The sequence continues at coordinate 173,472,878 of NC_041386.1, read as the reverse complement.
CTGGCAGGGAAGGGTTCGGCGGATGAGCATCACCTGAATCACATCAGTAAGGCGGGTGTTCTTCACTATGATACTTTGGTGCGCTTTTGCAGCATCAGCACCTCATTGGTCGATTCCCAGTCTGGACCCTAGTTGGTCCATGAAGTGAGTCACAGAGGGGGCCTAGATCTAAATGCAGGAGTGGCCGCCCACTTGGTGCCACGGGGTTCGGTAATATAGAACCACTCCTGCTGCCATGTCTTGACGATATCCACAAAGGCCCCTTTAGGCCAGATAGCATGAGGAAGCTTGCTCACCATGGCTCCGCTACAATCCGCGTGCTCCCCATCGACCACCTTCGGCTTCACGTTGAAGGTCTTGAGCCACAGGCTGAAGTGTGGGGGGGTGTGGAGAAATTCCTCGCACATGACGATGAACGCCGAGATATGGAGGAAGGAGTTTGGGTCTAGATCGTGAAAATCTAGTTCGCAGTAGAACATGAGGCCATGAATAAAAGGGTGATGGGGAAACCCTAACCCGCGGAGGAAGTGGCGGATGAACACGACCCTTTCGCTAGGCTATGGAGTAGGGATGATTTGCCCCTTTGTCGGAAGTCTGTGTGCGATTTCTGCGGTTAAGTACCTCGCCTCCCAGAGTCCCTGAATATCCTTATTCGTCACGGAAGATGCCACCCACTTGCCTTGAGAACCGGATCCGGCATGGCCGGAGCATGTGGTGGCAACGGAGAAGGATTGAGACTTGGGTGCTGGAGCTGAAAGGTGGGAAGGCTGAGGAAGGAGAAGGCGCTGGGTAAATGAGTGGTCCTTATCACTTTATAAAGGCAACAAATGTCAAGCGACCCCGCACAAGCCTTAAAATTTACCTATTCCCAAGGGATCGAGTGGATGGCGCAGTTGGATTACCCAACCCATCATTGATGAAAATCCCGCAATAAGAGGCACGATCTTTGCTTTGACAAGACGTGTCATTGTAAGTTGCGTCTCGAACGTGAAACGGGAGGTCGAAAAAACGATTCGAAATAATAATAAGGCCAGAACACAAGGCCTCGCTGAAAAAGCTATGAGAAGACATAAATTATTTTTGCTTAAAGTATTTTGCCCTCGTGGTTTAGGGTTGTGACTATTTTACAGAGCCGAATATAGTTCTCTTGGTTGAACTGCTTTGGAGTATTCGGAGGAGGAACTCACCTTGCAATGTCGAATACAATCTGCACACCAGACACATCGTCATTGAAGCCTAGTTCAGGGGCTACTGAGGGAGTCATGGATTACGGGGTCCTCGGGCGTCCGGGCTATGTGACATGGGCCGGACTGGTGGGCCGTGAAGATACAAGATAGAGGGCTTTCCCCCGAGTCCGGATGGGACTCTCCTTGGCGTGGGAGGCAAGCTTGGCATTCGGATATGAAGATTCCTTTCTCTATAAACTGACTCTATACAAACCCTAGCCCCCCGGTGTCTATATAAACCGGAGGTTTTAGTCCGTAGGGGCAGTCATAATCATACAGGCTAGACATCTAGGGTTTATCCATTATGATCTCATGGTAGATCAACTCCTGTAACCCCTATACTCATCAAAGTCAATCAAGCAGGACGTAGGGTTTTACCTCCATCAAGAGGGCCCGAACCTGGGTAAACATCGTGTCCCCTGCCTCCTGTTACCTTCGATCCTTAGACGCACAGTTCGAGACCCCCTACCCGAGATCTGCAGGTTTTGACACTGACAGAGATCCTCCGTTTCAGTTGCTCGGAAGGACCACCATCATCCAATGCCTTACCAATTTCCTTCCGCTTTATTGATTTTGCATTGTGAGGTCAAACCGACAAGAAAAAGGAATAAAATTCTCTCTTCAGAACTCATTCATGCATGATACTGACGAACTCTACTTTGATGAAAGGCAAAGTCATGATACGGGGATGGAATATGTACGAAAAACGGATTGGCTTGACATATTCACACCTATGATGCGGTAACTAAGCAGAAGGCACTTCAACAAATTAGAAGCCCTACAAGCTAGACACCATATGGAAGGTGCAATCAATATCACTCTACCAAGTTAAAATTGTCTCGTCATAGGTGGCGTTCATCTAACTAGAAGCACTACATGCTAGAAATCATATTCAAGACGCAAACCAATATCACACTGCCAACTTAAAGGTGTCCCATCATATGTCACTGATGTAGGATACACAAGAAGAGTAGTTTCATGTAAGAACATGGTGTGATAGATAGATATAGTATGTACCAAAAACAGGAAAGCGTGTCATATTCACACGTATCATGTGTAAACTAAGCAGATGCAGTTTACACTAATTAGGAGCAATACAAGCTAGACACCATATGCAACATGCAACCAGATATCACACTACCAAGTTAGAGCAAGCACCTTGGATGGTGGAGTAGGGGAGTGGAGACTTGGAACTTGTAATGCACTAGCAGTAGAAGGGGAATCCATACAGATGCTCCGTTTACATTGCTGCAGAGGACCACCATCATCGCCTTCCTTCCTCTTTTTTGCTTTTGCCTTGTCAAGTCAAACCGACAATAAAAAGGAATAAAATTTTCTCTTCAGAACTCATTGATGCATGATACTGATGAACACTACTTTCATGTAAGGCGGCCGAATGATAGGAGGATGGAATATGTATGAAAAATCGGACAACATTACATATTGACATGTATGATGTGTAAAGTGTAAAATAAGCACAAGGTGTTTGAACTAGTTAGAAGCAATGCAAGCTAGAAACCATATGGAGATGAAACCAATATCACTCTGCCAAACTAAAAGGGTGGCCTAACAAATGTATTTGACCAAATTAGAAGCAATACATAGCAACATGCTAGAAATAATATGCAACGAATAAAGGTGTCTCATCGAAAGTGATTGATGCAGGATACAGAAGAGAGGTAGTTTCATGTAAGAATATGGTTAGCCCATAGATGTAGTGTGTACCCAAAATAGGAAGGCATGTCATATTCACAGGTATAATGTGTAAACTAAGCAGATGCAATTTACCCTAATTAGAAGCATTACAAGCTAGACACCATATGCAACATGCAACCACATATCACACTGCCAAGTAAGAGCAAGCACCTGCGATGGTGGTGTGGGGGAATTGCGGTCATCAAATAGAGAGCTATGTTGACTATCTGTAACATCCCAAATTTTCAACTTGGAATGTTATACACTAGATCATCATGCATATCATATTTTCTTGCATTTTGGTTAATCCTAGAAATTTCACGCAACTCAAGGACCCTCAGAGAGAGTTGGAGATTTCGTTATTTTCATATTTGAGTTCTCTCAAATTTTGAAAAGAGGATCATTTGATTTATTTATTTTATCTTCAATTATTTTCCGGTGTCAAAATAATGAGAGAGGGAATAATATGACTTTCCCAAATTTAGGAAAAATGAAGATTTAATAAATAGATCAATTTTGGTTTTTGCCGGAGTTTTATTTGCGTTTTATTTGGATAGGGAAAAATGCGCGTTTCCGAAAATTGCATTTTAGGTCCGGAGAAAAGTTCATTTTGTTCGGCTCATTTTTAGGAGTCGGGGAAAATTTACTTTAGATTTTTTGGAGTTCGTTTAGATCTCTTTTGTTTTTTTTTTCTGCGCGCTGAACCGTTTATAAAAAAAAAAGACTTACCGCAGGCCAGCCGGGCCAAGGCCCAGCCAGCCAGCCGCCCCTGCGCCTAGGCGCGCCAGCGCAAGGCCAGGAGGCCGCCGCCTCGCCTCTTGCTTCTACCGAATCCTAGTAGGATTCTTAGCCTTTTTCCTTTATTCCGTTTTTCCTTTTCATCTAGGATTCCTATTCCTAGTCTATTTCTTGTCCCCTACCCCAAGTCTCCTCTCCCCTGCCCAATATAAATACCCAAGCACCCCCCCTCTAAATCATCAAACCCAAAGCCTAGAGCTCCACCCCACGCCACGCCGCGCCGCCACCCCACACCCGCCGCCGCCGCCTTTAGCCGCCGCCGCCGCCCTACGCCGCCGCCGCCGGAGCCCCTCGCCGGAGGTTGCCCCGCGTCTCTTCCTCCGATCGTTTTCTTCTAATCGTTCCGATTCTTTTCTTCTCTGCCGATTCGTTTTCTTTCCAGTTCTTATCTAAACCGTTCTGGTTTCTAGATCGGTTTTTCGTTTCGGTCTTTTTCTCCGAAAACCCTAGATCGGTTTTCGTTCTTCTTTCGGACCATTCGTCTCAACGAACATGATCACTGATTTTTCCCCGGTTAACGACGCCCGTTCGTTTAATCGTTCTTCTTTTTTCTTTTTGTCGGATTTATTCCGCGATCGCGATCTCAGATCCGATCTTCGTTCTAGTTTATCTTCTCGCTCGTTTATCGGAATCAGGTGATTCAAGTGCCTAGAGTTTCGTCTCGAAACCGCGTTCCGTCTAATCAACTTAAATAAGTTTTTGCCCCGGTAAAATTTGACCTAGTTTCAACTTGCTAGAACCGAGTTGTTTTCTTTCGCCGTTTGTTTCTTTGTTCGGTTCTTTCTTTCTTTGCAACCGGAGTTCTTAAGTTGAACTACCTGGTTCGTTCTCTTGTTTGAGTTTTACCTGTGCATTAGATGAGTACTTATTGTATGCTTGTTGTTTGTCTGTGATAGATTACCCGGATTGCGCCGCCTGTTACTTCGAAACCCTAGGACTCGCGGATCATCAGCAAGGCAAGTAACACTTTGATCATACTTTTTCTATGACCCATGTTTTATTGCATTAGATCAATCCTCACACATTGCATGATTAGGATCTAATTAAATTGTGGGATGGGAAGTAGATGAGGTAGTACCTATTACCTGTTTATTATGAAACCTTTGGGAGTTACTTCTACGTTTTCTTATTACGCCATGCTATGCTAGTAGACGTGGATTGGGTGAGTGATATCCATGACAGATGTGAGTTTATTAATTTTTAATGGTTTATCTAAGGTGGCAACTTAAACACACATCTGGGTGGATTGAGGCACCTGATGTCTATTAGGACTTGCCTGTTTTTTTTGGACCGCCACCCAGGCTCAAAGGGATCATAAGATCTTTCATGCTAGAAACTTTCATGTGCAGCCACATGCCATTATGGGCTCTAGCATAGTTGACTAAGTTGTGCGAACTCTTACGGGGTGGACTAGCAGATGTAGGGGTTATAGGTGGTACGGTCTACCCCACATGTAAGGTGCTAGCGCTTCTGAAAGACTGTGTCTCGGTCATCTGCTTCTCAAACACCATGTAGTGCGAGAAATCCAATGGAGGCGATCGAGTCTTGTGGGAAAAGTGCGCAAACCTCTGCAGAGTGTACAAACTAATCATGATTAGCCGTGTCCCCGGTTATGGACAACTTGAGTATCTAGTACTTGAATATCATGTGAATCTCAACATGTTACTTCTAATTAATATTGTTGGGTTTTAATTATTTTTAATTGGGATTGAGAATGCTGTCAACCATTCTCAATGTTTCACAACCACCATGATAGTTAAATAAATTTATTCCTTTGCAGTAGGGAAAAATTTGCTTTACGCAAAACTGTAACCATAGAGCTTTCCACCAGCCAAACATGCATATAGTATAGCTGTTTCATTCCATTACTCTCTATGTGTTACATTGCCAGCATATTCCATGTGCTGACCCATTTTCGGGCTGCAACGTTAATGTTGCAGACTTTTCAGACGATGATTGAGGTGTTTTTAGGTCGTGGTTCTATACTCAGTGATGCCGCTGGAGTTGATGGACCCATTTATCTTCCAAGTCTTCCGCTGTTATCTTTATAATATGGCCTTAAGCTATATTTATTGTAATAAGTTCTTTTTGAGCCATCGATGTAATAAGTGTGTGATTGCAACTCTGCTGTAAATGTACTGTGTGGTGTCAGCATTACTGATCCAGGGATGACACCGTAGCACAGTAGACGTGATCCATTCGGGTCAGGTCGCTACAGAGATGGTATCAGAGCACACACTGACTGTAGGACACGACCACTAAGTTAAAGCCATAGATCACCATTCTCTTCTCATTTTCTAACTCCTCATCTTTTCTACTCTTTAGGATGACGAACGCGAAGATTAAGTACGCTCAACCGGATGAAGGCACACCATTTGGAATTCACCTGAAGGAAGTCACCAAGTACCTGAACATTGGATTACCAAGCTTCACGGGAACCTTCAACGCCACTCTGCCTGAAGAGGAGCGCTGGAAGATTCAAACTCATGTTCCGGGAAGGACATTCGCGCCAATCACGAAGCCCATAGATAGTGTTTTCAATGCACCAACCTGGAGTCTGGGAAGGAGCATGGCAGCTCATATCACCATAGGACGCATTGGAGAAGTTTATCAAGAAGACCTCAAGGACACTATCTACCAGATTTGCGGACGCCGAGATGAACAGTGGGAGTTAGTCAGCACCAAGAAGGATAGATCCATTGCATATTTCATCCAGGAGTTAAACCAGCACATTCGACGCCACGAGAACCAGATGGGCAATGACATGATAGAGTTGAAGAATGCGAAGGCAAGGATCATCGAGCTAGAAGGAGAACTGAAGTCTACACGCAAGGACTACATGGATGAGATCGTAGCTCTAGCGAGGCACAATAACGATCTTAAGCAGGAGATTGAAGAACTCAAGAGGAAATTAGCATCCCAGGAGGACGACGAGTACGTCGCATGTCCGGACAACTACATCATCATCGACGACACCGATTCGGATCCAAGTGAACCTGACTTTGAAGACGAAGCTGGAGCAGATATTATGGAGTCTTCCACCGGTTCAAATTTCTAGATGACCACCAGATAGTAGTAGTATTCCCCCATGTAAACAATAGTCGAGCACTTTTGCGATAGATTTAGATCGTTTGTAAGCCCTTGTTTGATTGATTGAAGTGATTTTGTGTGCTTTTGCCTCATGTGCATATGGGTAGTGTTTTCCCTTTAGACCCCCTCTATTCTTATATCTCGTCTTTTCTAAACCCTCAGATGCCTCCGAGACGTGACAATGGATTTCCACCGGAGCTCACTCAGTTGATCCAGCAGCAGAATCAATTGATGCAGATGTTAGTCCAGAACCAGCAGAACAACAACAACAACCCACCACCACCACCACCTGTTGACCACTTAGCCCGTTTCCTTAGGCTGAATCCACCGGTGTTTTCCAGTAGCACCGAGCCGATAGTAGCAGACGATTGGCTCCGCAAGATAGGAAGGGAGTTGACCACTGCAGGATGTACGGATGGTGAGAAAGTGAAGTTTGCCGCTCACCAGATTGACGGACCCGCGGCAGCATGGTGGGAGAATTTCACAGCCACTTACCCAGTTGACACTGTCACATGGGATCAGTTTCAGCAAGCTTTCCGCACTGCCCATGTTTCAGCAGGAGCTATGGCCATAAAGAAGCGTGTGTTTCGCAACTTACGCCAAGGAGGAAGGATAGTTGGCCAGTATGTGGAGGAGTTTAGTAAGCTAGCCCGTTATGCCCCAGATGACGTTGCTACGGATGCAGCTAAGCAGGAGAAGTTTCTGGAAGGACTGAATGATGAACTAAGCATGAGGTTGATGGTAGCGAGTTTCAACAACTACCAGGAGTTGGTAGATCGTGCCATCATGATAGAAGGGAAGCAACAGCAGATTGAGAACCGTAAGAGGAAGTATGGACAGGGGAAGTATAACTCTGGAGCCCAGCAGAAGCCCCGTTTTGCCCCTAAACCGGGATTTCAGTTTCAGCATACCCATGGAGGAGGTAGTTCGCACAACCATGATGGCCACAAGAATGGAAATGGGAATGGAGGAAGCAACGGCCAGAATCGAACCATCCCATCGACCCCAACCAAGAGAGACCTGAGTCAAGTCACTTGTTTCAAGTGTTCCAAGACCGGACATTACGCTAATGAATGTCCTGAAGGCTAGAATGGAAATGGCAATGGAAGCTCTGGGAAGAAGCCGAACCCTTTCAATAGAGGACAGGTGAACCACGTTAATGTGGAGGAGGTTGAAGATCAGCTCGATGCAGTAATAGGTAAGCTTTTGGTTAAGTCAATTACTGCACTCGTTCTTTTTGATACTGGTGCATCGCATTCATACATCTCAAGGGGATTTGTGGATAAGTATAACCTACCAACCCAAGCCCTTAGGTCACCCATGTTAGTAAGCTCACCGGGAGCGGAGTTTATGGCTAGACGATGGTGTGATCGGTTACCATTAAGGATTGGTAACTATGTATTTCCCTCAGACCTAATAATATTGGAATCTCAAGGATTGGATGTGATATTAGGCATGGATTGGTTATCAAAGTATGAAGGGAATATTGAGTGTGCTAGTAAGTAAATTTTGCTTACCACACCAGAAGGAAGAAGGATCAAGTATGTATCCCAGCATGTGCCAAACAGGACACAAGTAAACTGCCTAACAGGAGTTGTGCAAGAGGAAGTACCAGTGGTGAAGGATTTTCCTGATGTATTTCCTGAGGAATTACCAGGCATGCCACCGGATAGAGACATTGAGTTTTGGTTGAGCTTTTGCCAGGTACAGGCCCAATATCGAAGAGACCATATAGGATGCCAGCAAAAGATTTGGTGGAAATTAAGAATCAGATTAAGGAGTTATTGGATAAAGGTTACATTCGCCCAAGTTCTTCGCCTTGGGGATCACCTGTACTTCTAATGGAAAAGAAGGATGGATCATTAAGGATGGTTGTAGATTATCGGGGATTGAATGAAGTAACCATCAAGAACAAGTACCCACTGCCAATGATCAATGATCTGTTTGATCGGTTGCAAGGAGCTAAAGTGTTTTCCAAGATCGATTTGCGATCAGGGTACCATCAATTGAAGATTCGAGAGCAGGACATACCTAAGACAGCGCTGACCACCAGATATGGACTATATGAGTATACCGTTATGTCATTTGGATTGACTAACGCACCTGCCTATTTCATGAACCTGATGAACAAAGTGTTTATGGAGTTTTTGGATAAGTTCGTCGTAGTGTTCACTGATGACATCCTGGTTTATTCAAAGAATGAAGAGGAGCATAAGGAACATTTGCGTTTGGTTTTGGAGAAACTAAGGGAACATCAGTTATACGCCAAATTCAGCAAATGTGAGTTTTGGTTGAAGGAAGTAGGATTCCTCGGACACGTTATATCCGGAGAAGGTATAGCAGCTGACCCCACTAAGGTTGAGACCGTAACCGAATGGGAATCACCAACGACAGTTGGAGAGATCCGGAGTTTTCTTGGACTCGCAGGATACTACCGGAGATTCATTGAGAACTTTTCGAAGATTGCAAAGCCTATGACTGAATTGTTGAAGAAGGATACTAAGTTCAATTGGACTGAGGAGTGTGAGGCTAGTTTCTAGGAGTTGAAGAAACGTTTGGTCACCTCACCAGTATTAATTCTGCCAGATCAGACCAAGTATTATGAGGTGTATTGCGACGCTTCACGTCGAGGACTTAGAGCAGTGCTTATGCAGGAAGGAAGAGTTGTTTCGTATGCTTCACGGCAACTGAAGCCCCATGAGTTGAATTATGCCACGCATGATTTGGAGTTAGCAGCCGTAGTGCATGCATTGCAAACGTGGAGACATTTCCTCATTGGAAATCATTGTGAGGTGTACACGGATCACAAGAGTTTGAAGTACATTTTCACGCAGAAGGAGTTGAACCTCAGACAAAGGAGATGGTTGGAGCTCATCAAGGATTATGACATGAGATTGCATTACCATCCCGGAAAAGCTAATGTAGTAGCTGACGCATTGAGCCGTAAGAGCCATGTCAATACGTTAATGACGAGAGAAGTACTAAAGGAGTTAGTAGAAAACCTTCATGAGCTATGTTTGGAAATAGCTCCGAGAGGCTATGTAGCAGCATTGGAGATTCAGTCAACATTGATGGATAAAATCAGAGAGGCTCAAAAATCCGACAAGGAGATTGCTGCTATAAAAGAGAGAATGAGCAAAGGAAAAGCAAAGGGATTTCGTGAGGATGAGCACGATACCTTATGGTTTGAGGACCGTGTTTACGTGCCCAATGACCCGGAGATCAGGAAGTTGATTTTGCAAGAGGCACATGATTCACCGTATTCGATTCACCGAGGGAATACCAAGATGTATTTGGATTTGAAGGAAACATTCTGGTGGACCAGAATGAAAAAGGACATTGCAGCATATGTAGCAGTTTGTGACGTATGTCAGAGAGTAAAGGCAGAGCATCAGAAGCCAGCAGGATTGCTACAACCATTGCCGATACCTGAATGGAAGTGGGATAAGGTAGGCATGGATTTTATCACAGGACTACCCAGGACGAAAGCAGGCTATGACTCGATATGGGTAGTAGTTGATCATTTGACAAAGGTAGCACATTTCATTCCAGTTAAGACCACTTACACCAGTGCTAAGTTGGCGAAGATATACATGACTAGGATCATTTGTTTGCATGGATGTCAGGACACCGACTCAATGCCACATCGATCTAGCATGTAACACCTCATATCACTTTGCGGCCTCACGCACGGTATTCCCACGGGTGTCGTCTTACCTTTGCCCGGGACCGTTTGCGCCTTTTGGCACACGTATATGACAGTGTCGCTAGCATCCATATGATAAGGAGCCCGGGCTGACATGGCTAGTCGTAAACCCAAAGCGGCACAGACTTACAGGGACAGGCATCCATGACCCAGCATCGAACGTGTCGGTCATCAGCGAGTGAATCCAGGCTGTAGCACTGGGCTAGCAGGACTCTGGTATTCATCGCGTGACATTTCCCCGAAGGGACAGACACAGGAACGAAGAAGGACACATGCCGGCCAGCCTAAGTGTTCCGGAGCAGTAGCAAGCTACCATGGCTCAGTGAAACACTAGGAGACATTTCCCGGTAAGAGAGGCTACTAAAGATAAACAACTAGATGGTCAGATCCCACACATACCAAGCATTTCAATAGCATACACACAATATGCTCGATATGTGAAAATACAACATGGCATCACAACATGACTCTACGACTCAAGTAATTTATTCAATAGGCTCCGAGGAGCGAGATATTACAAACATAGGTCTCATGACCCAACAATCAGAGCATACAAATCAAAGCACAAGCGGAAGCTATCATGTCTGAGTACAGACATCTATAAATGGAAAAGGCTGAGAAGCCTGACTATCTACTAGATCCTGCCGAGGGCACAAGATCGTAGCTGAGGTAACAAGCTAAACGTCGAAGACCACGCGGAAATACTAGTGAGACTGAAGTCTCTCTGCAAAAACATAAAATAGGCAAACGTGAGTACAAATGTACCCAGCAAGACTTACATCAGAACTATCTACATATGCATCATTATCAACAAAGGGATGGTGGGGTTTAACTGCAGCAAGCCAGCTTTGACTCGGTGGCTAACCTGAACTACGACTACAAGTAACTCTTTTGGGGTGGCGCACACGAGTCCACATATTCACCATATCAATACACCACTATGGATCCGCTCCCGTCTCCCTACGAGAACGCCATCCATAGCACTCACGCTTATCTTGCGTATTTTAGGTATCCACTTTCACTTGTCTATGAACTGATATAAGCAACCCAGAAGTCCTTTTCCGCGGACACGGCTATTCGAATAGATGATGTTAACCCTGCAGGGGTGTACTTCTTCATACATGTTTCCACCACTTAGCGTCTGCACACGACATGTGCTCGGCAGACTTCAAGCGAAAGCCGACGTGGGTGTAGACCACGACCTACCTAAACACTCAAGTCTCTAGTCCAGGTTTATCGCCTATTCGGGTTCCATCCATGAGGAGATCCGGCCGGAGTTTCGCTCACAGCCCCAAACGATGTGAACAGGGTTCCGTGACACCAAACGGGTGCCCGGTTTACCCGGCCACGTGCCTACCGCATCACAGCCCACCCCTACGGTCAGCGCTGTCCACGGCCTCCAGCATACTACAAACACCAGAAACTACTTGCAACTCCTGGACAGAGGACAAGGGTGAATAAGAAGTCGAGCGGGGTCATATTTCAGGGCCCAATGTATGGTAGTAGCTGAATCATGGATCACAAACACAGAACTCAGTTCCTGAGGACGGCTTCAATGAGACAACCCACCATGTACTCCTACATGGCCTCTCACCGCTACCTTTACCAAATCGTGTTCACACACTTAGCTCACACACAGTAGGACATGTTCACACACCTCTGATTCATCCCCGATGCATCAGACCTGACTCAACTCTAAGCAGTATCAGGCATGACAAACAAACATGAATGAGTAGGCACAACAGGGCTCAAACAACTCCTACTCATGCTAGTGGGTTTCATCTATTTACTGTGGAATGACAGGTCATGCAAAGGATAAAGGGGTTCAGCTACCGCAGCAAGTAACAGATGAATCGATGTTGTCCTAATGCAGTAAAAGAGAGCAGGAGCGAGAGAGTAGGATTGTATCGGAATGAACAAGGGGGTTTTGCTTGCCTGGCACTTCTGAAGATAACATTGAGTCTTCATCAGTGTCAACGATCACATCATCGGCATCACGTCTATCGAGAGGGGACAAATACCGGTAACATAGAAAGGAACACAATCAATGCAATGCACAATATGATGCATGATCATGACATGGCAAAATGAATGTGTTTTGGGCTAATGCAACTAGCAACAGATTAAATGAAGTTGGTTTGAATATAAAATTCAAATTCAAACTCCATATGTGATTAAATAAATGCCCTTTATATGATTTGTGCTAAACAGCAGCTATAAGTTGTTCTAACATGCATGAAAATGGTACAGATGGATTCCTTGAATTTTTCTGATAATTTTTCATATATAAATTATTTAATTTGGAGTTACGGTTAATTTTCTATGATTTTTAGAAGTTTTAGCCATTTTCTGGAATTTCAGAATTAAATTAAATCCAGAAAATGAGTTATGACATCAGCACTGCGTCATGCTTGCGTCAGCAAGTCAACAGGGCTGCCCCGGGTCAAACCTGACCAGAGGGTCCCATTAGTCAGTGACTTAGGGCTCGTTTAGGTCGCTGGCAGGTGGGCCCAGTCAACGGACACATCAGCCTGGTCAACTCCGACGTGTGGGGTCGGTCAAAGTGTGACGGGGCCAGGTCAAACTGACCTATGGGGCCCACAAAATTAGTACTAATCTAAACAGAGAGGTTAAACTAATTAATTAGGCACGGGGGCCCACTTGGCAGTGGCTCTAGTGGGTGATTAGCGAGGTGTTTACGCCCTAATTAAGTGGCCACGTCGGTGAGTGACGCCGGCGACCACGGCGACGGCGGAACCTCGCCGGAGTAGCTCGGGTTGGCACTACAGGCTGCGGTTGGGCACCCTGAGGGCACCAGGAGGAAGCCCGTGCTCCCGCGCATCTAGGGGGTGCCACGAGAGGGCGTGGGGTGGCCGGAGTTGAGCGCGGCATCGACCCCGGCGGCGGCCGGAGCTCGGGGGTTCGCGGGACCGGCGCTATGGTGCATGGGAGGAGGGGTTGGTGGGCGCTACGGGCTCCTGGGAGTGCTCTGAGTACGTCTGCGTGCTCGGTTTGGACGGAGGTGAACCAAAACGACGACGGCGACAAGTCCGGCGCCGGTGAGGTCTCGGTCTCGACGGAACTATGGCCTAGGGCTCGCAAACACGAGGGGAGAGAGAGGGGTTCTGCACAGAGGCTCACCGCGGAGCTGTAGGGAGGGTCAGTGGGCTCGGGGGCGCGCCGGAGTGGCCGAATTCGACGGAGACGGCACCGGGGCCGAAGCTCGGAGATGATGACGATGGCGGCTGCTCGGGGCCCTTCCGGTCACGTGGCTCGGTGAGGGGGTTGGCGACGAGGTGCAGGAGCTCGGGAGCACGCCGGAGAGGGGAGGGGGTGGCCGTGGTCATGGCTACGGCGAGCGGCGCTCCCAGGTGCGTTCGGTGACGAGAGGGAGGGAGAACAGAGGAGGAGGAGGGGGTCCAGAGAGAGAGAGACGGTCGAGGGGGGTCGAGGCCGTCTCCGTGGCGTCGCGAGGGGGTCGGGGAGGCTGCCACGGCGAAGCAGGAGGTGGCCGGCGCTCTTCGGGCGCGCGCCACGCCTCGCCTCTGCCTACTGGCAGAGGAAGAAGAGGACAAGGGGGGGGGGGAAGGAGGTGGGCTGGGCTGGGCCGCGGGAGAAGCTGGGCCAGGCAGGTAAGCAGGTAAGTGGCCCAGGTGGTTCTGCTCTCTTTTTCTGTTTTAACTCTGTTTTCTATTTTGCAGGTTTGTTTTGAATTTGGTTTTGAAACCAATTCAATTTATTTTGCTTCTGACAATATTTTAAGGAGCTAAAAGAATTAAAACAATGCTCCATAAGAATATTTCAGAATTATTGGACCTATATTTATTTAACAGTAGATATAAGTCCAATTCAAATAGCTATGATTTAAATTCAAAGTCCCAAAAATAATTCCTTAAAAATGTTCAATATTTTGGTTGGGACCAGAACCCTTACCAAAAATTATCAAACATTTAAGAAGAGCCTTTTGGAGCAATGAATAAGATTTCTAGGGTTTCTTGCCCCTCTTTTATTTAGGGTTTTGAGGCTTCCAATATTCCTCAATTCAAGTTTCAAAAATATAGACATGATGCACACATGAAGCTAGCCTAGAGCAATGCCAGAAGCTAGGGATGTGACAACTCACCCCCACTAAACAAGAATCTCGTCTCGAGATTCAAGCGTAGGGTAGGATGAAGGGGAAACGCAAACTAGTACAATCTTCACGATCCAGGTTGCACTTCAACTGAACGTTGATTTGTTCACCATCATTTTCTTGATGTCTTGTTCTGAGAAATCCTGCCAACATGACATGGAGGGAAGAAGGAGACTCTAGAAGGGTCGATCTTCTTGAAGATCGAACAACTCACGGAATGAGACATAGGACCATCTCTCGGGTTGAGACACGAGATACACATCAAGAGGGGTGGAAAGAAACGGATGACGAAGGTTCACTAGGTGGACAACAATTCCACACTTAAGAAGGTGGTAATCGGTTGTCAACGTAGCGAGGAGTTGAGTTGCCATGATACCACAACGAGACACCTTCGGAACCGTGACTCTTAGATATCTCCCCTTAAGTGGCAAAAAGAATTACTTTTGATTCAGAGATCATTGAAACTCTTTATACCAGCTTAAGGCAAATCATAATCGATCATTTAGAGGGGTTCGGTAGAATGGCATACTCAAACTTGGATGATGTGGATTACCTTGTTGAAGACAACGTAATGGATGAATTTTGCTTATCACCGGAAATGGAAGAGACCCATGGTAGAATGGCACATTGGCGGTGCAAGCTAGGAACAAAATGCAAATGCTGGGAATGATTCTGGTAACTGGGGAAGAACCCAACAAAAGAGAGTGAATTCACTGTTGGAGTGGTTATAGCATAACCGAGGAAATCTGGGGCAATCCCAGCTAGTGCTGATGATAACACGTAGCGCTTGTGCGTGCTCTCAAGAACTTGAGCATTTCCACAGTCATCAAGGTTTTATCAACATCCGTGTCAAGGGTGCCGACAAACACAACTTACTACCATGATGAATGGTGATGGAAGATGCAGATGCAAAGGAAGATAACACCTTCTCAGATTTCATATAAGCGAGGCCAAGGAAACAAAATCTGGATGATCGACCGAGAAACATTTAGCACTCCGCTTCTAATGTTCTCCTTGATGTGCTAGTGTAACCCATTCATAGAAATGGTCTGGTATCTAGGACATCAAGTAAAAGGTCGGACTTCGGGATCTCAAAATCCATAGGGGCAGCTAGGGAGTAAATCCTACGAAATCTCTATGGGAGGGTGGCCAACTTCATTAATCAAGATATTATAATAACAGGTCTTCCGGCTGGGTGGGTTGGCCACGACATCCACTTTACCGGTTATCGCACGACCAATATTATAATTCTTGGGAAATATTCCAACCATCATATCTGCCTGAGATTCAGATCTGGTTGGTGTCAGAATATTCCAGACCCATCGAGTCTAGGAAGAAAAATGAAAGTTTGCAACACAAATCGACGAGATGACGTTGCGGGATTCTCGGAAGATGAACTACGATAGCAAGCTCCAGAACATGAGCTGGTTCTGCTACTAACATGTGAACACGTTGTCCCAGACAAGCATGACCATGTGGTAGTCTTATAATAAAACACTACCGAGTTCAGGAGGGGGAACCATCAACGAGGGTATCGAAGTCCTTACATAAGTCCGGATTAGCTCTTATGAAGGAACTCCTTCTCCTTGAACAAATCAATCAGTGGCTTGGTGTGCTAGGGATACATATAGATTGAAGGTTGCAAGTCTTCAAACCACATCATTCTTCGCACGTGTGCATGACTGATTTGGAATGATTCCAAAGAAAGCAACATTGACTTTCTCGAATCCACGGCGGCAACTTGCATCAGATGCACATGAATTAAAGGAAGTCACTACCTTCATCCAAACATATGCTTCATGAGCTAGCATGAACAAATGCTTTCAAAAGTTTCCAACACTAGCTTAATGTCCAACAAAATCATGGAGGAGATAAGGATGTTGTCAATGGGCTCAACAACAATTCATCTGGGTTTCCCTTTAAAAGGAATTCCATAGTTAAGTGAACAAGTGATAGCATTGGTCAGACCCAAAAGATATAATGGTGTATGCTCGAGGGATCAACCACGAATAAGACAACATTACGAGCATCGTTGGTACTGATTTGATTTGACGATAGCCCACACTCAAATCAAAGGATTGATAAGACAATAGGTCCAGCAACTGATCACAAGGACCAATCGATGAAGATATCATCTTTCTTCAACACACACTACACAAGAATATCCCTTTGGAACGAACTAAGTCAGGAAAGCTTTTATCTTCCAACCCTCCAAGTTGTCGTTTAGCTTAACCAACTAGCTCAGGGATATCTAACACCGATTCTTGGAGAGAAGGTGGTTCACAAGAAACCAACTTGATCACGAACTCAACATAGCGGTCAGGTGACAACCCGGTAACACCTCCAAGAAGATATTTGGAAAGTCACGAACCACCGGTATGTTACTAAGCTCGAGAACAATCTTGCTTTTGAGGGCAAGACGATATGATCAAATGAGTGAGGACTTGACAAGATCCTAACTCATCAATCGAAGGGTGCACCGAAATAAGGACTAGGTAGCACGATCAGTCTTAGAGGGATGATTCGAAAACCTACATACTAAGAATGAAATTATTATCCTTTAACTACCAAGCAACAGAGTTGCTAGCAGTATTGATTTCACACATCACAATTCATTTGTCGGCATTCCGGTTGCATCAACACGAGGGCCGAGGAATGAACAGTGATGGCAAGAAGTGTCACTGTACCAAGAGTTCATGGGATGGTGTGCAATTCCTATAACAATCTCGATATAAAAATATGTAATACTCCAAGGTAGAGCAGAACCAAAAGCTGGATTGGCATTTGATCTGCGGAATACAACTACTTTGACCCAATCCTAGATATGGAAGAGGTACTGGAGTTTGTTTCTCCTAGTCATTCCGGAATAGAATGGCTTGACAGACCACAAGAGTCATAGGCATCGATGAACGAACGCACGCATACTCTTGACTATCAATTGATAGACGAGGGTCAGAATGCAACTAAAGAGAACAACTCAAAGGAACATATAACTTTCTGAGTTGTGGATGCATAGATTAGTAGTCGAACCAAGTTCAACATATTTCTTCCGGATAACCCATGCAGAAAGGTAGAACTGGCAGAGTCACGATTTATGAATGGAGAACTCCTCAAGAGTACTCTAATTGTGATTTTTTTTGATCCAATAAACTTCTGCCATAAGTAGTTCATGGTATTTGGAAGAAGAAGATACCACGGACTTCAAGGACTATCGCAAAGGTTACTAATATCCTAAAGGCACTAGCAATTACTATCAACATGAAGTAGGTAGAGTGAATCTCGGGTTCAGAACCCAGGAGTAGAATACCTACTACTAAGTAGCATCACGGGATGCTTCCGAGAATAAAGCCAGAATCTTCACACTAGGACACAAATCATGGCTAGACCACTAGATGATCCCCTAAGCACTTAGGGTCATAATAATAATTCCAACATATATGTCGAGGCAATAATTACCTCAACACACCGATTAGTGTGGTTAATCTGGCCCATGGGAACATCGGAAACAGAAGGAAGGGATTTGCAAATGCATCGGACTATTTAGAAACCTGGGATGACTCGGACAGCATAACGGCTATAATTGCTCAAAAAGATTTGAGACAATCACAAAAATGGTGGCATAACCACTCAGAAGCACAATATCAAGGTTCCGAGATCAACAATTAACATACGGAAGTAGTAGGAACTGAACTGAGACTTAAATCCAACAATCTTATAAGTCTACTGATTAGTAACACGTGATCCTAATAGAAAGAAGAGATAGCCTAGTTCTTAATCCCCGCAGGAAAGATAAGATGACTCAGATCAGAAGGGCATGAGGTATAAGGAGTAAAAGAGCCTTACGTTCCATCCCACAATCAATTCCCTTATATAACTAAAGAATTTCTAGACTCAACTTCGACCAGTTTGGCTTGGTAATCCTACAGGCAGTCAAGCTCTGATACCAACGCTGTCAGGACCCCGACTCAATGCCACATCGATCTAGCATGTAACACCTCATATCACTTTGCGGCCTCACGCACGGTATTCCCACGGGTGTCGTCTTACCTTTGCCCGGGACCGTTTGCGCCTTTTGGCACACGTATATGACAGTGTCGCTAGCATCCATATGATAAGGAGCCCGGGCTGACATGGCTAGTCGTAAACCCAAAGCGGCACAGACTTACAGGGACAGGCATCCATGACCCAGCATCGAACGTGTCGGTCATCAGCGAGTGAATCCAGGCTGTAGCACTGGGCTAGCAGGACTCTGGTATTCATCGCGTGACATTTCCCCGAAGGGACAGACACAGGAACGAAGAAGGACACATGCCGGCCAGCCTAAGTGTTCCGGAGCAGTAGCAAGCTACCATGGCTCAGTGAAACACTAGGAGACATTTCCCGGTAAGAGAGGCTACTAAAGATAAACAACTAGATGGTCAGATCCCACACATACCAAGCATTTCAATAGCATACACACAATATGCTCGATATGTGCAAATACAACATGGCATCACAACATGACTCTACGACTCAAGTAATTTATTCAATAGGCTCCGAGGAGCGAGATATTACAAACATAGGTCTCATGACCCAACAATCAGAGCATACAAATCAAAGCACAAGCGGAAGCTATCATGTCTGAGTACAGACATCTATAAATGGAAAAGGCTGAGAAGCCTGACTATCTACTAGATCCTGCCGAGGGCACAAGATCGTAGCTGAGGTAACAAGCTAAACGTCGAAGACCACACGGAAATACTAGTGAGACTGAAGTCTCTCTGCAAAAACATAAAATAGGCAAACGTGAGTACAAATGTACCCAGCAAGACTTACATCAGAACTATCTACATATGCATCATTATCAACAAAGGGATGGTGGGGTTTAACTGCAGCAAGCCAGCTTTGACTCGGTGGCTAACCTGAACTACGACTACAAGTAACTCTTTTGGGGTGGCGCACACGAGTCCACATATTCACCATATCAATACACCACTATGGATCCGCTCCCGTCTCCCTACGAGAACGCCATCCATAGCACTCACGCTTATCTTGCGTATTTTAGGTATCCACTTTCACTTGTCTATGAACTGATATAAGCAACCCAGAAGTCCTTTTCCGCGGACACGGCTATTCGAATAGATGATGTTAACCCTGCAGGGGTGTACTTCTTCATACATGTTTCCACCACTTAGCGTCTGCACACGACATGTGCTCGGCAGACTTCAAGCGAAAGCCGACGTGGGTGTAGACCACGACCTACCTAAACACTCAAGTCTCTAGTCCAGGTTTATCGCCTATTCGGGTTCCATCCATGAGGAGATCCGGCCGGAGTTTCGCTCACAGCCCCAAACGATGTGAACAGGGTTCCGTGACACCAAACGGGTGCCCGGTTTACCCGGCCACGTGCCTACCGCATCACAGCCCACCCCTACGGTCAGCGCTGTCCACGGCCTCCAGCATACTACAAACACCAGAAACTACTTGCAACTCCTGGACAGAGGACAAGGGTGAATAAGAAGTCGAGCGGGGTCATATTTCAGGGCCCAATGTATGGTAGTAGCTGAATCATGGATCACAAACACAGAACTCAGTTCCTGAGGACGGCTTCAATGAGACAACCCACCATGTACTCCTACATGGCCTCTCACCGCTACCTTTACCAAATCGTGTTCACACACTTAGCTCACACACAGTAGGACATGTTCACACACCTCTGATTCATCCCCGATGCATCAGACCTGACTCAACTCTAAGCAGTATCAGGCATGACAAACAAACATGAATGAGTAGGCACAACAGGGCTCAAACAACTCCTACTCATGCTAGTGGGTTTCATCTATTTACTGTGGAATGACAGGTCATGCAAAGGATAAAGGGGTTCAGCTACCGCAGCAAGTAACAGATGAATCGATGTTGTCCTAATGCAGTAAAAGAGAGCAGGAGCGAGAGAGTAGGATTGTATCGGAATGAACAAGGGGGTTTTGCTTGCCTGGCACTTCTGAAGATAACATTGAGTCTTCATCAGTGTCAACGATCACATCATCGGCATCACGTCTATCGAGAGGGGACAAATACCGGTAACATAGAAAGGAACACAATCAATGCAATGCACAATATGATGCATGATCATGACATGGCAAAATGAATGTGTTTTGGGCTAATGCAACTAGCAACAGATTAAATGAAGTTGGTTTGAATATAAAATTCAAATTCAAACTCCATATGTGATTAAATAAATGCCCTTTATATGATTTGTGCTAAACAGCAGCTATAAGTTGTTCTAACATGCATGAAAATGGTACAGATGGATTCCTTGAATTTTTCTGATAATTTTTCATATATAAATTATTTAATTTGGAGTTACGGTTAATTTTCTATGATTTTTAGAAGTTTTAGCCATTTTCTGGAATTTCAGAATTAAATTAAATCCAGAAAATGAGTTATGACATCAGCACTGCGTCATGCTTGCGTCAGCAAGTCAACAGGGCTGCCCCGGTTCAAACCTGACCAGAGGGTCCCATTAGTCAGTGACTTAGGGCTCGTTTAGGTCGCTGGCAGGTGGGCCCAGTCAACGGACACATCAGCCTGGTCAACTCCGACGTGTGGGGTCGGTCAAAGTGTGACGGGGCCAGGTCAAACTGACCTATGGGGCCCACAAAATTAGTACTAATCTAAACAGAGAGGTTAAACTAATTAATTAGGCACGGGGGCCCACTTGGCAGTGGCTCTAGTGGGTGATTAGCGAGGTGTTTACGCCCTAATTAAGTGGCCACGTCGGTGAGTGACGCCGGCGACCACGGCGACGGCGGAACCTCGCCGGAGTAGCTCGGGTTGGCACTACAGGCTGCGGTTGGGCACCCTGAGGGCACCAGGAGGAAGCCCGTGCTCCCGTGCATCTAGGGGGTGCCACGAGAGGGCGTGGGGTGGCCGGAGTTAAGCGCGGCATCGACCCCGGCGGCGGCCGGAGCTCGGGGGTTCGCGGGACCGGCGCTATGGTGCATGGGAGGAGGGGTTGGTGGGCGCTACGGGCTCCTGGGAGTGCTCTGAGTACGTCTGCGTGCTCGGTTTGGATGGAGGTGAACCAAAACGACGACGGCGACAAGTCCGGCGCCGGTGAGGTCTCGGTCTCGACGGAACTATGGCCTAGGGCTCGCAAACACGAGGGGAGAGAGAGGGGTTCTGCACAGAGGCTCACCGCGGAGCTGTAGGGAGGGTCAGTGGGCTCGGGGGCGCGCCGGAGTGGCCGAATTCGACGGAGACGGCACCGGGGCCGAAGCTCGGAGATGATGACGATGGCGGCTGCTCGGGGCCCTTCCGGTCACGTGGCTCGGTGAGGGGGTTGGCGACGTGGTGCAGGAGCTCGGGAGCACGCCGGAGAGGGGAGGGGGTGGCCGTGGTCATGGCTACAGCGAGCGGCGCTCCCAGGTGCGTTCGGTGACGAGAGGGAGGGAGAACAGAGGAGGAGGAGGGGGTCCAGAGAGAGAGAGACGGTCGAGGGGGGTCGAGGCCGTCTCCGTGGCGTCGCGAGGGGGTCGGGGAGGCTGCCACGGCGAAGCAGGAGGTGGCCGGCGCTCTTCGGGCGCGCGCC
>NC_041386.1:173346104-173450510 GCF_002162155.2 Triticum dicoccoides | reverse complement strand
GTGGCCGTGGTCATGGCTACGGCGAGCGGCGCTCCCAGGTGCGTTCGGTGACGAGAGGGAGGGAGAACAGAGGAGGAGGAGGGGGTCCAGAGAGAGAGAGACGGTCGAGGGGGGTCGAGGCCGTCTCCGTGGCGTCGCGAGGGGGTCGGGGAGGCTGCCACGGCGAAGCAGGAGGTGGCCGGCGCTCTTCGGGCGCGCGCCACGCCTCGCCTCTGCCTACTGGCAGAGGAAGAAGAGGACAAGGGGGGGGGAAGGAGGTGGGCTGGGCTGGGCCGCGGGAGAAGCTGGGCCAGGCAGGTAAGCAGGTAAGTGGCCCAGGTGGTTCTGCTCTCTTTTTCTGTTTTAACTCTGTTTTCTATTTTGCAGGTTTGTTTTGAATTTGGTTTTGAAACCAATTCAATTTATTTTGCTTCTGACAATATTTTAAGGAGCTAAAAGAATTAAAACAATGCTCCATAAGAATATTTCAGAATTATTGGACCTATATTTATTTAACAGTAGATATAAGTCCAATTCAAATAGCTATGATTTAAATTCAAAGTCCCAAAAATAATTCCTTAAAAATGTTCAATATTTTGGTTGGGACCAGAACCCTTACCAAAAATTATCAAACATTTAAGAAGAGCCTTTTGGAGCAATGAATAAGATTTCTAGGGTTTCTTGCCCCTCTTTTATTTAGGGTTTTGAGGCTTCCAATATTCCTCAATTCAAGTTTCAAAAATATAGACATGATGCACACATGAAGCTAGCCTAGAGCAATGCCAGAAGCTAGGGATGTGACAATGGAGTTCCGAGGAGTATCGTATCAGATAACAGTTTCATCCCATGACAACAGTTACAAAGTTGGAGATCATCAATTCTTTGGACCAGATTTGATTAAGGAGTCTGAACCGAAAGTTAAGTTGATTCGCGATAGGCTCAAGGTAGCCCAGTCCAGGCAGAAGAGCTACGCAGATTCAAAACGCAAGGAGACAGTTTACGAAACCGGAGACAGAGTTTATCTCCGAGTTTCTCCACTTCGAGGAGTTAAGCGCTTTGGAGTTAAGGGAAAGTTAGCACCGCGTTTCGTTGGACCGTTTAATATCTTGAAACGTATGGGAGAAGTCGCTTATAAGTTGGAATTACCAGAGGGACTGTCAGGAGTTCACGATGTATTCCATGTTTCTCAGCTGAAGAAATGTCACGCCGAGATGGCGGATATCCCGCTAAGAGATACCGTGCCACTCGAAGCGATTCAGTTAAAGGATGACCTAACATATGAGGAGAAGCCAGTCAAGATTCCCGATTATGCCAGCAGAGGTACCCGTAGCAAGGTTATCAAGTTTTGCAAAGTTCAGTGGAACCACCACTTAGAGGATGAAGCCACCTGGGAAAGAGAAGAAGATTTGATCAAGGACCACCCTCACCTATTTTCTAGCCAACCCGAATCTCGAGGGCGAGATTCATCTTAAGGGGGGTAGGTTTGTAACATCCCAAATTTTCAATTTGGAATGTTATACACTAGATCATCATGCATATCATATTTTCTTGCATTTTGGTTGATCCTAGAAATTTCACGCAACTCAAGGACCCTCGGAGAGAGTTGGAGATTTCGTTATTTTCATATTTGAGTTCTCTCAAATTTTGAAAAGAGGATCATTTGATTTATTTATTTTATCTTCAATTATTTTCCGGTGTCAAAATAATGAGAGAGGGAATAATATGACTTTCCCAAATTTAGGAAAAATGAAGATTTAATAAATAGATCAATTTTGGTTTTTGCTGGAGTTTTATTTGCGTTTTATTTGGATAGGGAAAAATGCGCGTTTCCGAAAATTGCATTTTAGGTCCGGAGAAAAGTTCATTTTGTTCGGCTCATTTTTAGGAGTCGGGGAAAATTTACTTTAGATTTTTCGGAGTTCGTTTAGATCTCTTTTGTTTTTTTTTCTGCGCGCTGAACCGTTTATAAAAAAAAGACTTACCGCAGGCCACCCGGGCCAAGGCCCAGCCAGCCAGCCGCCCCTGCACCCAGGCGCGACAGCGCAAGGCCAGGAGGCCGCCGCCTCGCCTCTTGCTTCTACCGAATCCTAGTAGGATTCTTAGCCTTTTTCCTTTATTCCGTTTTTCTTTTTCATCTAGGATTCCTATTCCTAGTCTATTTCTTGTTCCCTACCCCAAGTCTCCTCTCCCCTCCCCAATATAAATACCCAAGCACCCCCCCTCTAAATCATCAAACCCAAAGCCTAGAGCTCCACCCCACGCCGCGCCCCACACCCCACGCCGCGCCGCCACCCCACACCCGCCGCCGCCGCCTTTAGCCGCCGCCGCCGCACCTAGCCGCCGCCGCCGCCCTACGCCGCCGCTGCCGGAGCCCCTCGCCGGAGGTTGCCCCGCGTCTCTTTTCCTCGGATCGTTTTCTTCTAATCGTCCCATTCTTTTCTTCTCTACCGATTCGTTTTCTTTCCGGTTCTTATCTAAACAGTTCCGGTTTCTAGATCAGTTTTTCGTTTTGGTCTTTTTCTCCGAAAACCCTAGATCGGTTTTCGTTCTTCTTTCGGACCGTTCGTCTCAACGAACGTGATCACCGATTTTTCGCCGGTTAACGACGCCCGTTCGTTTAATCGTTCTTCTTTTTTCTTTTCGTCGAATTTATTCCGCGATCGCGATCTCAGATCCGATCTTCGTTCTAGTTTATCTTCTCGCTCGTTTATCGGAATCAGGTGATTCAAGCGCCTGGAGTTTTGTCTCAAAACTGCCGTTCCGTCTAATCAACTTAAACAAGTTTTTGCCCCAGTAAAATTTGACCTAGTTTCAACTTGCTAGAACCGAGTTGTTTTCTTTCGCCGTTTGTTTCTTTGTTTGGTTCTTTCTTTCTTTGCAACCAGAGTTCTTAAGTTGAACTACCTGGTTCGTTCTCTTGTTCGAGTTTTACCTGTGCATTAGATGAGTACTTATTGTATGCTTGTTGTTTGTCTACGATAGATTACCCTGATGGCGCCGCCTGTTACTTCGAAACCCTAGGACTCGCGGATCATCAGCAAGGCAAGTAACACTTTGATCATACTTTTTCTACAACCCATGTTTTATTGCATTAGATCAATCCTCTCACATTGCATGATTAGGATCTAATTAAATTGTGGGATGGGAAGTAGATGAGGTAGTACCTATTACCTGTATTATTATCAAACCCTTGGGAGTTACTTCTACGTTTGCTTATTACGCCATGCTATGCTAGTAGACGTGGATTGGGTGAGTGATATCCATGACAGATGTGAGTTTATTAATTTTTAATGGTTTATCTAAGGTGGCAACTTAAACACACATCTGGGTGGATTGAGGCACCTGATGTCTATCAGGACTTGCCTATTTTTTTCGGACCGCCACCCAGGCTCAAAGGGATCATAAGATCTTTCATGCTAGAAACTTTCGTGTGCAGCCACATGCCATTATGGGCTCTGGCATAGTTGACTAAGTTGTGCGAACTCTTACAGGGTGGACTAGCAGATGTAGGGGTTATAGGTGGTACGGTCTACCCCACATGTAAGGTGCTAGCGCTTCTGAAAGACTGTGTCTCGGTCATCCGCTTCTCAAACACCATGTAGTGCGAGAAATCCAACGGAGGCGATCGAGTCTTGTGGGAAAAGTGTGCAAACCTCTGCAGAGTGTACAAACTAATCATGATTAGCCGTGTCCCCGGTTATGGACAACTTGAGTATCTAGTACTTGAATATCATGTGAATCTCAACACGTTACTTCTAATTAATATTGTTGGGTTTTAATTATTTTTAATTGGGATTGAGAATGCTGTCAACCATTCTCAATGTTTCACAACCACCATGATAGTTAAATAAATTTATTCCTTTGCAGTAGGGAAAAATTTGCTTTACGCAAAACTGTAACCATAGGGCTTTCCACCAGCCAAACATGCATATAGTATAGCTGTTTCATTCCATTACTCTCTATGTGTTACATTGCCAGCATATTCCATGTGCTGACCCGTTTTTGGGCTGCAACTTAATGTTGTAGACTTTTCAGACGATGATTGAGGTGTTTTTAGGTCGTGGTTCTATACTCAGTGATGCCGCTGGAGTTGATGGACCCATTTATCTTCCAAGTCTCCCACTGTTATCTTTATAATATGGCCTTAAGCTATATTTATTGTAATAAGTTCTTTTTGAGCCATCGATGTAATAAGTGTGTGATTGCAACTCTGCTGTAAAGCCTCGATGTACTGTGTGGTGTCAGCATTACTGATCCAGGGATGACACCGTAGCATAGTAGACGTGATCCATTCGGGTCAGGTCGCTACACTATCTTCATTTAGCCTTGTTGTTTCTTGAGAATCATGTGCGGAGGATAACACTGCACTCTTTAAACGAGTAGCGCGTCTCAGAGTGATTGATGACAGATACAAAAGAGCATTAGTTTGATGTACGAACATGGTTAATAGACATATGTAGTATGTATCAGAAATAGGAAGGCATGTCATTATCACAGGTATAATGTGTAAAGTAAGAAGATGCAATTTAACCAAATTGGAAGCAATACAAGCTAGACACCATATGCAACATGCAACCACATTTGATAGGGCGAAGTTAAAGCAAGCACCTGGGATGGTTGTGTGTGGCAATTGAGATCATCAACTGTAGAGCTATGTTTACTGTCTCCATCTGCTGACATTGCACCCTTTAGAGCGCTGAAGCACTTAGTGCTTATCTTCGAATTACACTAGAGCGACTTCTGTCTTTTCTTTTTTGTATTCATCAACACTGCGTCAGAGTCTGAAATACCCATGCATAAAAAACAATAGTGTGAGTATGGGTGAAGTGTGTGCACAAGTAGTACACTGTAAAGGTAGCAGATAGCAGGTCGGTGAGAAATAAATGATGGGAGACATATGATAGCTCTACAACATGCATGGCACACGAAATTACTAGATTCTAGGATTTTGAAATATGAGCACAGGGATGGCTGGGAAATGCAGATGCTCCTCTAGCACACCACAAGGTGTGGTCCTATGAAAATAACAGTCGACTGGAAACAAATAGGTCAGACCATTTTTTCTGCACCGTCTGATGTCAAAGAACGAGTAGATCTCCTTCATCTACCTCCAACTAGTCAGCGTTACGATCTCCCTCGAAACACCAACGACGACCGGCCCAGTCCCCTGCCTCCGCCCTTCCCTTGACCTCGCTGCACCGCCGTGCTGGGCACCGCCCCCCGACCATCCCTTCAAGCCTCGCCGACCTCCAGATCGGGCGCAAGCAGCTCCTATGCCCCACACCCCTATGATAGACACCGATGCACCGCTTCCCCAGCGAACATGCTGACTAGGTGCTCTGCACGCCTAAGCGGGTGTTGCTTCTTTTAATTGCGATTCAACTGACGCTGAATTGAAATCCAGGCGGGCTACTGACCTCTAGCAAAGGTGAAACAGTAAATGGGAGGAAACCTTGTGCATTTAGTATCATGAGGAAGATGCAGTAAGAAGATCTCAACTAGTTTCTTTCGTGGGATCAATATGGTGTGAGCAGAGACGTAAGATTTGCATGAATAAGGGAAGAGGAGTACCTCTTTCTGGTGGTAGTGATGTGTCCTCCTTCTATTTTTCCAATGATCTTCTTGTGGTTCACTGGAAACGAGAAGTTGTGGAGGACGATGGAGCCTTGGATGAACCCATGGCCAAGTTGTTGAGTGTGGTGCGGCGGCCGTCTGTCAGCGGCGGGGAACTAGATCCGAGGCAGTGAACGATGGTCTAGAAAGAACAGCTCCAGTGCGATGGATGGTTGCGACAGTGGAGCGGCAGTGGTGAGGCGCAGGACGGTGTGGTCGAAGTGGTTCTGGTACAGCGCACTTCGGCGTCGTGGAGGCAGCTCTGCCTCGGCTTCAGCTGCTAAGTCCTTGAGGGCGTTGCGGTTGCGATTGCATTGGACGACGATGTCAGGGTACCGGCTCCGGCATGATGGAGGAGGGAGGCGGTGGATTGGGCGCGATGGGGTGGAGAACGGAGGAGGATGGGGTTTCGCAGCTGGTGGAGAGGGTGTTTTTGTGCCCACCAAGTATGAATGGGGAAACGGAGGGAGGGGGTCACTAAGGGGGGACAATGTTTTGCTTTGGGACGCTGTCGTTGTCAAAACCGGCGGATCTCGGGTAGGGGGTCCCGAACTGTGCGTCTAGGCCGGATGGTAATAGGAGGCAGGGGACACGAAGTTTTACCCAGGTTCGGGCCCTCTTGATGGAGGTAAAACCCTACGTCCTGCTTGATTAGTTGTCAGGACCCCGACTCAATGCCACATCGATCTAGCATGTAACACCTCATATCACTTTGCGGCCTCACGCACGGTATTTCCATGGGTGTCGCCTTACCTTTGCCCGGGACCGTTTGCGTCTTTTGGCACACGTATATGATAGTGTCGCTAGCATCCATATGATAAGGAGCCCGGGCTGACATGGCTAGTCGTTAACCCAAAGTGGTACAACTTACAGGGACATGCATCCATGACCCAGCATCGAACGTGTCGGTCATCAGCGAGTGAATCCAGGCTGTAGCACTGGGCTAGCAGGACTCCGGTGAACCGGGCTGTAGCGGGCTAACAGGACTCCGGTATTCATCGCGTGACATTTCCCCAAAGGGACAGACACAGGAACGAAGAAGGACACATGCCGGCCAGCCTAAGTGTTCCGGAGCAGTAGCAAGCTACCCTGGCTCGGTGGAAACATTAGGAGACATTTCCCGGTAAGAGGGGCTACTAAGGATAAACAACTAGATAGTCAGATCCCACACATACCAAGCATTTCAATAACATACACACAATATGCTCGATATGTGCAAGTACAACATGGCATCACAACATGACTCTACGACACAAGTATTTTATTCATTAGGCTCCGAGGAGCGAGATATTACAAACAGGGGTCTCACGACCCAACATTCAGAGCATACAAATCAAAGCACAAGCGGAAGCTATCATGTCTAAGTACAGACAACTATAAATGAAAAAGGCTGAGAAGCCTGACTATCTATCAGATCCTGCCGAGGGCACAAGATCGTAGCTGAGGTAACAAGCTAAACGTCGAAGTCCACGTGGAACTACTAGCGAGACCGAAGTCTCTCTGCAAAAACATAAAATAGGCAAACGTGAGTACAAATGTACCCAACAATACTTACATCAGAACTAACTACATATGCATCATTATCAACAAAGGGGATGGTGGGGTTTAACTGCAGCAAGCCAGCTTTGACTCGGTGGCTATCCTAAACTACGACTGCGAGTAACTCTTTTGAGGTGGCGCACACGAGTCCACATATTCACCATATCAATACACCACTATGGATCCGCTCCCGTCTCCCTACGAGAACGCCATCCATAGCACTCACGCTTATCTTGCATATTTTAGAGTATCCACTTTCACTTGTCTATGAACTGATATAAGCAACCCAGAAGTCCTTTTCCGCGGACACGGCTATTCGAATAGATGATGTTAACCCTGCAGGGTGTACTTCTTCACACACGCTCTCACCACTTACCGCCGTTTACACGACATGTACTCGGAAACCTTCAAGCGGAAGCCCAACGTGGGTGTCGGCCACGGCCTACCTAAACACTCAAGTCTCTAGTCCAGGTTTATCGCCTATTCGGGTTCCATCCATGAGGAGATCCGGTCGGAGTTTCGCTCACAGCCCCAAACGATGTGAACAGGGTTCCCGAGACACCAAACGGGCGCCCGGTACACCGTGCCACGTGCCTACCGCATCACAGCCCACCCCTACGGTCAGCGCTGTGCACGGCCTCCAGCATACTGCAAACACCAGAAACTACTTGCAACTCCTGGACAGAGGACAAGGGTGATCAAGAAGCCGAGAGGGTCCATTGGTTTCGGGCCCAATGCGTGGTAGTAGCTGAATCATGGATCACAAACACAGAACTCAGTTCCTGAGGACGGCTGCAATGAGACAACCCACCATGTACTCCTACATGGCCTCTCACCGCTACCTTTACCAAATCGTGTTCACACACTTAGCTCACACACAGTAGGACATGTTCATACACCTCTGATTCATCCCGGATGAATCAGACCTGACACAACTCTAAGCAGTAGCAGGCATGACAAACAAGCATGAATGAGTAGGCACAACAGGGCTCAAACAACTCCTACTCATGCTAGTGGGTTTCATCTATTTACTGTGGCAATGACATGTCATGCAGAGGATAAAGGGGTTCAGCTACCGCAGCAAGTAACAGATGATTCGTTGTTGTCCTAATGCAGTAAAAGAGAGCAGGAGCGAGAGAGTAGGTTTGTATCGGAATGAACAAGGGGGTTTTGCTTGCCTGGCACTTCTGAAGATAACATTGAGTCTTCGTCAGTGTCAACGATCACAACGTCGGAACATCGTCTACCGAGGGGGAACAACACCGGCAAACACAGAAGAAACACGATCAATGCAATGCACAATATGATGCGTGCTATGACATGGCAATATGAATGTGTTTAGAGCTAATGCAACTAGCAACAAATTAAATGAAGTTGGTTTGAATCCGAGATTCAAATTCCAACTCCATATATGATTATTTAAATGCCCTTTAATTGTTTTGTCCAAAACAGAGGACAAACATTGTTCAAACATGCATGAAAATGGTACAGATGGATTCCTTGAATTTTTCTGATAATTTTTCATATATAAATTATTTAATTTGGAGTTACGGTTGAATTTCTATGATTTTTAGAAGTTTATACAATTTTCTGGAATTTCCTGAATTATTTTAAAACCAGAAAATGATTTATTGCGTTAGCACTAGGTCATGCTGATGTCAGCAGGTCAACTAGGAGGGTCCAGGTCAAACCTGACAGTGGGTCCCGCGTGTCAGTGACTCAGTGGGTTAACTAGGTTGATTAGGGTTAAACTAATACTAACGAAAAATGTCAGCAGGGCTGGGCCCACATGTCAGTGGCTTAAATAATTAACTAAATTAATTAGCGTTAACTAATCTAACACCTAAACTAATTAACAGGGGCTGGCCCCACCTGTCATCGACCCAGGGGGAGTTCTGCCATGGTCAAGTGGGTCAACCCCACCGGCGTCTCGACGCCGGCGAGGCCCGGGACGGTGGCGGCCGTCGGAAACACGCTACAGGGCACGGGCGAGGCCGTGCTTGGGCTCATTGGAGAGCCCTTGCTCCCGCACGTCGAACAGTGCGGTTGCTGGGTCGTGGGGAGGCCGGAGCTGTCGACGGCGAGCTCCAAGGCGGCGGCCGGAGTTCGGGTGAGCTCGGAGTCGGCGTTAGGAAGCACAGCAGAGGGAGCAGATGGGTGCTATGGCCTCCAGGGGGTGCACTGAGCACGGCTGCATGCTTGGTTGTAGCTCTAGGCAACCGTGGCTACGGCGGCGACATGGCCGGCGGCGAAGAGCTCTCGGCTCCGATGGTTGTCGGTGTTAGAGGAAGAAAACGAGTCAGGGGAGAGGGGGAAACGACGGAGGAGCTCACGTGGATCCCGTAGAGGTGGATGGCGGGCTCGGGGAAGGCCGAACGGCGACGAATTTGACGACGGCGATCCTCGGTGGCCGAGGAGGGGAACGGCGAGGCTAGCGGCATCCAGGGGCTCTTCTGGTCGCGCGAGACGACGAGGAGGACGAGGGAGGACCGGCGGAGCTCGGGAGCGCATCGGAGAGGAGAGGGGGTGGCGGTGGCCGTGAGGGAGCTCGTCGGTGGCGGCGGCTCCGTTCGGTCCGGGCGAGAGAGAGGGAGCAGAGGAGGATAGGGACGGAGGGTGAGACACGGGAGAGTGAGAGAGGGTCGAGGGGTCGGGGGCATCTCCGTGGCATCGTCTAGGAGGGCCGGGGAAACAGGAGGTGGCCGGGAAGCAGGAGGTGGCCGGGGCGCGTGGCCGCGCGCGCCGGGCGCGTGCCCGCCCTCCTGGCAGAGGAGGAAGGCGACAGGGGGAGTGGAGATGGGCTGGGCCGTGCTGGGCCAGGTAAGTGGGCGCCAGGTAAGTTAGGTAGGTGGCCTGGTGGCCTTCTCTCCCTTTCTTTTATTTCCTCTTTTCTATTTCTATTTTCTGTAGTTTGTTTTGATTTGATTTAAAATATCAAATCATTTTTTATAAATCCTGGGAATAATTGTGGACATTAACTGAATTATTACAGAGGCCCTCAACTATTTTCAGAATTGTTGGAGCATTTAAAAATATTAACAGTATTTAAATGCCCCAATTCAAATACAATATGGTTTAATCAAAAATCCAAAAATGTCTTGGAAAAATATCCATCATCTCTGGATATGGTTTTCACCCTTTTTCCAGTAATCATGAACATTTTTGCAAACCAATTTGGGTTCTTTGAAAATATTTTGAAGTTGAACCTATTTGCAATGCTTTGGTGCTAGGGCTTGGTCATCCCCATTTCAAATTTCATAAAATTTAAACATGTTGCATGGATGCTAAAGCAAAAACAAACAAGGGTTGATCTGGGGCTGTGACAGCTCACCCCCACTAAACAAAAATCTCGTCCCGAGATTCAAGCGTAGGGTAAGGTGAAGGGGGAACGCAAACTAGTACAATCTTCACGATCCAGTTGCACTTCAAATGGACGTTGATTCGTCCACCATCATTGTCTCGAAGTCTTGCTCTGAGAACTCCAGCTATCATGACAACGAGAGGAAGGAAAGACCCTAAAAGAATCGTTCTTCTTGAAGGTCGAACAACTCAGGATCAACTCATGAAAGGAAACATAGCAACATCTCCCGAGCTGAGACACGAATCACACATCCATAGGAATGGAGTGAAGCAGAAGACGAAGGTTCACTAGGTAGACAACAATTTCACGCTTAAGAAGGTGGTAATCGATTGTCAGCGCAGCGAGGAGTTGAGTTTCCATGATACCATAACGATGCACCTTAGGGAAGGTGACTCGTAGAAATATCCCCTTAAGTGGCAAAAAGAATTACCTTTGATTCAAAGATCATTGAAACTCTTTAAACCAGCCTAAGGCAATTCTCGAGCGATCGTTTGGAGGGGGGTCGGTAGAATGGCATACTCGGACTTGGATGATGTGGATTACCTTGTTGAAGACTACGCAATGGATGATTTTTGCTTATCACCGGAAATGGAAGAGACCCATGGTAGAATGGCACATTGGCGGTGCAAGCTGGGAACAAAATGCAAATGCTGGGAATGATTCTGGTAACTGGGGAAGAACCCAACAATAGAGAGTGAATTCACTGTTTGAAAAGGTCATAGCGTTGCCGAGGAAACTGAGAGGAATCCCAGTTAGAGCCGATGGTAACACGTAGCGCTTGTACGTGCTCTCAAGAACTTGAGCATTTCCACAATCATCAAGGTTTTACCAACATCCGTGTCAAGGGTCCGGTAACACAACTCACTACCATGATGAATGGTGATGGAGGATGCAGATGCAAAGGAAGATAACACCTTCTCAGATTTCACCTTAACAAGGCCAAGGGGACGAAATCTGGATGATCGACCGAGAGACATTTAGCACTCCGCCTCTAATGTTCTCCTTGATGTGCTAGTGTATCCCATCCCATGGTTTGATATCTAGAACATCAAGTAAAAGGTCGGACTTCGGAACACAAAAATCATAAGGCACAACTAGGGAGTAAATCCTATGAAGTCCTCATGGGAAGGTGGCCAACTTCCTCAATCAAGATACTATAATAATGGGTCTTCCGGCTGGTTGTGTTGGCCACGACATCCACCTTACCGGTTATCGAGGGACCAATATTATAGTTCTTGGAAAATGTTCCAACCATCATATCTGCCTGAGATTCAGATCTGGTTGGTGTCAGGATATTCCAGACTCATCGAGCCTAGGAAGATAAATGAAAGTTTGCAACACAATTCGACGAGATAACGTTGCGAGATTCTCGGGAAATGAACTATGATAGCAAGCTCCAAAACATGAGCTGGTTCTGCTACACATGTGTGAACACGATGTCCTAGACAAGCATGACCACGTGGTAGTCTTACAATAAAACACTACCGAGTACAGGAGGGGGAACCATCAACGAGGGTATCGAAGTCCTTACATAAGTCCGGATTAGCTCTTATGAAGGAACTCCTTCTCCTTGAACAAATCAATCAGTGGCTTGGTGTGCTAGGGACACATATAGAATGGAGGTTGCAAGTCTCCGAACCACAGAATACTTCGCATGTATGCATGACTGATTTGGGATGATTCCAAAGGAAACAACATTGACTTTCTCGAATCCACGGCGGCAACTTGCATCGAATGCACATGAACTGGAGGAAGTCACTTCTTACATCCGAACATATGCTTCATGAACTAGGATGAAGAAAATGCTTTCAAAAGTTTCCAACACTAGGTTGATGTTCAACATGATTCATGGGGGGAGACAAAATGCTACTGATGGGCTCAACAGCAACTCATCGTAATTTCCATATCACTGGGCTTCCACCATCATGTGAACACGGTGATAGCATTGGTCAGACCAAAGGTGTAATGGTGTATGCTCGAGGGATCAACCACGAGTAAGACAACATTACGAGCATCGTTGGTACTGATTTGATTTGACGATAGCCCACACTCAAATCAAAGGATTGATAAGACAATAGGTCCAGCAACTGATCACAGGGACCAATCGATGAAGATATCATCTTTCTTCAACACACACTACACAAGAATATCCCTTTGGAAAAATGAACTAAGTTAGGCAAGCTTTTATCTTCCAACTCTCCAAGTTGTTGTCTAGCTTAACCAACTAGCTCCGGGATATCCAACACAGATTCTTGGAGAAAGGGTGGTTCACAAGAAACCGACTTGATCACGAGCTCAACATAGCAGTCAGGGGACAACCTGGTAATACTTCTGAGAAGATATTCGGAAAATCACGAACCACCGGTATGTTACTAAGCTCGAGAACAATCTCGCTTTTGAGGGCAAGACGATATGATCAAATGAGTGAGGACTTGACAAGATCCTAACTCATCAATCGAAGGGTGCACCGAAATAAGAACTAGATAGCACGATCAGTCTTAGGGTGACGATTCAATAATCAATACGCTAAGAATGAGGTTATCGTCCATTTAACTACCAAGCAACAGAGTTGCTAGCAGTATTGATTTCACACGCCACGATTCACTTGTCGGCATTCTGGTTACAATAACACAGGAACCGAGGAATGAACAATGATGGCAAGAAGTATCACTGTACCAAGAGTTCATAGGATGGTGTGCAATTCCTATAACAATCCCGATATAAAGATGGTAATACTTCAGGGTAGAACAGAATCAAAAGCTGGGCTGGCATTTTGATCTGCGGAGCATGACTACCTTGACCCAATCCTAGATATGGATGAGGTACTGGAGTTCATTTCTCCTAGTCATTCTGGAATAGAATGGCTTGATGGACCACAAGAGTAATAGGTATCGATGAACGATTGCACGCATACTCTTGACTATCAATTGATAGACGAAGGTCAGTAGACAGCTAAAGAGGGACAACTCAAAGGAACATATAACTTTCTGAGTTGTGGATGCATAGATTAGTATGTCGAACCAAGTTCAACAAGTTTCTTCCGAATAACCCATGCAGAAAAGTAGAACTGGCAGAGTCACAATATATAATGGAGAACTCATCGAGAGCACTCTTGTTGTCATCTTTTGGTTCAGAAGAACTTCTGCCAAGAATGGTTCATGGTAATTGGAAGAAGGATGTACCACGAACCTCGAGAACTATCGCAAAGGTTACTAATATCCTAAAGGAACTAGCAAACACTATCAACATGAAGCAAGTAGGGTGAATCTTGGTTCGAAAACCCAAGGAGTAGAATACCTACTACTAAGTAGCATCACGGGATGTTTTCGAGAATAAAGGCCAGAATCATCACACTGGGACACAAATCATGGCTAAATTACTAGATGATCCCCTAAGACACCTAGGGTCATAATAATATCTCCAACAAATATGTCAAGGCAACAGAGTACCCCAACTCACCGATTAGTGTGGTTAATCTGGCCCAAAGGAACATCGAAACGGGAGGAAGGAATTTGCAAATGCATCAGACAGTTTAGAAACCTGGGATGACTCGGACAGCATAACGGCTGTAAATGCTCAGAAAAGATTTGAGACATACTACAAAATGGTGGCATAACCACTCAGAAGTACAATATCAAGGTTCCGAGATCAACAATTAACATATGGAAGTAGTATAAACTGAACTGAGACTTAAATCCAACAATCTTATAAGTCTACTTATTAGTAACACGTGATCCTGATAGAAAGATGAGATAGCCTAGTTCCTTAACCCCGTAGAAAATATAAGATGACTCAGATCAGAAGGGCATAAGGTATAAGGAGTAAAAGAGCCTTACGTTCCATCCCACAATCAATTCCCTTATATAACTAAAGAATTTCTAGACTCAACTTCGACCAGTTTGGCTTGGTAATCCTACAGGCAGTCAAGCTCTGATACCAACGCTGTCAGGACCCCGACTCAATGCCACATTGATCTAGCATGTAACACTTCATATCACTTTGCGGCCTCACGCACGGTATTTCCACAGGTGTCGCCTTACCTTTGCCCGGGACCGTTTGCGTCTTTTGGCACACGTATATGATAGTGTCGCTAGCATCCATATGATAAGGTGCCCGGGCTGACATGGCTAGTCGTTAACCCAAAGTGGCACAACTTACAGGGACAGGCATCCATGACCCAGCATCGAACGTGTCGGTCATCAGCGAGTGAATCCAGGCTGTAGCACTGGGCTAGCAGGACTCCGGTGAACCGGGCTGTAGCGGGCTAACAGGACTCCGGTATTCATCGCGTGACATTTCCCCAAAGGGACAGACACAGGAACGAAGAAGGACACATGCCGGCCAGCCTAAGTTCCGGAGCAGTAGCAAGCTACCCTGGCTCGGTGGAAACACTAGGAGACATTTCCCGGTAAGAGGGGCTACTAAGGATAAACAACTAGATAGTCAGATCCCACACATACCAAGCATTTCAATAACATACACACAATATGCTCGATATGTGCAAGTACAACATGGCATCACAACATGACTCTACGACACAAGTATTTTATTCATTAGGCTCCGAGGAGCGAGATATTACAAACAGGGGTCTCACGACCCAACATTCAGAGCATACAAATCAAAGCACAAGCGGAAGCTATCATGTCTGAGTACAGACAACTATAAATGAAAAAGGCTGAGAAGCCTGACTATCTATCAGATCCTGCCGAGGGCACAAGATCGTAGCTGAGGTAACAAGCTAAACGTCGAAGTCCACGTGGAACTACTAGCGAGACCGAAGTCTCTCTGCAAAAACATAAAATAGGCAAACGTGAGTACAAATGTACCCAGCAAGACTTACATCAGAACTAACTACATATGCATCATTATCAACAAAGGGGATGGTGGGGTTTAACTGCAGCAAGCTAGCTTTGACTCGGTGGCTATCCTAAACTACGACTGGGAGTAACTCTTTTGAGGTGGCGCACACGAGTCCACATATTCACCATATCAATACACCACTATGGATCCGCTCCCGTCTCCCTACGAGAACGCCATCCATAGCACTCACGCTTATCTTGCGTATTTTAGAGTATCCACTTTCACTTGTCTATGAACTGATATAAGCAACCCAGAAGTCCTTTTCCGCGGACACGGCTATTCGAATAGATGATGTTAACCCTGCAGGGTGTACTTCTTCACACACGCTCTCACCACTTACCGCCGTTTACACGACATGTACTCGACAACCTTCAAGCGGAAGCCCAACGTGGGTGTCGGCCACGGCCTACCTAAACACTCAAGTCTCTAGTCCAGGTTTATCGCCTATTCGGGTTCCATCCATGAGGAGATCCGACCGGAGTTTCGCTCACAGCCCCAAACGATGTGAACAGGGTTCCCGAGACACCAAACGGGCGCCCGGTACACCGTGCCACGTGCCTACCGCATCACAGCCCACCCCTACGGTCAGCGCTGCGCACGGCCTCCAGCATACTACAAACACCAGAAACTACTTGCAACTCCTGGACAGAGGACAAGGGTGATCAAGAAGCCGAGAGGGTCCATTGATTTCGAGCCCAATGCGTGGTAGTAGCTGAATCATGGATCACAAACACAGAACTCAGTTCCTGAGGACGGCTGCAATGAGACAACCCACCATGTACTCCTACATGGCCTCTCACCGCTACCTTTACCAAATCGTGTTCACACACTTAGCTCACACACAGTAGGACATGTTCATACACCTCTGATTCATCCCGGATGAATCAGACCTGACACAACTCTAAGCAGTAGCAGGCATGACAAACAAGCATGAATGAGTAGGCACAACAGGGCTCAAACAACTCCTACTCATGCTAGTGGGTTTCATCTATTTACTGTCGCAATGACAGGTCATGCAGAGGATAAAGGGGTTCAGATACAGCAGCAAGTAACAAATGATTCGTTGTTGTCCTAATGCAGTAAAAGAGAGCAGAAGCGAGAGAGTAGGATTGTATCGGAATGAACAAGGGGGTTTTGCTTGCCTGGCACTTCTGAAGATAACATTGAGTCTTCATCAGTGTCAACGATCACAACGTCGGAACATCGTCTACCGAGGGGGAACAACACCGGCAAACACAGAAGAAACACGATCAATGCAATGCACAATATGATGCATGCTATGACATGGCAATATGAATGTGTTTAGAGCTAATGCAACTAGCAACAGATTAAATGAAGTTGGTTTGAATCCAAGATTCAAATTCCAACTCCATATATGATTATTTAAATGCCCTTTAATTGTTTTGTCCAAAACAGAGGACAAACATTGTTCAAACATGCATGAAAATGGTACAGATGGATTCCTTGAATTTTTCTGATAATTTTTCATATATAAATTATTTAATTTGGAGTTACGGTTGAATTTCTATGATTTTTAGAAGTTTATACAATTTTCTGGAATTTCCTGAATTATTTTAAAACCAGAAAATGATTTATTGCGTCAGCACTAGGTCATGCTGATGTCAGCAGGTCAACTAGGTGGGTCCAGGTCAAACCTGACAGTGGGTCCCGCGTGTCAGTGACTCAGTGGGTTAACTGGGTTGATTAGGGTTAAACTAATACTAACGAAAAATGTCAGCAGGGCTGGGCCCACATGTCAGTGGCTTAAATAATTAACTAAATTAATTAGCGTTAACTAATCTATCACCTAAACTAATTAACAGGGGCTGGCCCCACCTGTCATCGACCCAGGGGGGGTTCCGCCGTGGTCAAGTGGGTCAACCCCACCGGCGTCTCGACGCCGGCGAGGCCCGGGACGGTGGCTGCCGTCGGAAACACGCTACAGGGCACGGGCGAGGCCGTGCTTGGGCTCATTGGAGAGCCCTTGCTCCCGCGCGTCGAACAGTGTGGTTGCTGGGTCGTGGGGAGGCCGGAGCTGTCGACGGCGAGCTCCAAGGCGGCGGCCGGAGTTCGGGTGAGCTCGGAGTCGGCGTTAGGAAGCACAGCAGAGGGAGCGGATGGGTGCTATGGCCTCCTGGGGTGCACTGAGCATGGCTGCGTGCTCGGTTGCAGCTCTAGGCAACCGTGGCTACGGCGGCGACATGGCCGGCGGCGAAGAGCTCTCGGCTCCGACGGTTGTCGGTGTTAGAGGAAGAAAACGAGTCAGGGGAGAGGGGGAAACGACGGAGGAGCTCACGTGGATCCCGTAGAGGTGGACGGCGGGCTCGGGGAAGGCCGAACGGCGACGAATTTGACGACGGCGATCCTCGATGGCCGAGGAGGGGAACGGCAAGGCTAGCGGCATCCAGGGGCTCTTCTGGTCGCGCGAGACGACGAGGAGGACGAGGGAGGACCGGCGGAGCTCGGGAGCGCGTCGGAGAGGAGAGGGGGTGGCGGTGGCCGTGAGGGAGCTCGTCGGTGGCGGCGGCTCCGTTCGGTCCGGGCGAGAGAGAGGGAGCAGAGGAGGATAGGGACGGATGGTGAGACACGGGAGAGTGAGAGAGGGTCGAGGGGTCGGGGGCGTCTCCGTGGCATCGTCTAGGAGGGCCGGGGAAACAGGAGGTGGCCGGGAAGCAGGAGGTGGCCGGGGCGCGTGGCCGCGCGCGCCGGGCGCGTGCCCGTCCTCCTGGCAGAGGAGGAAGGCGACAGGGGGAGTGGAGATGGGCTGGGCCGTGCTGGGCCAGGTAAGTGGGCGCCAGGTAAGTTAGGTAGGTGGCCTGGTGGCCTTCTCTCCCTTTCTTTTATTTCCTCTTTTCTATTTCTATTTTCTGTAGTTTGTTTTGATTTGATTTAAAATATCAAATCATTTTTTATAAATCCTAGGAATAATTGTGGACATTAACTGAATTATTACAGAGGCCCTCAACTATTTTCAGAATTGTTGGAGCATTTAAAAATATTAACAGTATTTAAATGCCCCAATTCAAATACAATATGGTTTAATCAAAAATCCAAAAATGTCTTGGAAAAATATCCATCATCTCTGGATATGGTTTTCACCCTTTTTCCAGTAATCATGAACATTTTTGCAAACCAATTTGGGTTCTTTGAAAATATTTTGAAGTTGAACCTATTTGCAATGCTTTGGTGCTAGGGCTTGGTCATCCCCATTTCAAATTTCATAAAATTTAAACATGTTGCATGGATGCTAAAGCAAAAAAAAAACAAGGGCTGATCTGGGGCTGTGACATTAGTATTGATGATATGGGTAGTACAAGAGTTGATCTACCACGAGATCAGAGAGGCTAAACCCTAGAAGCTTGCCTATGGTATGATTGTTGATGTGTATGTTGTCCTACGTACTAGAACCCTCCGGTTTATATAGACACTTGATAGGGTTAGGGTTACATAGAGTCGGTTACAATGGTAGGAGATCTGAACATCCATATTGCCAAGCTTGCCTTCCACGCCAAGGAAAATCCCTTCCGGACACGGGACGGAGTCTTCAATCTTGTATCTTCATAGCCCAGGAGTCTGGCGGAAGGTATAGTTCGGCTATCCGAACACCCCCTAATACAGGACTCCCTCAGTAGCCCCTGAACCAGGCTTCAATGACGACGAGTCCGGCGCGCAGATTGTCTTCGGCATTGCAAGGCGGGTTCCTCCTCCAAGTACTTCATAGAAGATTTTGAACACAAAGATAGTGTCTGGCTCTGCAAAATAAGTTTCCACATATTGCCCTAGAGAGAATAATAATATTAACACAAATCTAATCTGCTGACGTATTCCGTGGTGTGACACACCACGGCCAAGCCTTTATCCAAATCGTTTCATTATCCCACCTCAGCGTGTTATGCGAGGCGGTTTCCTTGGCACGTCTAGTCAAAGCAGAGATCGTGTCCCTTTATTCTGGGATTCTCATCAATACGGGTGTGGGTAACGCAACCGCGCCATTGATTACGGCGCTTGGAGATAAGCAAGTTTTACCAGGCTGGTGGGGACACATTGTTGCGTCCACCCATATAAGGGGATAAGGATCCACCTTTTCACCCACGCCTTCTTCCTCCTTTGCCTATCCATTCTTGCGCCCTCGAGCTCCAGCGCCCAAGTCCACACTACCACCTCAACCTTCTCCAGTCATGTCCGGAGCGGGAGGCAAGTGGATGGTCTCCTCCGTCACGGGGGGACACATAAAAAAGTTGAGGAAGGCCGGATATCTGGCCAGCGACATCGCGCACCGACTCCCCGAGAAGGGGAAGCTCATCCCCACTCCTAGGCCCCATGAGATGGTAGTATTTCTCCCCCATTTCCTCCGCGGACTGGGCTTCCCTCTGCATCCATTTGTCTAGGGGCTCATGTTCTACTACGGCCTGGATTTCCACGATCTGGCGCCGAACTTCGTCCTCAACATCTCGGCGTTTATCGTCGTGTGTGAGGCATTCCTCCGCATCTGCCCCCATTTCGGCCTATGGCTTAAGACTTTCAACGTCAAGCCAAAGGTGGTGCGCAGCAGCCAGGCGGAGTGCGGCGGCGCCATGGTTGGCAAGATGGCCAACGTCTTGTGGCTTGAGGGCTCCTTTGTGGAGACCCTGAAGGGGTGGCAATCAGGGTGGTTTTGCATCACCGAGCCACGCGACACCGAATGGGTCACACCCCCTGAGTTCCGATCCGGCCCCAACACACGGCTAACCTCCTGGAAGGAGACAGGCCTGTCTTGGGGTAAAAAAGGAGAGCTGACCGGACTCCAAACATGCATCCAAACCCTGGTGGAC
Organism: Triticum dicoccoides; assembly: GCF_002162155.2. NCBI lineage: Eukaryota > Viridiplantae > Streptophyta > Magnoliopsida > Poales > Poaceae > Triticum > Triticum dicoccoides. Next base: position 173,430,347 of record NC_041386.1, on the reverse strand, counting down.
AGGAAGCTCAAGCTTGTCAACGTAGTCCAAGTTATGCTCGTCCGCCTGATCCTCCCGTGTCAATGACGGGCCTTCACCCTTTGGGAATTCGACCCGGCGCAGCATCAAACTCTTAATAGGCTCTTCGACACGACGTACGAAGATGCCTGGAGGGTGCTTTTCAAGGGTGCCGAGGCTCCCGGAACTGCTGCCGAGGATTGCTAATTCAGTACTCAGCATCACGCTCATGCGGTAAGCTGTTTTTCTCCTTTTATAGGGTATCAGTTTTTCATAGTTTGACTCTATGCGGGATCTGAGTTCCCTTATCTTGGATAGGATTGGGTGGTGACGTCTGGATAGATCAACCGTCCGGCTCCCTTGCCCGAAGGCCCAGCGGACGCTCTCTTGGCGAAGCTGCTGGTTCCGGCGCCCTATGTGGTGCCAGAGAAGAAGGCCACGAAAAGGGCCACAGGGACTCGAAAGAGTGCCCGACACCAGGAGGTGTCGGATTCATCATCCGACGTTCCCGAAGCGCCGTCCTCTCGTGAAGACGAGGAGGAAGAAGAAGGGACCTCTCCCCCTCCAGCGGGAGGAGAGAAGAAAAGGAAGGCCGCCCTCTCTGAGGAGGTCGGAGGGTCCAAGAAGGGGAAAACCCTTCCCCCGGACTGCTCCGCCGACGCCGACGACAATGAAGAGGAGTGGCAGCCTAGGGCCAAGCCCCTGGCGAAATCATAAGTGTTCGGATACCGGGGTAGTTTATAGTATTCGTTTTTCGCATAGCTTTCCATTATGTCGAATATGTTTATGCAGCCCACCCAAAGACCGGCTCAACGCATCGTCGAGCGGCTCACTGGACCCGTCGGAGGTGAACTCGCTTCCGACAGCTTCATCCCCCCGCCCTGTAGACGACACCGAAGTGTTGTCTCAACAGGTTCCAAGCCGGGAGGAGGTGGTCCTGGAGGCGCCGCAAGGCGACCTCCCGGACTCCAGGAGTAAAGGTGATGAAACCCCCAAGGGCTCCAAGTCCGGCTAAAGGCCGGACACAGCTCCGGAATCTTCAAGGGTTCCAGAGTCTGGCGGGCGACCTCCTTCCAAGAGGAGCAAGCCTACCGTGCCGGTGACCTCCGTCCAACCGGAGGCGCCGGACAATATGTTGGAGGCGCTCCAAGGTGCCTCCATCGACGAGGGGCACCGCACTATTATGAGTGCGGTGATCCAGAAGGTTTAGTCTGCCAAAAGCGGACTGACTGAAGCTTGTACAAGCCTTTTAACAGGCTTTGAGGTAAGTAAAGAACGTTCACATAATGTTACCGCATAGACAGTAGCCCCTGATGCTCTGTTGGGCGTTCAGGAAGAAAAGCCGAATCGAGTATCAAATAATTCGCAGGAGTCTAACAAAAGGAGTCAATATGCGTATGCAGGCTTCTCTGCTAGCGTCCGCCGCACTGACTGCGGAAGTGGACGTGCTGAAGCAGAGTCTCGTGAAGTCCGAGCAAGAGCTCGGGCGTGCCAAGAAGTAGCTCGAGGAGAATGAAGGTAAGAAATACCCTATTTGAATATGTATATAAAAAAGGTGCAATTGCGAAAAATCACAGGATTGACATGGCTATTGCAGGGGCCACGTCTGAGGTGGCGACCCTTAAGCAAGCGCTGCTCGAGGCCGAGAAGAGTGCGGCCATGGAGCGCACCGAGCGGGAGAGGTATGAGGCTGAGGTTGGCAAGGTGCGGCAAGAGCTCCAGGTTCTCATGAAGAAACATGAGAGTTTGGAGCTTGACTCGAAGACGCGAGCGTCCGAGCTCACGACAGCTATAGAAAATGCCAAGTCTACCAAGGCCGAGTCACAGAAGACCCTCCAGGAGTTGGATGAGGTGAAGAAGATTGCGGTGGGTAAGGCATTCTTTATGAAAAGCAAACACATAAACGTGAGTTATCTGTTACTTACCCGAATCTGGAGCTCTCCAGGAGCATTCGCAGATCTTCCCCGGAGTGTATCCAATGCCGCCGCATTCTATCGAGCCAAGGAGGGCAGCTCGACGAAGAAGGTGTTCTGGTCTCAGTACGCTGAGGCCGGACACCCCGTGCCCCTGAGCGACCAGCTGAAGCAACTGGTCGAGCTCCACAAGGCGGCCGAACAGGCCATGAAGGGCCTCCTAGTTCGGCTGTGGCCTGGAGAGGCTCTGCCTGGGAGCTATTTCGGGCTGGTGCGGCGGCTGGTGGAGGCCTGTCCGAGGCTTGAAGACATCAAGTGCTCCGTCTGCATTGAAGGTGCCCGTAGGGCCCTCGCCCGTGCTAAGGTGCACTGGGGAAAGATGGATGCGGAGAAGCTTGTGAAGGACGTGCCACCGCCGGGGAAGGAGCATCGCAAGCCCGAGAATTATTATAAGGATGTTCTGAAGGGTGCCTGCCTTGTTGCGGATGAATGTACCAAGGATGTATTTTTGAGTAAAACCCGCTCGTGTTATCCTGTGCGCTGAAAACTTGTTCATATGCGCTAAGCAATGCTACTTGAATTTAAAATATTACTTTCTGTGCGGCTATTTATCAATACTGAGAGATGGTGAGTCGTCGGCTTCTTCCCCCATGCTGCTAGTGCTGGGGTGTTCGGGGATATTTTCCCATATTTGGGTCCTTCGAGGGAGGCGCTCAGCCCAACGAGCGAGGCAATCAGACTATAATGCGTGAACACTCTCACTTAGCCATATAATTCTATAATTTTAAATTTCGGTGAAGCCCCTAGTATTCGGAAGACCGATTTCGGGGCGCTATCCACGCCTTGGCCGGACAGAGCCGACTCCTCGCCCGAAGTAGCATAAGTCTTTAGGGACTCGAAAAAACCTCTCGAACAGCGACCAGCTCTCGCTTCATCATGACAGTCAGTTTTAGCTTTCTCCACTAAGGTGCTCGGCCCAGCTCAACTGGGGCACAATCGCAGTGGTTCTCCTAGTGCTACCTTAGCCGATATAGTGGAATGTAAGGCACCAAAACATAGGAGCCGGGCAAACACAACTATTGACCCAAGACATGATTCGGAGCCGATGCATATAATGCTATAAGTTCGGGGTGCCGCACTTGTTAAAGTGTTTGGACTTCTCACACCATGTTGAGGGGTACTGAAGCCCCTGGCGTATTTTTGCCGTACCAAAGTGTACGGGTGCAACATGTCATTAAGGAACATATATATATATATATATATATATTAAAAAAAAGGTAATGCAAAAAATAGACAAAAGCTATGCATTGTTCATTAAAATAGCTGCGATCAAAGTAGAACGATACAAGTGATGTGATAAACGAAAAGTTGGACTATTTAACATGTCTGCTTCAGGGGCAAGCTGCGGGATAGTATGCGAAATGGGTATACTGCTCGTGATAGAGACCACCTGGGATTTCCGTAATGCAGCATGGCTTGTCTGCTTCCCTGGTCCTAGCATCGTTTGTGCGGCAATTGAACTGCCGAACAAGCCTTCCGAAGAGTAGAGTCCTGGAAGTAAGAGAAAAGTGTAAAAAAAGTCGACAGCCCCTGGTGCGGTTTAAGCCGTTTTTTGTGCGTGCCGTGGTGGTGCCCCTCCCCGTATGCCCATGGTATTTCTAGGGCGTAGTTATGTGCGCGAAGTACTGGCATCGCCTTTTTGCGGGGGTTGGGGTTGGGGCCGCATTGCTACGCCTACTCGGAACGTGCCAGGCGGTCTTATTGTAGGTTACTCCGGGCGCGCTTGACTGTGTCCGGACATTTAATGGCCGGACTGGAGAACTGCCTGGAGAGGCTGCTTTGTACTTCCACTGCAAGGGCCACCGTGTGCTCCTCCGTTCGGAGGGAGCGTTCGGTGTTTCAATTGACCGTAATTACTCCTCGAGGGCCTGTCATCTTGAGCTTAAGGTATGCGTAGTGCGGGACCGCATTGAACTTGGTGAATGCGGTTCGCCCGAGCAGTGCATAGTAGCCATTGCAGAACGGGACTATGTCGAAGATTAACTCCTCACTTTGGAAATTATCCGGGGATCCGAAGACCACTTCGAGTGTGACTGGGCCTGTACAGCTGGCCTCTACACCTGGTATTACGCCTTTAAAGGTCGTTTTGGTGGGCTTAATCCTCGAGGGATCTATGCCCATTTTCCACACTGTATCCTGGTAAAGCTGGTTCAAGCTACTGCCGCCGTCCATAAGGACTCTAGTAAGATGAAATCCGTCAATAATTGGGTCGAGAACCAATGCGGCGAATCCGCCATGACGGATGCTAGTGGGATGGTCTCTTCGATTAAAGGTGATCGGGCAGGAGGACCATGGGTTGAACTTTGGGGCGACTGGCTCTACCGCGTATACGTCCCTTAACGCGCGCTTCCGCTCCCTCTTAGGGACGTGGGTGGCGTATGTCATGTTCATCGTCCGCACTTGTGGGGGAAAACCCTTCTGTCCATTGTTGTTCGGCGGCCGAGGCTCCTCGTCGTCATCGCGATGCAACCCCTTGTCTTCATTGTCGGCGCTTAATCTGCCTGCCTGCTTGAACACCCAACAGTCCCTGTTGGTGTGATTGGCCGACTTTTCGGGGGTGTTATGTATTTGGCACAAGCGGTCGAGTATTTGGTGCAAGCTGGACGGGCTCCTGGGATTCCTTTTGAATGATTTTTTCCGCTGACCGGATTTAGAGCCTCTGAATCCGGCATTAACTGCCGTATCCTTAGCATTGTCGCCGTTGATGTGGTGCTTCTATTGGTTGCGACGTGACCTGCCACTAATGTCACTGGTGTCCAAACGACCAGGGTTCTTGGTCATATTGTTGCTCCGAGCAAGCCAGCTGTCTTCTCCCACGCAAAAGCGGGTCATGACTGCCGTGAGTGCTGCCATAGATTTCGGCTTCTCTTGTCCTAGGTGCTGAGCAAGCCACTCGTCACGGATATTATGCTTGAAGGCTGCTAAGGCCTCTGCGTCCGGACAGTCGAGTATTTGATTTTTCTTTGTTAGGAACCATGTCCAGAATTGCCTGGCTGATTCGTCTGGCTGCTGAATTATGTGGCTTAGGTCATCAGCGTCTGGGGGTTGCACATAAGTGCCCTGGAAATTGTCGAGGAATGCGACTTTCAGGTCCTCCCAACAGCTGACTGACCCTGTTGGCAGGCTGTTAAGCCACTGCCGAGCTGGTCCTTTAAGCTTGAGTGGGAGGTATTTGATGGCGTGGAAATCATCGCCGCGGGCCATGTGGATATGAAGGAGATAATCCTCGATCCATACCGCAGGATCTATTGAGCCATCATATGATTCGATGTTTACGGGTTTGAAACCCTCGGGGATTTGATGATCCATTATTTCGTCTGTGAAGCACAATGGGTGTGCGGCGCCTCTGTATTGGGCGATATCATGACGTAGCTCCAACGGGCTTTGTCTACTATGTTCGGCCCTGCCGAATATGTGACCAGCGTGACGGTTGCCGTCTCGAGCCATGGGGTGCCTACGCGATCCGTAGATCGATCTTGTTTGCCTTGTCTTGTCCTCCAACATGTCTTGTAGGTCCGGCGCATATTCCCGTGCCTTGGTACGGGGTGCGGCTTGGGTGGAGGGCCATGAGGCCTCTCTGTCGCGACCACGAGGTGGCCTGTCAGCCGCTTCCAGTGCTTCCTCATCTAATTGGGGTAGCAACCTGCGCTTCGGGTAGCACTTGGAGGGGCGTTTGGGTTTATGCTCTTCGGCCACAAGGACATTAGTCCATCTATCGACTAGCCGATCTTGATCAGCTTTAAGCTGTTGCTGTTTTTTCTTGAGGCTTCTTGCCGTGGCCATAAGCCTACGTTGAAAACGCTCTTGTTCGAGGGGATCCTCTGGCATGGCGAATTCGTCATCGTCGAGGCTTGCCTCGTCTTCGGAGGGAGGCATACAATTATTGTCCTCGACCTCTCTGTTGGCCCCTCTCTCATGAGGGATGGTTTCTCCATCCTCCTGTGTTAAATCTTGCTCGGGGGGATGTTCTTTGGCACTTTCAGGGGTATTATTATCTCCCGTGCTGGAATCACCGTTTTTGTGTTGGCGGGATTTTTAGCGGCGCCGCTGACGCCGGCGCTTTTGCTGTTTCTTGGAGGGGTCATCCTCCGCTGTTCCATCGCCCTCTCCCTCTTTAGGGGTGTCCACCATGTATATGTCATATGACGAGGTGGCTTTCCAGGGCCTAGTGGGCACTGGTTCTTCATCATCTCCTTCATCGGTGTCCATACCGTCGATGTCTTCGGAGTCGAAGTCGAGCATGTCGGTTTAGTTGTCGACAGTGGCTACAAAGTGGGTGGTGGGTGGGTTTTGAATTTCTTCATCGTCCGTACCCCAACCTTGCTGACCGTAGTCCGGCCAGGGCTCTCCTGTCAAAGAGAGAGATTTCAGTGATTTCAGGATATCGCCGAAAGGCGAGTGCTGAAAGACGTCTGCGGCCGTGAACTCCATGATCGGCGCCAATCGGATTCGCTCGGTAGGGGCGCAGAGAGTTCGGAATCCAGAGAAGAATCCGGCTCCATGTAGTCACGAGTCTTGCAGAGTACGGGGCTGGTGTTCGGCTCAATCGCCGTTGGGATCGCAACCCCCAAGGTGGCATCCAACCGCCCATCCTCGATTGACGTGGCCGGCTCCGAACTAGGGGCCGGAGCCGATGCGGGTGCGGCCCTCCAGGGCTCTGTTCGGTGGCAGAGCTAGATCATGCTCGTCGTGACAGAGCGGCGCGCTCGGCAGTAGTTCGAATCCGTCGAAGATCAAGTCCCCGCGGATGTCGGCCGTGTAGTTTAAACTTCCGAATCTGACCTGACAGCCAGGGGCGTAGCTTTCGATCTGCTCTAGATGGCCAAGTGAATCGGCCCGCAGTGCAAAGCCGCCAAAGATAAAGATCTGCCAGGGAGGAAGGTCTCACCCGGGACTGCATCGCCATTGATGATCGTAGGAGCCATCGGGCTTGACGGCGATGGCACAGAGGAACTCTCAATGAAAGCACCAATGTCGGTGTCAAAACCAGTGGATCTCGGGTAGGGGGTCCCGAACTGTGCGTCTAGGCCGGATGGTAACAGGAGGTAGGGGACACGAAGTTTTACCCAGGTTCGGGCCCTCTTGATGAAGGTAAAACCCTACGTCCTGCTTGATTAGTATTGATGTTATGGGTAGTACAAGAGTTGATCTACCACGAGATCAGAGAGGCTAAACCCTAGAAGCTAGCCTATGGTATGATTGTTGATTTGTATGTTGTCCTACGGACTAGAACCCTCCGGTTTATATAGACACCGGATAGGGTTAGGGTTACATAGAGTCGGTTAAAATGGTAGGAGATCTGAACATCCGTATAGCCAAGCTTGCCTTCCACCATGGAAAATCCCTTCCGGACACGGGATAGAGTCTTCAATGTTGTATCTTCATAGCCCAGGAGTCCGGCGAAAGGTATAGTTCGGCTATCGGAACACCCCCTAATCCAGGACTCCCTCAGACACACTTATTTGAAATTTGGGGAAAGTTACGAACTTTGCCCCCATCTAAAATCAGACATATTGCAGGTTGGGGGTAGGACAGTAATCTCAGGTGTCCCAAATGGTGGGCGGGATAGATTTCGGTCGAGCGCATGGGTGTTTATGCGCCCATGGCGTATGAATGCTTCTCAGAGGTGGTTGAGACTGGCGTCTTGGTGAAGTTACAAACCTACCCTGGTTTTTAGACCTTTGGACATCGGGCAGATAGGCTACATGGGCCAGAGTCAGGACAGTTTGCAAACTTTGTTTGATCTTGTTGTTGTAAATATGTAAAGCCAGCATTCAAGTTTTCAACAAAGATTATGAACTAACCATATTCACAATAACATTTAGGTCTCATGTCTACTCATATCAATGGCATAATCAACTAGCGAGCAATAATAATAAATCTCGAATGATAACACTTTCTCAAAACAATCATAATATGATATAACAATATGGTATCTCGCTAGCCCTTTCTGAGACCGCAAAACATAAATGCAGTGCACCTGTGAAGACCAAGGACTGACTAAACATTGTAATTCATGGTAAAAGAGATCCAGTCACAGTCATACTCAATGTAAACTAATAGTAATACATGCAAATGACAGCGGTGCTCTCCAACAAGTGTTTTTTAATAAGAGGATGATGACTCAACATAAAAGTAAATAGGTAGGCCCTTCTCAGAGGGAAGCAGGGATTTGTAGTGCTGCCAAAGCTCGATTTTGAAATAGACATAAATAATATATTGAGTGGTATAACTTCATTATCAACATAACAACCGAGATCTCTCGATATCTTCCATGCTACACACATTATAGGCGGTTCCCAAACAGAATGGTAAAGTTTATACTCCCCACCACCAACAAACATCAATCCATGGCTTGTCCGAAACAACGGGTGCCTCCAACTAACAACAATCCTGGCGGAGTTTTGTTTGCAATTATTTTAGTTTAAGCATGGGGCTGGGCATCCCGGTTACCAGCCATTTTCTCGTGAGTGAGGAGCGGAGTCCACTCCTCTTGAGAATAACCCGCCTAGCATGGAAGATATAGACAGTCCTAGTTGATACATGAACTATTCGAGCATATGAAACAGAATTTCATCTGAATGTTTAGAGTTTGGCACATACAAATTTACTTGGAACGGCAGGTAGATACCGCATATAGGAAGGTATGGTGGACTCATATGGAATAACTTTTGGGGTTTATGGAAGTGGATGCACAAGCAATATTCCCGCTTAGTACAAGTGAAGGCTAGAAAGAGACTGGGAAGCGACCAGCTAGAGAGAGACAATAGTCATGAACATGCATTAAAATTAATCAACAGCGAGTGCAAGCATGAGTAGGATATAATTCACCATGAACATAAATATCGTGGATGCTATGCTGATTTTGTTTCAACTACATGCGTGCACATGTGCCAAGTCAAGCCACTCGAATCGTTCAAAGGAGCATACCACCCTATCATACCACATCACAACTATTTTAATAGCATGTTGGCACGCAAGGTAAACCATTATAAACTCCTAGCTAATTAAGCATGGCATGAGCTACTATAATCTCTAATTGTCATTGCAAACATGTTTCATTCATAATAGGCTGAATCAGGAATGATGAACTAATCATATTTACAAAAACAAGATAGGTCGAGTTCATACCAGCTTCTCTCATCTCAATCAATCCATCATCTATCGTTATTATTGCCTTTCACTTGCACGACCGAATGGTGTGGATAATAATAATAGTGCACATGCATTGGACTAAGCTGGAATCTGCAAGCATTTAATACATAGGAGAAAACAAGGTAATATGGGCTCTCTGTTAGATCAACAGTAATGCATATGAGAGCCACTCAACATTTTCATCATGGTCTTCTCCTCTCGACCCCCAAAGAAAAGAAAATAAACAAAACTATTTACACGCTAAAGCTCCCAACAAGCAAAAGAAGAACGAGAAATCTTTTGGGGTTTTCTTTTTAATTGCTACATCTATAGGCATGGAAGGTAAACTAGCTAAAAGCTACAACTAATTTTTTTTGTTTTTCTTAAGGTTTTTCAAACACACAAGAAGAATGCTAGGAAAGAAAATAAACTAGCATGGATAGTACAATGAAAAAGTATGAGCACCGACAATTGGCATGAGTGTGTGAACATGAATGTAATGTCGGTGAGAAATACGTACTCCCCCAAGCTTAGGCTTTTGGCCTAAGTTGATCTAGGGCCACGGCTGGCCTCATGGATATCCAAAGTTGTAGTTGGGGTCGTACTGATATGCAGCGGCTACAGCCTGACTAGTTGCATCTTGGAGGCGAGCTCCCTCCGTCCTCCTCTCGTACTCGTTCGTCTCCTCCCTGGTTATAACATATCTCCTTTTTGCCTGAAAGTCAAAGAAAGTAGGAGCAGGGAGAGCAACATGGACAGTGCGCCATCTGTCAAAGATTAGTCGGTACTGGAGGAATTGTTCATTCCTCTCAACAAACTGATGGTGAACCATGGCATTATAATCTAGGTAAGCAGGAGGTAACTCAATATCATTTCCACATATGGGTATATCAAGATAGTTAGCTACACGAGTTGCATAAGTTCCACAAAACAAATCTCCACTTATGTTGTTGTGATGCAACCTATGTGCAACAATGGCCCCCAAGTTATATTGTTTATCACCTAATACTGCACTCATGAGGACACTAAGATCTGGAACACACATGTGACAATCCTCATCGTTACTGTTAATGCATCTACCAACAAAGAGAGCAAAATAATGTATGGAAGGGAAATGAATGCTTCCTATGGTAGCTTGCGTGATCTCCCTAGAATTACCCCACAGTAATACTAGCAAGAAAGTCTTTATATTCAGATTTGCGAGGTTCACTGACATTGCCCCACTGCGGAAGTTTACAAGTAATATTAAAATCTTCTAGGTCCATGGTATATGATTTATCATATAGATCAAATAAAACAATGTGAGAATTGCGCGAGTATGTAAATTTAAACCTTCTCACAAATGAATCAGTTAGATAGAGGTATTGTCGACACTTATCTGACACGAGGCTCTCAAGATCAGCGGTACGCACATACGCGTCAAATTCTTCCTTGATGCCTTCCTGGACCATGAACTCCTATGACGGCTATTCGCAAGGCCGCACTTGAGCTTCCCTTGGTAGTTCATTGTCCGACTCATGTATCGCGAGCCTGGGGCCTTGCTTCCTTGAGGAACCACCTTGGTACATTTTCCTAAACATTTTTCTTCGTCTGAAAAATTTCTGAAATTTTTAGTGACTCAAAATAAAAGTGAATCAAACTCAACAAGATTGTTAGCAACTACTCCTACAAGTGCCTAGAGGCCATATCGTGCATTAAACCTACTTTTGACCACATAAATTTGACATGCAAGTTCAAGAACATGGTCACCTAAGCAGCAAAAATTTGCAATAAATAAAGCACTAGAACAAAAACTAATTGGACCATTGGAGGAGTCACGAACAAAGAACAATCCCCAAAAGCAGTTTTGGGAATGGAACTTTGAGCAAGGAGATTGAAAATGGCAGCAAGATGAGCTAGAACTCGGGTTTGAGCTGGTGTAGGATTTTTTCTAGAGGAAGACGAAGTGTCTGGGTGCAAGAATAAGTGGAGGGGGCCCACATGGGGTCCACGAGGGAGGGAGCATGCCCCAGGGGGGTGGGCGCGCCCTGGACCCTTGTGGCCAGGTGGTGGGTCCCCCAGGTGTGTTCTTAGTGCCAAATATTCTTAAATATTCTAAAAAAATCATATAAATTTTTTAGGACATTTGGAGAACTTTTATTTTTGGGGTATTTTTTATTGCAAGGATAATTCATAAAACAGACAGAAAATAATGTTTTTCTTTATTTAATCTAAAAAACAAAAAGTAAAAAGAGGGTATAGTGATTTGTGCTTTCTAACTTCATCCATCTCATGCTCATAAAAAGTAATCCACTAACAAGGTTGATCAAGTCTTGTTAACAAACTCTTTCCGAATAACATGAAACTGGAGAATTTTCGAATAGCACTAAGTTACCTAAACGGGGAATATCATTTTTATTCTTGACAGTAGGAAGAGGAAATTCAAGACCTCCAATAGTAATTGTTCGAATTTTTCCAATAGAATTTATACTGTGGTTGTTTCCTCAGAAAGTGTACTATATGCTCCTTACCATTAACATGAAAAGTGACATTGCCTTTGTTGCAATCAATAACAGCCCCTGCAGTATTCAAAAAGAGTCTACCAAGAATAATAGACATACTATCGTCCTCAGGAATATCAAGAATAACAAAGTCCGTTAAAATAGTAATGTTTGCAACCACAACAGGCACATCCTCACAAATACCGACAGGTATAGCAATTGATTTATCAGCCATTTGCAAAGATATTTCAGTAGGTGTCAACTTATTCAAATCAAGTCTACGATATAAAGAGAGAGGCATAACACTAACACCAGCTCCAAGATCACATAAAGAAGTTTTAACATAGTTTCTTTTAATGGAGCATGGTATAGTTGGTACTCCTGTACCTCCTAATTTCTTTGGTATTCCACCCTTAAAAGTATAATTGGCAAGCATGGTGGAAATTTCAGCTTCCGGTATCTTTCTTTTATTTGTAACAATATCTTTCATATACTTAGCATAAGGATTCATTTTAAGCATATCAGTCAAACGCATACGCAAAAAGATAGGTCTAATCATTTCAGCAAAGAGCTCAAAATCCTCATCATCCTTTTTCTTGGACGGTTTAGGAGGAAAAAGCATGGATTTCTGAACCCATGGTTCTGTTTCTTTACCGTGCTTGCTAGCAATGAAGTCTCTCTTATCATAACGTTGATTCTTTGATTGTGGGTTATCATGATCAACAGCAGGTTCAATCTCTGCATCATTGGTATTGTTAGGTTGAGTATCAACATGAACATCATCATTAATATTATCACTAGGTTCATGTTCATTACCAGATTGTGTTTTAGCATCAGAAATAGAAATATCATTGGGATTCTCAGGTGTGTCAACAACAGGTTCACTAGAAGCATGCAAAGTCCTATCATTTTTCTTTTTCTTTTTCTTAGAAGAATTAGGAGCATCAACATTAGTTCTCTGAGAATCTTGCTCAATTCTCTTAGGGTGACCGTCAGGATATAAAGGTTCCCGAGTCATTTTACCCCCTCTAGTCACAACTCTAACAACATCATAATTTTTCTTATTATTTAATTCATTGAGCAAACCATTCTGAGCTTTAAGTACTTATTCCACTTGAGTGGTAACCATAGAAGCATGTTTACTAATAAGTTTAAGTTCACCTTTAACTCTTCACATATAATCACATAAGTGTTCAATCATATAATCATTATGTTTCAATTGTCTACCAACATAAGCATTAAAGTTTTCTTTTTTAACAATAAAATTATCAAACTGAACTAAGCATTGGCTGGTAGACTTATTGTTGGGGATATAGCTATTGGGTATGACCCGCCCAGAGGGGCCGGGATATCCCAATGGAGGTTCATCTAGACGAAGCCCATGAGTATGTGAAGGCGGTAGTTCATGAAGTAGGCCTATTATTTTTGTCTGGTTATGGCCTGGGGAGCCTTGATGTTCTTTCTGTGACAAATTAGAAACAGCTCAGCACCTGTTATTTTTGTGCCCTGTCTCCAGGGTGGTGTGGAGAACCGTAGGTTCCATGCTTGGAACCGATTGTTGCCCTAATTCTGTCTGGCAATATTATGCGTGGATGTATAGTTTCTTACCTGGGCTGGACAAAATTTACACCGTTGGCTTGGCTGCTATATGTTGGGCTATTTGGCTAGCCAGGAACCGAGCCACTTTCGAGCTCAAATGGATTAACTCTCCATTTGAAATTGTATTTATAGCTTGTGCCTTTTTGATGTACTGGGAAGGTCTACAGAAACCAGAGATAGGAGAGATGGTGAAAAAAGGAGCGGAGATGCTGAAGGAGAACACAACACAGATGATGCTGCTTTGCGGTCCCCCGATTCCAGCTAGGGACGGACATGATGGGAACTGAGGTAGAAGTCGCTGCGGAACCTGATCAGTAAGTGTCTTGCGGTTTGGCGAAGAGAAGAGCTGATGATGCATCCTGGAGTGCGTGCTAGATGAACAGGGGGTAGTATATTTTTGTCCTTGCTTTGGGTGCTCTGGTAGTTTTCCTTTGGGTTGCTTTTGTTTTGGCTGTTGTGGCCTGGTGCGTGATGATGGAGTTTGTAAGACTTGTGATACTTCTCATAGGTGTTCGTAGTGTGGTTTTGGGGACACCCAGGTTTTCGCCCCATGATCTGTTGTTCCTGATGACAGGCGCATATAGTGGCTTTCCTGGTGTTGCCCCGAACTCGCTTTTCCTCTTTCTCTCTTGCCTTGCTGGTTTCAGTTCCCGAGAGAATGTATTTCCGTTATAATAAGTAATGGAAAGGGGAAAAGCCTGGTTCGAAGAGATGAAGTAGGCCTGTTAAGGGGCCCAAATCGACTGGCGGCTTATGGCCCGAGAGTATAAACCGCCATGTATATGTAACTTGTGTCATAAGGCATGTAAGATAAGTCACCGAGCCGGACACGTTTGTATGAGCTGGCCGGGACTCATTAGGCTGCAGGGCGTCAACCCATGTATATAAGGGGACGACCCAGCAGTGGCTTAGGGCAACAAAATAACAAGTCGAAAGCCAGGCAAAGCATGTTTGCTCCCTAGTAATTGAAACCCTAGCAATACCACCTCAAACTGGAGTAGGCCTTTACCTTCACCGCAAGGGGCCAAACCAGTATAAACTCTCCGTGTCCTTTGACCCGTTTAACCCCTTTAAGCTAACCTCATCGGAATGGCTCCACAACTAAGTCCTTCTACGAGGACATCTGCTGTGACAATTCCACGAGATTTTCTGCCCACCGTGGGGCGAACGCATGCTGGTTTTGAGTTCTTAAAGGGCAACTTCGAAGGGCTCAAGGGATACGTTGTGGGCCGATGACCAAGAGTCGTTGCGGCAAGCTCCACATCGATGACACAGGCTGGGGCCCCGAGGCCGACTCAATTGAGTATGGGTACCGGGTCCCCTTCGGCGGAATCCACGTCTTCATCGGCAAGATCGGCGAGCTGGACCCTGAGCCGAACATCTGCACCCACATCATTGAGACGGCTCAGCGTGCACGACCCGCCCAGCCTCAACCTGCTGTAAAGTGTGTCTTCATTGGGTTCACCCATGGGGCTGAGTTGGAAGGCTCTGTCTTTGGCGGTGAGGCGGCCATTTGTTGTGATTATGAGTCGTCCACAGGCGAGAGCAACTCAATGTATCAGCTACAAGATGGGCGGCTTGGGGACTGTTCCGATGGCAATAGTATTCTGGATCCCCTCAAGTCGCCGAACAGGGTGGCGATCTTCATGGCTGGCACCCAACCGGTTCTTGGTTCGACAGCCGCCGTGGCTATGACTTCTAGTGCAGCAGCGGTAAGGGCAACCGGGGCTGGCGGTTCAGCGCGCCCGCCGACTCAAGTCTTAACAAATCTGTTGGATGCTCTGGCGACTCTGATGGAGGTTGAGGTATCCCTAGACAATCGGGAGCAGCACAAGGTAGAAATAGCTAAGTTGCATGATGATATAGCGCATGCCAAGGCGGAATTAGGAGCAGAAAACGCCAGGATGGCTGCAGAGTGGGCCGTTTTAAGTGCCCAAGCACAGCGGATTCAAGCAGATTCATACCGGCTCATGGTGGATCAGAATGCGTCAAACGAAGTTTTGAGGAGAAAATACCGGAGTCATCTGCCCTTAGTTTATGAGTCAAGGGACCTCTTCAACACCCCCGGAGTCGGAGCCAGTAATCCGCCGGTGGTAAATCGGACGACTGAAGTGCCAGGCGGTGGAGTGCCGGGTCAGCCGCGCGTGACAAGTTCTCCGTATATAAACAACACCCCGCCTCAACACGTGGTACCACCGTCGGGTCACTATTCCACCCCTTTGGACAACATGATGGCTGCAGCGACGCGACTGGCGGCTTTACCAGTCGAGGGTGAGACTCTGACAACGGTTGAAACCCGAAGGGCCAGGGAGCTTCTTCAAACGGCTTTAGTACAGCAACAGGCTTATTCTTATAGCTGTGACCGGATCCATTCAACCCCTCATCCAAGCCAGAGCTACAGTAGGCATATTGACTCACCAGCAGTCTCGAGTACGGAGCAGCACCGTAACCGACCTCATGGGCATGACCCGAAGCGCAATGGTGCCAATGCACAGGATTTGGTGGACCAGGGCAGAGCACGTCGGGAGGCCGAGCTGGCGGCTCATCAGCATGCGCCAGTTTACCCGACAGCTTAAATTGAGGCCGGTGTAACTTCTAAAGCTTTCGGTGTGCTGTGTCTAATGGCGGCTCTACAAAACGAGCGTCTACCCAAGGACTTGAAAGGCCCTTGTAAGGTGCCCAATACATAGCAGATCAGCCCACTAAGCCCTGGGTTGAGAGTTATGAGATGGCTATGGAGATGATGAATGTTAGTGAGGCCGCATACACTAAGTACTTCACCATGATGCTAGAGGGGACGGCTCGTACCTGGTTGAAGGGGCTGCCGGCTAACTCCATCGGGTCATGGGTGGAGCTAAAGGCCCGGTTTATCCAGAATTTCAAAGACACGTGCAAGCAGCCTATGTCGATTGTGGATTTGGTTTCTTGTCTTGAAGCTGAGGGCGAGTCAACAACCAGCTGGGTACGCTAGGTCTCAACTATCATACATTCTTCAGATAACATCAACGTCGGCTCAGCGGTTCTGATGTTGGAGAAAAATTGCTGTTTTGTTCCACTTAAGCAGAAGCTTGGGCGGCTTAAGCGTCATTGCAACGACATGGGGGAGCTTATGGAGGCTCTTGTTAAGTATGTAGACTCTGATGGTACCAAGGACCTCGACTCTGAGGATGAAAGATTGGGAAAGGGAAAGAAGAGTAACGGAATGAAGGGACAACAGTATAACCCTACCAATCAGGGCGGCAACGGTAAGCGCAAGGCTGATGATTTTGTGGCTAACACCGGTGCACGCAATTATAACCAGCGTCGTAAGGGATCGTCGACTCAAGGGGCAAGGTTTGACCTTGACGCAATATTAAATCAGCCATGGCCAAAACACGGAACGGATCAAAAGCCGGCTACTCATTCATGGAAAAATTGCAGCATAATGAGAAGCTTTAGGGAGTCCATCCAACACAACCATGGTCCGAATGGTGGCTCATGGTCCGGGTCATGGAGGCGGTGGCTCCAATTCCAGATTTCATGGCCAAGGAAATCAAAGTGGTTACAATCAACAAAATAATCAGGGGAATCAACAGCAGCAGCAGTTTGGTGATCAGAGCAATCCAAAGCAATTGAATAGTGGGCAGTACCATGTTTTCACCACCAGTTTGTGTAAGTGGGACCAAAAGCTTAACAAGAGAGCCGTGAACGCTATTGAGCCAGCGGTGCCACGTTATCTACGGTGGTCAGAGCAGCCTATTGTGTGGAGTCGTGAGGATCATCCGCCCGGGGTTGATAAATCTGGGTCACCTGGCTATGGTGCGGGCACCTCGGGTTGGGGGCTATAAATTTACTAAGGTACTCATGGATGGAGGTAGCAGCATTAACATACTTTATTATGAGACCTTCCGGCGCATGGGACTGGCTGATAAGAATCTTAAACCATCAAACACTGTTTCCCATGGTGTGGTACCGGGTAAGTCGGCCTACCCGGTGGGTAAGATATCTTTAGAAGTTGCCTTTGGCGATGAACATGATTTCAGGTCTGAGACTTTAACCTTCTAAGTGGTCAAGATCAAGAGATCTTATCATGCTCTGTTTGGGCGGCCGGTGTCGGTGTCAAAACCAGCGAATCTCGGGTAGGGGGTCCCAAACTGTGCGTCTAAGGTCGATGGTAACAGGAGACAGCGGACAAGATGTTTACCCAGGTTCAGGCCCTCTCTATGGAGGTAATACCCTACTTCATGCTTGATTCATATTGATGAATATGAGTATTACAAGAGTTGATCTAGCATGAGATCGTAATGGCTAAACCCTAGAGGTCTAACTTGTGTGGCTATGATAATGATTGTCCTCCCTCCAGACTAAGCCCTCAGGTTTATATAGACACCGAGGGGGATCTAGGGTTACATAAGGTCAATTACAAAGAAAGGAATCTACTTATTTGATCGCCAAGCTTGCCTTCCACGCCAAGGAGAGTCCCGTCCGGACACGGGTGAAGTCTTCGGTCTTCGTATCTTCACAGCCCATCAGTCTGGCCCATGGCTAACAGGCCGGACGCCTGAGGACCCCTTAGTCCAGGACTCCCTCAGTAGCCCCCGAACCAGTCTTCAATGACGAGGTGTTCGGCGCATAGATTGTCTTTGGCATTGCAAGGCGGGTTCCTCCACTGATGACTTACAAGCAGTGTGTCCGGCCTTCCATTTAATGTTACACCCCTCAACTTCTGCGCATCGATAACTTCAGTTTCCACGTGTCAAGCGAATGCGAGAGGTTAGGGTATTTTTGCATATAGTTCCCTGTCTGTTGTCGGATCTGGGGTTTCGGTAGACCCTTGAGGTTCGAACACTCGGGTGCGTGCGAATGTTTTCTCCCTATCGATCCACGCCCTAGCTCTCTAAGATCTTGCAGATGAACTCAACAAACTCACAACACAGAAAGACACAAGATTTATATTGGTTCGGGCCACCGTTGTGGTGTAATACCCTACTCTAGTGTGGTGGTGGTGGATTGCCTCTTGGGCTAATGATGAACAGTATAGGGGGGAGAACAACCTCCTGAGGTTGAGGTGTTCTTGTGCTTAGTGAACTTGTGTGTGGCCTTGGTGGGGTGGATCCGGTCCAAGGTTGTCGGCATCCTGGGAATGGGGGTCCCCAGGCTTGCCTGTCTGTGGCCCGCGGCGTGGCTAAGCTAGCAGGCCGTACGGCCCACCTTCATCAACAAGGCATCCAAGACCCTCACGAGGGGCCAAGCCTCGCGAGGGGGACAACACAAGACCTCCTCTCAAGTGGGCTAGCTAGGTAGGCTCACGAGGAGGAGAGATATCAAGGCGAGCCGAACCTCACGAGGCTCTCGTGACGTGAGCCATGACGATCAACACCAGGCGGGCGCCAGCGCACACAACGTCCTTGTTTCCTCTTTGGTGCTAAGGGAACCAGCACAAGCGAGGAGTACCGAGGCATCAGGCAAAGCTTGCCAACAAGACCAAGACCAGAAGGACGGCAAGACGGAGGTCATCGTGGAGCCCAAGACGGCATCACCACCAGAGCCTTTGGCAGGTGAAGACCACTTTTGTCAGGATAGCTCGTACTAGCTGTCCCCCTTCAAATTGGCCCACCATTGTTGGCTCCCTTCCCGCTCAAGATTTGGGAGGAGGACCAGGGCCTCTACAAGTAGGACTAGCCACCACCATAGGTAGGGGACGAGATCTGAGATCACTCTCACCCACACAAGTTAGCCAAGCACAAGAAGACCTCAACCTCAGGAGGTTGTTCTTCCCATTGTATTGTTCATCATCAGCCCAAGAGGCAATCCACCACCACCACACTGGAGAAGGGTATTACACCACAATGGTGGCCCGAGCCAGTATAAATTTTGTGTATTTCCATGTTGCGAGTTCGTTGAGTTCGTCCGCCAGATCTTAGCAAGTTAGGGCGTAGATTGGTGGGAGGAAAAGAATTCGCGCGCACCACAATGTTCGAACCTTAAGGGTTTGCCGGAACCCCACATCCGACAAAGGTCCTCTCTCTCTCTATGGTGGTGGCTAGTCCTATTTATAGAGGCCCTGGTCCTCTCCCCAAATATTGAGCGGGAAGGGAGCGAACAACGACCAATTCGAAAGGGGACAGCTAGTACAAGCTATCCTGACAAAAGGTGGTCTTCGCTTGCAAAAGGCTCTGGTGATGACACCGTCTTGGGCTCCATGGTGACCTCCACCTTGCCATCCTTCTGGTCTTGGTCTTGTGGCACAAATATGGAAACCTTTGCTTGATGCCTCGGTACTCCGCGCCTGCGCTTGCCCCCTTAGCACCAAAGAGGAAACAAGGACACTGTGCGCGCTGGTGCCCGCCTGGTCTCGATCGTCATGGCTTATGTCACGAGGGCCTCACGAGGTTTACCTTCCTTGATCTCTCCGCCCCTCGTGAGCCTGCCTAGCGAAGCCGCTCTTGAGGAGGTCTTGTATCGTCCGCCTCGCGAGGCTTGGCCCCTTGCGAGGGTCTTGAATGTCTTGTCGATGAAGATGGGTCGTACGAACCCGCAAGCCCAGCCATGCCGTGGGCCACAGGCAGGCAAGTCTGGGGACCCCCATTCCCAGAACGACGACAGTAGCCCCCGGGCCCAAGGCACGCTCGGGCTTGGCTTCGAGGCGAAGCCAAAGGATCAAGAGCGGAGCGCCGCAGGCCCAAAAGCCTGCGGCCTCGGTTGACGCGTGGCGGTTGATTGGATGTGGGCAGCTCCGCTTCCCCACGCCGCCTCGGCAACTGCCCGACTTGACAAGTCCCTGCGACATGCAAGGGAAGCCATCATTACCTGTGATCATGGGGGAGTTGATTGGCCTTCCACTGCTATAAATGGGCAGGGGGCAGAGCCCCCATCTCCCATCTTTTCCCATTCCGTCTGCTTCTTCCTCCTCTGCTCCGCCACCGACTCCAATGGCGCCGTCAAAGAGGTTCACCGCCATGGAGAAAGGAAAGGCCCCTCGCGAGGGGCCCGGCTCCCCGGCGCCTAAACGGGGATGCGGCCGTCCTCGCAAGCTTTCCACGACTCTCGCCGTGGCCCCTGCTCCCGGGATGGTGCCACTGCACGTGGCGGGGGTCGATCCACTCGTGGCAGCCCCGTCCATGAGGGGAGACGTGTCGTGGTTGCACGGCGTCCCCGACACGCTTCCACTCGGCAGAGGTGTTGCTGGAGTTTGTTGTCTAGTCGGTGGATCCGGCCGGCAACTGGATCCAGTTCCCGCGCTTCTTTGCCGACGAGCTGTCGGCCCATGGTCTGGGCGGGCTCTGGCTGCAGGCGGACGGTTGCTGCAGAAATGCTTCCTGGGTCGCGGTCGAAGTCTCCGCCACGGACAACATAGCTCTGGCCCGTGGTTGGCAGACGTTCGCCCGCGCGCGGCCTGGGCAAATGGTGCACCCTCCATTTCAAGTATGAAGGTGATGCGACCCTCTACGTGAGGGTGTTTGGGGAAGATGGTCATCGCGCCGGGTGCTGCCCTGTGTCGAACAACGGCGAGGAGGTGCTCGGTCTCGGCGATGGCCGCAGCGAGGGCGAGCCCGCCGGCCGCACCTCGTCCAGCTATGGCGGCTCCTCTCTTGCCGAAAGCTCTAGCAGCGGTGGCTATGACCAGCCGCCACGCCACCGCGCTCGCTTCGAAGGTGGTGGTGGGTCGTCCCGTCGTCGCGCCTCCACGAAGCGCGAGGAGGATTCGGCTAAGCTCGGGACGTCCCTGGAGGCCTGCCCCCGCAGTTCGCTGCAGCGCCACTTTTGCTTTGTTCCTCTTTTCTTTCCTGCATCAAAACAAAACCAGTATGGTCCCGGATGGGCATGTATCGAACCGTGATTCCTCGATCATTATGATATGCTTGTTATTTCTGTGATGTGTTGTTTATTTCGTGCGGAGATAACTTATCCTGGCGCGCTCAGGGCAACCTCTTCTTCACGAGGCACTTGTCTCCTCGTGCCCGTCTTGGCTTAGTGGTTGCTCAGGAACTGCAAAAAAATTGTTGTTAGGGAGCTCGCTAGGAGACTTATTGTTCACCCGAGCCTTGACCCAGCGCTTCATATCGTGGTACCCAAGGGGCACGGATTTAGGAGAGATGTGCCGGCTTGTGGGCTCGAATGAGGGTGCCTCGCGAGAAAGCAGCAGACCAAAGGCAGAGGGAAGGACCAACACAGGAGGAAAAAACCCTCGCGAAGGCGCCTGCCTAGCCCCCTCGCGGGGTACGTGAGAGAGAGAACACAAGCAAACTAGGTTTGGCAAAGAAGCGACAAAAAACAATGGAACCAAATCAGCAGGGAACACCAGAAGCAACTCCGATTAAGAGAAGGCAAGCAAACTACGGAAAGAAAATGAAAAGCTGCGTCCAGCACCTAGTCTGGTCTTCAACGTCTTCTCACCAGCGTGAAGCTAAGTGCTGCCACTAGGCGTGGGCGGGAGCCCCCGGGGCCCGAGGGCGGCTCTCCGGAGACTCCGGGGCGTGTACAGCCCCATTCATTATTACGTGAGAGTGTCACAGGCGGCGATTCTTCACAGGCACCGAGCCTTGCTTCACAGGCACTAGGCCTTGCCTCATAGGCACTAGGCCTTGTTTCATGGATAGAACCTCCGAAGGTGCTGGATGTTCCAGGCGTGCTAGATGGGCACCCCGTCCCGCGTCTCCAGGCACGCGGCGCCAGGCCTAGAGATATGGACGACCCTAAACTAGCCCTCCCACATGGGTGAGAGCTTGTGCAACCCTTCCCTGGAGAGGACCCGCCTCAGGACGAGGTCGCCTGCCTCGAGCGTCCTGGAGTGGATGTTGTGGCAGTGGTACCGCCGCAGCGCCTGCTGGTACCTTGCCGCCCTTAGCGCAGCTTCGCGGCGTCGTTCCTCCCCCAGTACGAGGTCTGTCCCCCACGTGGCATCCTGCTGCGTTTCATCAAATGTCAAGACCCGTGCGGAGCGATGTTTGACCTCATGAGGGAGGACCACTTCGGCTCCATAGACGAGGAAGAATGGAGTCTCGCCCATCGGCTTAGTGACGGTGGTGCAGATGGACCACAACACGGACTGGAGCTCGTCGTGCCAGCCCCTGCCGCAGGGCTCGAGCTTCTTCTTGAAGGTCCTGGTCTTGAGGCCTCTTAGGACCTCCGCATTGGCGCGTTCATCCTGGCCATTGCTTCTGGGGTGCGCCACCGAAGCATAGCAGATCTGTGTTCCAAGGTTAGCACAATATGTTTTGAAGAGGTTACTTGTGAACTGCGAGCCGTTGTCGGTGATGATGCGGTTGGGGACCTCGAAACGGCTCACGAGGCCCTTGATGACCTTGACCACGGAACCGGCTGGGATGGTGCGGACGACTTCCACTTCCACCCACTTGGTGAACTTGTCGATGGCGACGTAGAGGTAGCAGTAGCCCCTTGGCGCTCGAGGGAATGGGCCTAAGATATCCAGCCCCCAGACCGCGAACGACCATGTGAGCAGCATAGTCTGGAGGCCCTGAGCTAGCTGATGGATCTGCTTGTGTGGAACTGGCAAGCTTCGCAGGACTTCACCAGCTTGCTTGCATCATTGAGCGCCGTGGGCCAGTAGAACCCACTTCGAAACACCTTGCCGACGAGGGTCCGTGACGACCAGTGGTGTCCGCAGTCGCCGCCATGTATGTCCATCAGCAACTCCTTCCCCTGGTCCCTGGAAATGCAATGCAGCGAAACATCATTCGGTCGCTTCCTGTACAACTCACCGTCCCTGATGCAGTATGCCCTGGCTTGACGGGCTACGTGCTCTGCATCCTCTTCCTTCTCCGGTAGCGCCCCTTGCATTAGATATTCCTTGAATTCCTTGCTACAACATCCCTCCCTAGGCTCGAGTGCCAAGAGCAAGCGGGCTCTTGATGTTGGGCCACAAGTCGGGGCTCCCATGGCTAGCGGTTGTGGGAGTTCTTTCCGAGGCCTCACCATGCTTGAAAGTGGCAGCGTCGCTGACGGCTTGAAGAGCCGGTCCTCGAAGACGCCGGGCTCTTGGGGCTGCCACTTGGATGCCCTCTTGGCGATGTCATCGGCTTCCTTGTTGGTGCCGTGGGGCACATGCTGCAACTCCAGGCCTAGGAACTATTTTTCTATCTTACTCACTTCCCCGAGGTACGCCTCCATATGCTTGTCCTTTGGCTCGTACACTTCGTTGGAGAAGTTGACGAGGAGCTGCGAGTCGCCCCTAACGGTGAGGCACTTTACTCCTAGGGCCACCGCAGCCTTCAAGCCAGCTATGAGATCTTTGTATTCTGCGATGTTGTTTGAGACCTTCTCACCTTGCTGAAAGCAGAGCTGCACAGCGTAGTAGAGCTTGTCCTGCATGGGCGAGATGAGTACTGCTCCAGCCCCTGCGCCCTAATGCGCGAAGGCACCGTCGAAGTACATGACCCATCCGTCAGGCACCTCACTTCCTAGCGAGGTAGACCGGTCCTCGCCCTCTTCCAGTGCCAGGGCGTCCGTCCATTCTGCCACAAAATCCGTGAGCGCGGCTCCCTTGATGACTCTGGTGGTGCTGAACTCCAACTGTAACGCCTACAACTCGATGTTCCACTCAGCGACCCTTCCGGCAGAGTTGGGGCTCCTGAGCACCCTCTCAAACGGATAGGCCGAGACGACCTTGATGGGGTGGCCCTGGAAGTAGTGCCACAACTTGCGTGAGGCCACCAGGAGCGCGAGCAGGAGCTTCTGAGGCATGGGATATCGTGCCCTCACGTCCCGCAGCACCGTGCTGATGATGTACATCAGGTGCTCTACGGGGACCGGCGTGTTGGTGAGGCTCGCGCCTTGTGCGAGCTGGGATGCCTCCTGAGGTGACGTGACCCCTGGTGCCCGGTCACTTGCGGGAATCTCTGTGGCATCATCTTGCCGAGCTCAGTCTTCTGTTGCTGCCGCCACGGCTCTTGTCGTGCCTTCCTGATCTTGCATCATCTCGGCTGGCGACGTGGCCGGGCGCGACACTGTCTTGGCCTGGTGCTCTTCCCGAACCACCACCAGCGCAGCGCTGACGGAGTATGGGGTGGCGGCAAGATAGAGTACTAGAGGATCGAGAGGTCGTGGCGCCACCAGCACCGGCGGGCTGGTCAGGTATCACTTGAGGTCTTGGAAGGCTCGGTTGGCCTCCGGAGTTCACTCGAACGAGCCCTTCTTCTTCATCAGCTTGAAGAATGGTAAGGCGCGCTCTCCCATCTTGGAGATGAAGCGCCCCAATGCAGTCACCCGACCTGCCAGCTTCTGCATTTCCTTGAGGGTCTACGGCAGGGTCATGCCCTCAATGGCCTTGATTTTCTGCGGGTTTGCCTCGATCCCTCTGTGTGATACGAGGAATCCCAGCAGGTTGCCGGAAGGGATGCCGAACATGCACTTTTCTAGGTTAAGCCGCAAGTTCACCTGCCGTAGGCTCTCGAAGGTCTCCTCCAGGTCCTGGATTAAGGTTCTCGCCTCCCGAGACTTCACCACAATATCGTCAACGTAGGCCTCCGTGTTTCTCCCGAGCTGCCGCCGTAAAGCGATGTGCATCAGCCGCTGAAAGGTCGCGCCCGCGTTGCACAGCCCGAAGGGCATGCAGGTGTAACAGTACACCCCACACGGGGTCAGGAAGGCTGTCTTCTCTACATCTTCCACCACCATCTTGATTTGGTGGTACCCTGAGAACGCATCCAGGAAGCATAGTAGGTCGCACTCGGTGGTGGAGTCAACGATCTGGTCAATGCGCGAGAGAGGGAACGGATCTTGTGGGCACGCCTTGTTGAGGTTGGTGAAGTCGACGCACATTCGCTCCTTCCCTCCTTTCTTCGGCACCACGACTAGGTTCGCCAGCCATTCAGGGTACCTAACCTCTCGAATGGCACCTACCGCCTCCAGCTTGCGGGTCTCTTGGACGATGAAGGCCTGCTTCTCCATGGACTAATGCCTCGCTCGCTGCTTCACGGGGCACACATTGGGGCATACCCTCAAGTGGTGCTGAATCACCTCTCTCGGGACCCCCACCAGCTGATTGGGCTCCCATGCGAATATTTCCTTGTTCGCGTGTAGGAACTTCACCAATGCTTCCTCCTGGCTGGGGTCGAGGCTGGCGCCTATTGTGAAGGTGGCTCCTAAGGGGTTGTCCTTCTTGACCGGCACCTGCTTGGTTTCTGGCTTATCTTGGGTGAACAGTTGCTTCTTCTTGGTTGGCGCGGCCTCCTTGGACTCGGCGGTACCGGCGCCGACAGGCTTCGCCGCGGCGGCGGCCCTGAAGGCAAGTTTGAGTGCCATCACGGCCTCCTTGGCGTCCCCCTTGACGGTGAGGACACCTTTGCTTCTAGGCATCTTCATGAGGTTGTAGGCTGGATGAGTCGCCGCCAGGAACTGGGCCAGAGCCAGGTACCCGAGGTTGGCATTGTACGGGAGGCTGATGCGGGCGATGTCGAAGTCGACCAGCTCGGTGCGGTAGTTGTCGCGCGTGCCGAAGGTGATGGGGAGGCGGATCTGCCCAAGGGAGCAGGCAGCGTCACCGCCAACTCCTGGGAAATTCTTGCTCAGGCTGAGCCGCTCGAGTGGCACATGAAGAAGGCTAAAGGCCTCCACGGAGAGCAAGTTGAGGACGGCACCACCGTCAATGAGGGTCTTGGTGACGGCCACGTCGCGGATGGTGGGCGTGCAGAGCATCAGAAGCATGCCCGAGCCGGTGGTGGTGACGGGGTGGTCTTCTGAGCTGAAGGTGGGATCGGCCTCAGGCTGGCCCAGCCCGGCGGAGCCCCTGAGCGCGTGGAAGCGGCACCGATTTGGTGGAGGAACGGCTTCATGTGGTGCTCTGAAGGCGGCGCCTGCGAGCCGCCTAGCAGGTCCATGACCACGTGGTGCACCGGTGCCACGTAGCGCGTAGTGAAGAGATCGCGGAGCTCCTCCCAGGACGCCACTGTGGGTCCTGGAAGGTTGAGCAGCCAGGCGCGTGGCTCGCCGGCGAGGGCCATGGGAAGCCAGTTGGCCATGACCTTGTCATCACCCTCGGCTTCGAGGGCGGCCTCCTCATACGCCAGTAGGAAAGTTGACGGGTCCGCCGCGCCGTCGTAGCGTGGCGGCATCTCCGGCTTGAACTTGAGCGGCCACTGCACCCGCCACAGGGCGGGGGCTAGGGCTCGGAGCCCCCTGGTCCCGTCGCCAACGCTGGCCGTCGGAGTCGGGGGTAGGGTGCCTGCCATATGGGCAGAGCGCGGTGTCGACGGAGCATAGATCGACGGACGAGAAGCTATGGCGCACCCCTACTTGGCGCGCCAAATGTCGGATCCGGGGTTCCGGCAGACCCTTGAGGTTCGAACACTGGGGTGCGCGTGAAGGTTTTCTCCCTATCAATCCGCACCCTAGCTCTCTAAGATCTCGCAGATGAACTCAACGAACTCACAACATAGAAAGATACAACATTTATACTGGTTCAGGCCACCGTTGTGGTGTAATGCCCTACTCCAGTGTGGTGGTGGTGGATTGCCTCTTGGGCTAATGATGAACAGTACAGGGGGAAGAACAGCCTCCTGAGGTTGAGGTGTTCTTGTGCTTGGCGAACTTGTGTGTGGCCTTGGTGGGGTGGATCCGGTCCAAGGTCCTCTCTCTCTATGGTGGTGGCTAATCCTATTTATAGAGGCCCTGGTCCTCTCCCTAAATATTGAGCAGGAAGGGAGCCTACAACGGCCAATTTGGAAGGGGACAACTAGTACAAGCTATCCTGACACAAGGTGGTCTTCGCCTGCAAAAGGCTATGGTGATGGCGCCGTCTTGGGCTCCATGGTGACCTCCACCTTGCCGTCCTTCTGGTCCTGGTCTTGTTGCACCAATATGGAAACCTTTGCTTGATGCCTCGGTACTCCGCGCCTACGCTTGCCCCCTTAGCACCAAAGAGGAAACAAGGACGCTGCGTGCACTGGCGGCTGCCTGGCGCCCGCCTGTTCTCGATCGTCATGGCTTACGTCATGAGGGCCTCACGAGGTTTACCTTGCCTTGATCTCTCCGCCCCTCATGAGCCTGCCTAAAAAAGCCGCTCTTGAGGAGGCCTTGCATCGTCTGCCTCGAGAGGCTTGGCCCCTCGCGAGGGTCTTGAATGTCTTGTCGATGAAGATGGGCCGTATGAACCCGCCAACCCAGCCACGCCGTGGGCCGCAGACAGGCAAGTCTGGGGACCCCCATTCCTAGAATGCCGACAACCATACCAGAAAGGTGCCTATTTAAAGATAATAGATCTCAGATCCCCTCCAAATCTCACGGAAGAAACACTTAGAGCTTGTGGAGCAGAACCATCCCAACATGGCTAGCGCTCCCAGCTCTTCCTCTCGTCCCCACAACTCCAAAAAGGGGGATTGGGGGAGATGTTCAGTTTCTCACAGTCAGCTGGTGAAGCTGCAAACACAGGGCTTTCTTCCCCCCGCGGATTTGGTCCCCGTACGAGCAGGGATGACGTCCTTCAAGGGAGGGGCTCAAGCAGAGAACTTTGTCGGATTTCGGGTTCCGGCAGACCCTTGAGGTTCGAACACTGGGGTGCGCATGGAGATTTCGCCTCCTACCTACCTGCACCTCTCCGCCTTGCTAGGATCTGAACTAAGGAAAGAACAACGCAAGAGACACAGGGTTTATGCTGGTTCGGGCCACCGTTGTGGTGTAATACCCTACTCCAGTGTGTGGTGTGGTGGATTGCCTCTTGGGCTAATGATGATGAACAATACAAGGAAGAACAGCTTCACGAGGGTCTGTTCTTGGCTGGGGTGATGAACTGCTAGGAGGAGCTCAGTCACCTTTCTCTCTCTCTCTCTCTTTCGGATCTTCTCTCTCTCTCTCTTTCCCTGGCTCTCCTTGCTCCGTCTCTCTGTGTCTCCGTCTCTCTGTCCCCCCGTGTCCCTGTGGGTGGCTGGTCCTATTTATAGAGGCCCTGGTCTTCTTCCCAAATATCGAGCGGGAAGGGAGCCAACAATGGCGGGCTAATTTGAAGGGGGACAACTAGTATCAACTATCCTGACAAAAGTAGTCTTCGCGTGCGTAAATCTCTGGTGATGACGCCGCCTTGGGCTCCACGGTGACCTCCTTCTCGTAGTCCGCCTGGTCATGGTCTCGTTGCACCGAAATGGCATCCTTTGCCTGATGCCTTGGTACTCCGCGGCTGCGCTTGCCCCCTTTGCACCAAAGAGGAAGGGTGGACGCTGCGCGGGCTGGCACCCGCCTGGCGCCCCCGGTCGTCATGGCTTGCGTCACGGGCACCTCGTGAGGTACCCCGCCTTGATCTCTCCGCCTCCTTGTGAGCCAGCCTGACGAGGCCGCGCCTAAGGAAGCTCCGCGTCGTCCGCCCCGCGAGGCTTGGTCCCTCGCGAGGGTCTTGGGTTTGTGTTGTTGAAGATGGGCCGCGCTGGGCCCCCTTTTAGCCACGCCATAGGCCGCAGGCAGGCAAGTCTGGGGACCCCCGTTCCCAGAACGGTGAAAGTAGCCCCCGGGCTCAAGGCGCGCCTGGACTTGGCCGTGCAGGGAGGTGGAAGGGAAAGAGCGAAGCGCCGCGGGCCCTAACAGCCTGCGGCCTTGGGGGCCGCGTGGCGGTTGACTGGACGTGGGCGCCCTAGCAACCGCGCGAGTTGATAAAGGAGCGGCATCCACCTAGGCTTTGCTTCTTGCTTTCCTCAGTTGCTGCTCAGATCCTCTTTCTTGCGCCTCTCCTTCCTTCCTCCAAAATTTCTAGATCCACTCCGACCATGCGACCTAGGAAGCCATGGCGCCTCGTCAGCCCCCGGCCATAGCGTGGTACTCGTCTGCCCTGGATCCGCCGAATGTGTCGGAGGCGAGCCTCGCCCGGTTGCGCCGGATGGCCACGGCGCGGGGCGTCAACGGGGCGAAGGTGTTCAAAGCCGGCTCCGCCACCCCTGAGGGTCAAGGGAGCACCTTCTATCCGCTCTTCGTAAGCGCCATTGCTGCTGGCTTGGTGCCTCCCTTCTCCGAGTTCTTCTTCTCTGTCCTCCGCCACTATAAGCTACAAGCCCTGCATCTCCACCCCAACTCCGTCCTTCTCCTGGCGATGTTCGCCTATTACTGCGAGGCTCACGTAGGGGTGCAGCATTCAGTGGCCTTGCTACGCCACTACTTCTACCTCCGGACCTCTCGCGGTACTGCTTCCGCGTGCGCGAGCTTCATCGCATCCGGTGGCGCCATTGCCATTTCGAACCCCGGGAGAAGGATTGAGGGCTTCAGGAGCAAGTGGGTCTTGGTGGATGCTGGGCGCATCCACCCTCGGCTGATCTTGCCCACGGAGCAGCCCATGAGCTCCAGCGATTGGGGTCGAGCGGAGCTCATGGACCCCCGCGTGAAGCTGATGCTGGAGAAGATGGACGCGGATCTGAGGCCGGCAAACATGGTTGCGGCGAAGCTGACCGGCGCGTCGCTGCTGAGGGAATTCCTGGAGCTCCAGCTGGCCCGGCTTCAGCAGTACTCACTTCCGATGTGGAGGCCCCATCCGAGCCCCGCGGCCTTAGCCGATGGAGATCTGGCAGTTGTCCTCCAATCTCTGGTCGGGGGTGACGTGGCGAGGTTGGCGGGCGCTCCTACGCCCTTGTTCCTCCACGGCGACTCGGAGCAGGTAGTGGAGTCCATGCCCGCCTTCAACAGGGATGGGCCCGTGCCCGTGGAAGCTCCCGACGACGGTGGACGTGCCCTCCGACGACTCCAGCGAAGAGGAGGAAGGAGGGGAATGGGGAAAAGGGCCTGACTCCGAGGCGACTGACGGAGAGTCGAGGGCTCCCCTCCCCCGGCGCCAGTCCCGCGTTCTCCGCCTCTCTCCGAGCGATGGCGACGAGGATGACGATGAAGACGACGACGAGGACAACGACAAGCAGGACGGCGGGAGCTCACCCCCGATCCCTAAGAAGGACAGGACCGGGCTGATCTCCCGCGGGTCTGCCCCGGCCCCGGGGTGGGCCGCAGATGCGCCTTCCGCCTCCAAGCTTCCCGAGGTTGACCCTTCCAGCCGGCTTTCAGGCTTCAAATTTGGCCGGAGGCTGCTTGAGCTCACTGGCGACGACCCGTAAGCGTTCGATTCTTGTCTTTACCTCTTGCTCTGCTTCTGAAGCTTGACGTCCGCATCTCTTGGATAGGCTGGCGCCCGCCTCAAAGAAGCCGAAGGGGGCTCCCGAGGTTCCATCCATGGCAGTGCTTCTGCCCGCGAAGGAGGGTGACCGCGACGCACAGGCTTCTCCTGCCTGGTCGTCCTCACGAGGCCTGGCTGAGCTGGCTGGGGCGAGCTCAGCCCCCACGGCCCAAGTGGCTCCCGAGGTGCTCTTGCCTGCCGCCGCCATTTCGGCTGTTGGGGCACGGCAGACTCCGCCTCAGGATGTTGTGGCCGCGTTGCCGTCTTCTCCTCCTACTCCACCGGCTGCTGTCTCTCCGACTCCTTCTGCCGTTCTGGATCGTGCTGTTGCTGAGCTGGACCGACTGCGTCAGCATCTTCTTGGCGCCGACCCCCGCTTGGTGGCCGGGCGCTTGGAGCTGGCTTCAGGATGGGTTCGCTCCGACGCTTCGATTCGGGCGGCGCTGGTCCAGGCCTCGACGGCGTGCGACGAGGAGAAGCAGGCCGTCCTTGAGGCGAAGGCTGCTCGTGATGCAGCCCTGGGGGAGGTGGTCGACGTCCGTGGTTGTTGCAAGGCGCTGGAGGGCGAACTGCAAGGTCTGCGGGACCAGCTCGCGAACGAGGTCCGCCTTCGCCTAGAGCAGGAAGAAGGCGTGAAGGCTTGCGAGGCGGCTCTCAAGGAGAGGGAGATCAAGCTCAAGAAACGCCGCGACCGCCTAGGCACGCTGGAGCAGGAGCTGGGGGCGATGAAGGCCAAGCTGGACGATGAGGCCCTAGTTCTTGCCGTGGACCGCGTGGCCTTCGCGGAGATGGAGGCGAGGGCTCGCTCCTCACTGAGGATGCTTTACGACAGCAGCCTGGAGAGCCCACTGGCTGGCGCCGAGGACGACCCCGCCAAGTTGCTTCCCTTCCTGGTTCACGCTCTTGAAGATGTCGCCCTTGGCCTAGGCCCCGCGGCCGAGGCCAAGGCGCGTGTCCTGTCTTCTGCAGCAATGACGCGGGACCTCACCCACATCTACCTTCGCGATCCCGGTGTTGACCTCGACAGCCTGCTGGAGCCGGTGAGCGGCGAGCGTGCCGCTGCCGCTGCTGAGGCCGTGAAGGGTCGCGCAGAGGCCCTGCTGAGGAAGTTCTAGGCCTTCAGCACCAAGCCGAAGCAAGGCGCTGCCGACCCCACCGCTCCGTGAGGCGTACCCAATCCGCGCTGCTCCATCACCGACAAGTGACTCCGTCGCAGCTCATGTCCTGCCTTTAATTCCTGCACATGTATCATGCCTCAAGGAGGCGTTTAAACTTACGTTTGGCATTGAGATAACAGTGTGGACTGTAATATTTGCTTTTGAATTCCTTGAAATTTGTGCCTTTCCTTCCTACTTGCTTATGTTCTACGCCGCAGAGCCCGGCCCCGCGCATGCCTCACCCAGCATTGGTCCCGATCGGAAACTAGGACGGGGCCAAGGAGTGAGGGGCCACGTGACAAGTTAGGCTCCTGAGTCGCGATGCTCAGGAGTCCCCCTTGGCGCACGAACAGCAAGTAGGGAGGTGCGATGCGGGTGGATCTATCGTTCTACGTCTGCAGAGCCCGGCCGCGCTTGTACCTCACCCAGCGTTGGTCCCGACCGGAAACCAGGATGGGGCCATGGAGTGAGGGGCTACGTGACCAGTTAGGCTCCTGAGTCGCGATGCTCAGGAGTCCCCCTTGACGCACGAATGACCTTCGTACCTTGGCTCCGCTCGGGGAGAGACGCATGACGAACCAGGCCCGGGGGGACCTGGCTGAGCGGCGTGCATCTGGGTGTGACCCAGGTGCAGCCCCCATGCCCAGCCCCCTCACGCGGCACTCCCGAGGGGAGGCGTTACGACGAGGCTAGACACTGAGCTCTGGGCTACCTGAGGTTGGTGCGGCCCGGGGGCCACCCTCAGTTGTTTATCACCAGCGCGGAGCATAGCGCTACCGTATGTGTACGGGCATAGCCGCTCCTCGGCAGTGTCGTCAGCCAGCGTGGAGCATGGTGCTTCCGCTGGTACGTGGGAGGGGGCCCCCTCCGGGAGGAGCCCCCGGGGCGTGTATAGCCCCGCCCTGACACATGGCTGGCACGGTAGGGCCTGGCGAGGTGTATCTGGGCACCCGTGAGCCAGCGCGGGACTCACGGGGCCCTACCTCTAGGCGGGTTGCGCCTGGCACTGGGCCTTATCTTGTGATGTGTCCCTGCAAATTTGGTTAGATGTCGGCACTATATGTCCTCGGGTCCCGGCCCTTGAGCTGGTCTAAGCCGTCGCTGGTATGCCAGGTCACGATGCCATGGACAAGGCCAGAGGGTGAGGGCTGGAGAGCCAGTAAGAGCCCTGAGTCGCGATGCTCAGGTACCCCCCCTTGAACGTGCAAGTGGTCGGCATGGAGAAGAAGAGGTGCCGTGGACCGGCATCAAATAATCAAGCATGGTGGGTCTAACGCATAATCGGAAATAAACTCAAACGGGATACATGCCGCTGGGCCTGGCCCGAGCGGCTTGGGGATCATGCAGCCCGAGGGGAGCCCCCAACAAGGTAAGCTAACAACATGGAATAAAAAGGGATACACGCCGCAGGGACGGACCCACGTGGCCTGGGAATAATGCAGCCCTGGGGGGGGGGCGCTCCCAGCTGGAAATAAAACTTGAAAGATGTCACCTGATGATGTTGAGGATGAAGGAGCGTTAATGTAGCATGCTCGATGGGCTGCGGGAGCCGATCCTCACGAGCCCCCAGGCCCAGGGGCCTCGGGAGGCTCCGGAGGCGCTGGTGGCTCCTCACGGGCCATCTCCATCCCTGCCAGGGCTGCGGAACGCCCTGCCTCTCGTGCCTCCGTGATGCCCCTCGTGAGGCGCTGGTACGTGTCAGCCGCGTTCGGCAAGCCGTAAGGCATGAGAACGTAGTTGTGGGGTGGGCCTCCGTAGCGCCCCACTCGCGAGGGCCAGAGGCGCTCCAGAGAGGCGACTCGGTTGAGCCCTGGTATGTCGATGCAGACGCGCAGCCCTCCATCCTCGCCTAGATGGGGAGCCACTGCAGGTAGGCGGCGGCCGCCTTTCATGACTCTTGACTCCTGAAGCTCCTGAATGGCCTTGCTGACAAACTCCTGAGGGTCTGGATCTCCTTGCCTTGCTCCTTCTTGAGGGAAACGTGCTTCGAAACGCGCCTCCATGTGGTGCCCAAGCGCCTCCCTCGTGGCCCTGGCTAGGTCGGAGGCCCCCCAGGGGAGAGCACCCGAGCCCTGCCTGAGGAGGGCGCCGGGCGCGCTTTCCTATGTGATGGAAGGAGGTTCCCCCTGGGCAGGCACGGGCCCAGAGGGGCCTGCCTCCTGAGTGGTCGGGCCGGACGATGTCTTCTTCTTCTTAGGGGCGGTCTCGAGAGGCCTCCTGCTTCCATGATACGGGTCTTCCAGTGACGCAGCCTGAAAGGCTCGTTCCAGGGAACACACCGCGTCCTTCTCTTCACATGGCACCGTGATGACCCCGCCACTTCCTGGCATCTTGAGGATGTTGTAGCCGTGGTGAGTTACGGCCATGAACTTGGCCAGCGCTGGGTACCCAAGGATGGCGTTGTACGGCAGGCGAATGTGAGCGACGTCGAAGTCGATAAGCTCGGTGCGGTAGTTGTCGTGTGCCCCGAAGGTGACAGGGAGGCGGACCTGCCCAATCGGGACCGTGGAGCCGTCGGTGATACCGGAGAAAGGCTTGGTTGGCTGAAGCTGGCTGTAGGGAACTTGGAGGTTGTTGAATGTTTCCACGGACAGGACGTTGAGCCCTGCCCCGCCATTGATGAGGGTCTTGGTGACCAACACGTTGCTGATGATTGGGGAACAAAGCATCGGGAGCACTCCGGTTGTAGCCGCACACTTGAGCTGATCTGCTGAGCTGAATGTGATGGCGCACGCGGACCACCTAAGAGGGCGCGTGGCTTCGAGCCTGGGGAGGGCTGCGTTGACTTCGCGGGCGAACTGCTTGAAGATGCGCTGAGAGGCTAGGGCCTATGCCCCGCCTAGGATGCAGGCAATCGCGCGCGGCTCCTGGAAGCCCCCAGCCCCTACGTCCTGGTGGCGGTCCTCGTTTCTCCTTGGCTGCGGCGACAGCGGTGGGAGGCCTGTGTTGCCTTGCGGGCGATCCTCGCGAGGCTG
Organism: Triticum dicoccoides; assembly: GCF_002162155.2. NCBI lineage: Eukaryota > Viridiplantae > Streptophyta > Magnoliopsida > Poales > Poaceae > Triticum > Triticum dicoccoides. The sequence goes on along the minus strand of NC_041386.1, from coordinate 173,395,958 downwards.
ATCCCTCCAGTATCCCTCGCGAGGCTGATCTCTCCAGCCTCCCTCGCGAGGCGGGTCTTGCCAGCGATCCTCGCGAGGTTGATCGCGTCACCCTTGGCGCGGGCCACGGTCTTCCCAGCGTCCTGCGTTCCTTCCTCCTCCTCGGCCGTAGCCCCGGTCACTGCGGTCAGGGCGACGGCTGATCCTTCCTTCTCACACGTCTCGGAGCTCTTGGCATTCGTTGGTGTTGTGGGTGTGGAGGTCTGGGTACACACAGTACCGGCTGCCCTTGGAAGGTTCGGGCTGATCTCTGCCCCGCTTGGTGTTTGGTTCTGCCACGAGCACGGCAGCCCCCTTGCGCTTCACATCCTTGGCCTTGGGCTTCTTCTCTTCTAGGTCTGCGGCAGGCAGCTCGAGGAGGGAGAGACGCCCTTCCTCGGCCTTGGCGCACTTGGTTGCCAGGTTGAACAGTTCCAAGGAGGTGCACATGTGTTCATGCATCGCCAGCTCCTCCTTCATCTTGACGTCGCGCACGCCGTCGGAGAAGGCCGACATGATGGCCTCCTCAGTCACCTTGGGAATCTTGAGGCGCGCGCTGTTGAAGCGCTGGATGTACTTCTGCAGGGTCTCCCCGGGCTGTTGCTTGATGCGGCGCATGTCGCTCACGGCGGGTGGCCGGTCGCGAGTGCCTTGAAAGTTGGCGATGAAGCGGGTGCGCATCTCGTCCCAGGAGGAGATTGTGCCTGGAGCCAGGTTCAGGAGCGAGGTGTGGGCCCCATCCTTGAGTGCCATGGGGAACCAGTTCGCCATGACCTTCTCGTCTCCGTTGGCAGCTTCGATGCCCAGCTCGTAGAGCTGGAGGAACTCCGCAGGGTCGGCCATGCCGTCATAACGAGGAGGCAGGTCTGGCTTGAACTTGCCGGGCCACGCGACGTTGCGTAGCTCAGTGGTGAAGGCGTGGCAGCCTGCTGTGGCCACGGGAGGCCTTGGATGACGGGGAACTTGGTCTTGCATGTCCCCACGCGCTGCAGCTGGGAGTAGCATGGGGTACTGACGCGCGGGAGCAGGAGCATGGTCGCGACGTGCTGGAGCAGGGAGCGCCCGGGCAGCTTCCTACAGATGAGGGACTTCTTGACAGCTCTGCTCTTGCTGTGGTGGCGCCTGACGGAGCGGGTTCCGCCCAGGAGCCACGCGCCTTGGAGCCTTGGCGCCTTCCTGAGGAGGAGGCGGCCGGGGCGCCGCCGGGCTTCACTGCCCGCATGAGGCGGGGTGCGGTGCAGCGGAACGGACGGCGCAGGAGAGCCCCCTGCGGCGCGGACAAGCTCGGCGACGCGGTCGAGCCATTCTTCGTAGACATCGTCGACGGGATGGTAGCGCAGGAGCTCGTTCACCGTGATGAGTGCAGCCCGAGCCTCCATGGGCGCGCGGAGCGCGCGGGACGAAGAACCACCTGGGGTGAGCGAGGGAGTTGCGGTGCGGCCATCTTGCCGCACGGACGGATGCTGGGACGATGCTTGATGCTCATCCCCCGCCGGGCCGGTGGTGGCGTTGACGGCAGGTGATGGGGAACGGCGAGGTCGCCCGCTGAGGGAGTCCTGGATTAGGGGGTGTTCGGGTAGCCGGACTATACCTTCAGCCGGACTCTAGGACTATGAAGATACAAGATTGAAGACTTCGTCCCGTGTCCGGATGGGACTTTCCTTGGCGTGGAAGGCAAGCTTGGCGATGCGGATATTCAAGATCTCCTATCACTGTAACCGACTCTATGTAACCCTAACCATATCCGGTGTCTATATAAACCGGAGGGTTGTAGTCCGTAGGCAATCAACTCCATATACAACAATCATACCATAGGCCAGCTTCTAGGGTTTAGCCTCCTTGATCTCGTGGTAGATCTACTCTTGTACTACCCATATCATCAATATTAATCAAGCAGGACGTAGGGTTTTACCTCCATCAAGAGGGCCCGAACCTGGGTAAAACATCATGTTCCCTGCCTCCTATTACCATCCGGTCTAGACGCACAGTTCGGGACCCACTACCCGAGATCCGCCGGTTTTGACACCGACATTGGTGCTTTCATTGAGAGTTCCTCTGTGTCGTCGCCTTTAGGCCCGATGGCTCCTTTAATCATCAACAATGATACGGTCCAGGGTGAGACTTTTCTCCCTGGACAGATCTTCGTCTTCGGTGGCTTCGCTCTGCGGGCCGATTCGCTCGGCCACCTGGAGCGGATCGAAAGCTACGCCCCTGGCCATCAAGTCAGGTTTGGAAGCTTAAACTACATGGCTGACATCCGCGGAGACTTGATCTTCGACGGGTTCGAGCCATAGCCAAGCGCGCCGCACTATCTCAAGGGGCATGACCTAGCTCTGCCTCCGGACAGTGTCCTGGAGGCGCACACGCATCGGTTCCGACCCCTAACTCGGAGCCTATTGCGCCAATCGAGGATGAGCGGTTGGACGTCACCTCGGGGGCTTCGATCTCAAAGGCGATCGAGCCGAACACTAGCCCCGCACTCTGCATGATCTGTCACTCTGAGGATCCGGACTCCTTTCCGAACTCCGAACCCCCCGCGCCCCTGCCGATCGAATCCGATTGGGCACCGATAATAGAGTTCACCGCCGCAGACATCTTTCAGCACTCGCCTTGTGGAGATATCCTGAACTCTCTCAAGTCTCTCTCCTTATCAGGAGAGCCCTGGCCGAACTACGGTCAGCGAGGATGGGATACGGATGATGAAGAAATTCAAAGCCCACCCACCACCCACTTGGTAGCCACTGTCGACAATTTAAACGACGTGCTCAACTTCGACTCCGGAGACATCGACATCATGGATGACGATGCAGGAGATACCGACGAACCAACGTCCATAGGGCATTGGACAGCCACCTCATCTCACGATGTGTACATGGTGGATACCCCTAAAGGAAGCAACAACAAGGAAAAAGGGGATGGGACGGGAGATCGACCCCCCGAAAAGCAATCAAAGCGTCGGTGTAAACGCCCACCCAAGCCCCGCCTCAACAAAAACCCAGCCATAGAGCAGGACGAGCCGGTAGACGACAAGCAGGCCTTAGAGCAATCGTCCGAACAAGGCAACACGGATAGAGAAACCGAAGATCCCTCCTCCGGTGAAAACGGCATTCAGGATGACCTCACGTCGAATAAACCTATGGAGCAGAAGAATCTCCACGAGAGCCTCGTTGCAACTGCACGCAGCCAAAAAAAAGCAGAAGCGGAAGCTAAAAACAGCAGAAGATGCACTCCGAATTAGATGGAGCAAAGTAATCAATACCACAGATAAGTACGGCGACAGTCGCCGCACTAAAAGCTATCCGAAAAGAAAGCTACTGCCTGAACGACGAAGAGGCCCTAGAGCCCTCGCATTCAAAAAATGAAAAAGCCACATGGTCGGATAGACGACCCCATAAAGCGGCAAGCAGCGCCGCACCTAAATTGGCATGCGACCCACTTAAGGATTCACATCATGGCCCAGTCAGGTCCATTTATGGGCCAAGAAAGCAAGCTCTCGTAAGCAACGCTATGAAGCCATCATCAGAATCCGGCACACCCAAATAGAGGGGTGCCGCACACCCCCTATGTTTCACCGATGAGGTCCTGGACTATGAATTCCCAGAGGGATTCAAACCCGTAAACATAGAGGCATATGATGGAACAACAGACCCTGGAGTTTGGATCGAGGATTATATCCTCCACATACACATGGCTAGAGGAGATGATCTCCACGCCATAAAACATCTACCCCTTAAGCTTAAAGGGCCAGCCCGGCATTGGCTTAAAAGCCTTCCTGAAAACACAATTGGAAGCTGGGAAGAGCTCGAGGATGCTCTTAGAGCAAACTTTCAAGGGACCTATGTCCGCCCTCCGGATGCAGACGATCTTAGTCACATATCTCAACAACCCGAAGAATCAGCTCGGCAGTTCTGGAATAGATACCTCACTAAAAAGAATCAGATAGTCGACGGTCTGGACGCCGAAGCCTTAGCAGCTTTCAGGCATAACGTCTGAGACGAATGGCTCGCTAGACACCTCGGCCAAGAAAAGCCAAGAACAATGGCCGCACTAACAAGCCTCATGACCAGCTTTTGTGTAGGGGAGGACAGCTGGTTGGCAAGGTGCAGCCCCAGCGACCCAAGTACATCTGAAACTAGGGATGGAAATAGAAAACCGTGACGCAACAAGGACCGTCGCTGGACTAAGAACAAAAGTCCGAAGAGCATGGCAGTCAATGCCGGATTCAAAGGCTCACGACAAAATCAGGAAAAATCGCCCCCCAGGATAACAGGGACGATCCATCCAACCTAAATAAAATCCTGGACAGGATATGTCAGATACACAGTACTCCCGGGAAGCCTGCTAACCGTACCCACAGAGACTGTTTGGTTTTCATACAATCCGGCAGACTCAATGCTGAACACAAGGGGCTCGACACACCAAGCGAAGACGAGGACGAACCCCAAAAGCAGAGCACCAGGAAACAAAAGAACTTCCCACAAGAAGTAAAAACAGTGAACTCACTTCACATAACAAAACGTGCGGCGCCCGTAAAGGTACGCACCACACGGCCCATCCCCAAAGGGTCCTACCACCGGTTGTCAAAACCGATCATCTTCGATCAGCTGGATTATTCTAGGAATATCAAGAATGTAGGCTGGACTGCCTTGATACTCGATCCAATAATTGGCGGACTCTAGTTTTCAAATGTCCTTATGGACGGCGGCAGTGGACTAAACCTGATATATCAGGATACAATCCAGCACATGGGGATAAACCCAGCAAGAATCCGCCACAGCAAAACCTCCTTTCAAGGGGTAATACCTGGTCCGGACACCCATTGTATGGGTTTTCTCCGGCTCGAAGTCATATTCGGCTCTGTCAATAACCTCCGCCGCGAAAAGCTGACCTTCCATATCGTCCCGTTCTCAAGTCGCTATCAAGCACTACTGGGACGCGAAGCTTTCGCTCACTTTAACGCAATACCGCATTATGCATCTCTTACGCTTAAGATGCCCGGTCCACGAGGCATCATCTCTTTGAAGGGGAAGCACTAAAGTGCGCCTCCCCAAGCGGAGGACTGTGCGGCCGCTTTGACAGCCCCACAGCAAAATGGCCTCACCGGCCAAAAAAACTTCAAAATAGGTCATTCAAGACCACGAACGCGGATAGACGAGTTCGGTGCAAAACCATCATTGATGCAGGCCTAGAAGCCATATACCCCCGCACTAGGGGCTCCACACATATACAATAAGAGACAGTAAAGCTCAATCTTATATATCTTACTTTATACTTTGCTTATTTTAAACTTTTTTCGGCACGACCCATTTTCAACTCAGTTCCTCTCTTTTACAGATGAACATCGTGCGGCGTCCGTCCAGGATACGGCACAACGGAGACACAGGCGCAGACGTGCAGTAGGGACCCATCCTAAAGGATTCTTTTCAGATTAAGACCCTGCGTAAACCTTTTTTACTGTCTCTTGTTGCTACACATCCCCTGGTTTTTTCTTTCTGATATAACCAAGGAGGAGGCTGGCGTCTTGGCATGTGGCCACGTCAGAATTTTTACACGTACCTGGACACTAGGGGCTTTTTTAATAAAGAGTGTTGTTTCGCCCGCACTCATAAAGACCGAACACCTTAGGGAGTATTCGGCGTCGCGAGTTTTGGCATTATATGCATCAGCTCCGAATCATGTCTTTGGTCAAATGTTGGGTTGCCCGGCTCCTGAGTTTGGCTACCTTACGTTCCGCTCTATCGGCTAAGGTAGCACCAGGAGAACTACTGCGATTGTGCCCCGGTTCGGCCGGGCGAGCACCTCAATAGAGAAAGCCGAAAACTGACTGTCATGATGTAGCGTGAGACTGGTCAGCCACTCGATGACCTATCGGAATCTATCGGATTCCTCCGCTTTAACGAAGGGTCGCTTCTCGGTCAGGCACATACGCGCCCCGAACTCGGACGAGCGCAGTTGCCACCAAGGGGCTACCTAAATAGTCTCACTGTCAAACTCCTATGGCTAAGTGAAAGTGTTAAAGCATTATAGTCCGGTTGCCTGGCCCGCTGCGCTATCACCTCCTTTGTAGGACCAAGACGTTGGATTAAGTGTGAAAATGCGTCTTCTGCGAGCACCCCCGCACTATGTGCGTGGGGGCTGAAGCCAACGACTGCCATCTTTCAGATTCTGTATATATACATATATATCTTAAAACGGCCGTACAGGAGGTGTTCCCAATACTTGGAGGCACAAGTATAAAAAAAGGCCACTACAGTTTATCAAAATATTACTTTATAATTACATATGCTATCATAACATAGCATCTTTCGAGCACTGCGTCTCTATTACACGAGCGCCTTCAAGAACTTCCTGAAAATAGTGCTTGGAGGGTACTCGGCTTTTGTCCGAATCTCGGGACGCAACTACGGTGGTCTCCATCTCTGCCCAGTGTGTCTTAACACGGGCAAGAGCCATCCTAGCGCCCTCTATTCATGCTGACCTCTTCATTGCGTTTATACGCGGCACCACGTCAAGGAATTGCTGCACCAAGCTGAAATAACTCTTCGGCTCCGATCTTCCCGGCCACAGGTGACCCATGACATACTTCATGGCGAGTCCAGACAACCTATTCAGTTCGGCCCATTGAGCCAAACGATCATCCACTGCCAGTGGACGCTCTAGATTGTTAAACTGCGACCAGAAAAGATTTTCCACTTTGCGATCTTTCTGATCTCGAAAGTGTTCGGTCGCATCAGCAGCACTCCACATCCGGTCCAACGGAGCAAACTTCGGATCACAAAATTTCCTTCGCAGCATAAAGGGCTTTCCAGCCGCAATCTGTTCTGCCTGACGCAGCTCCTCCTTCGCAGCTCTCATCGCAGAGCGCGCGTCCTTGGCATTGGCAACGGCCTTCTCTAAGTCCGTCTGTTTCACCTGGTCTTGTTTTTCAAGAAGTCTGCAATGGTCTGTAGCGCTTTTTAACTTTCCGGCCATCTCGGCCATCTCTTCTTTGCTTCGGCAATGAGCAGCCTGTTCGGCTCTTAGCTCTTCAAGGGCTTTCCTGGTGGCCGCATCACTTTCGCTGGCTTATTCTTTAGCTCGAGCAAGTTCTGCCCTAAGACTCTCCACGGCGGCCGCACCATCTGCGTCAAGCACACACATTGTAAGACACAGGCATAAAATTGTTCTTACCTAATGCCGCCCGAGGAATTACATACCTTGAGCCTCATCAAGACGCTTATCGACAAGCGTGATGTCAGCATTTGCCACGTCCAGTTGCCACTTTAGTTCGGCAAAATCATCAGTTCGGCTCGATTCCGGACACCCTACCGCCTACATTCAAAGGCGACATCTTAGACCTGGGATTATGATCCTCCGCGTGCCGTCATTTCTTGACGATGCGCAGAGTCTCAGGGGCTACTATCTACACAGGGCGCATCTTATTCATGCGCAACTGACAAAAGTATACATTATCTAATGTACCTCGAAACCCGTCAGTAAACTTTTGACGGCCTCATACAATCCGCTCTCTACGGATGAAATCATTTCAATCACCGTGCCCATCAATGCGTGGTGCTCCTCTGAGATAGAAGCTCGCCCCAGAAGAATCTTTAGCTCCTCCGGCCGAGCACCAGACGGTGCCGGGCTCGTCCCATGACCTTTTTCGAAGGCCGGACACGGAGAACCTCGGGGGGCCGCATAGCCACCTTCCACCCCTGCCGGATTTGGAGAAACCCTCCGCGACGACACCTCAGGGTCGCCCGCCTCGCTAGGCGGCACGGCAGAGGGAGGTGTCCCGCTCTCCATCATCTCCGGAAGGAGATCCCCCGAAGACGAGCTCTGCTGAGAAGGGCTGAGGTCCGAGCTACAAGATAAAGGTTTGGTTAATCTTCTCAGATATAAATCAAGGACTTCCCTCATCCCTCAAAAGGAAAATCTTTGCTCCACTTACGGCTCGCTGGAGGGCTGATCCCCTTGAGGGCGTAGTCCGGCCGAGGAACTCCCCGGCGTCGGACCCTCTGACGAGGATTTTCTCCCCCGTTTCGAGGCCATGGTTTCCGGGTCATCAGAGGCGGCTCTCTTCTTACCCTTAGGAGAGGAATTGTCGGTTCCTCCCTTCGGAGAAGCCTCCTTCGAGGAGGCCATAGCTTCCTTGTCCTCTCCCTCCAAAGGCATTATCTCCAGCATCCTGACCAGCACGGGATCCGGCGTGGTTTCAGGAAGGGGAGCCGGACACCTGATCAGCTTCGCCTTTGCTATCCACTCCTGTTTAAAATGACGGCTCTTTTAGGGGCAAGTTTATGTCAATTATACGGATAGAAGGTCCGGGCACAAGGTTGCTTACTTGAGTATTCGGGCGATTGCAGCTTAGCCTGCGTCCTTGGTTAAATCCGGACACATCTCTTGTGATCCGAAGAACAGTCTATACATCTCCACGGGCGTTGCGCCCATAAAGTTCTGGAGAGCTCGGGGTCCCTCTAGATTAAACTCCCACAGGCGAAGGGGGCGACGTTTGTCGGGCAATATTCGGCGAATCAGCATGACCTGCGTCACCTTGACCAAGCTGAGCTCTCCTTCCAGGAGATCCTTAATTCAGCCCTGTAACAGGGGCACGTCTTTGGGAAAACCCCAATCTAACCCTCTGTTAACCCATGACACTAGCCGTGGTGGGGGACCCGAGCGAAAGGCACGAAGCGCCACCCACTTGGTGCTCCGGGAAGTGGTGATATAAAACCACTCTCGTTGCCACAAGCCTAGATCCTCTTGAAAAGAGCCCTCGGGCCATGGAGCATAAGCATTTTTGCTTATAACAGCGCCTCCGCACTCTGCGTGTCGTCCCTTGATCATCTTCGACTCCACTTTGAAAGTCTTGAGCCATAATCCGAAGTGAGGGGTAACACGGAGGAACGCTTCGCATACAACGATAAATGAGGAGATATGGAGGATGGACTCCGGAGCTAAGTCGTGGAATTCCAGCCCATAATAAAACAGCAGTCCCCTCACAAAGGGGTCCATCAGGAAGCCTAACCCCCGAAGGAAGTGAGACACGAACACTACGCTCTCACCGGGCTGGGGACTGGGGATAGCCTGCCTTTGAGCAGGCAACCTGTGCGAAATTTTGGCGGTCAAGAACTTAGCCTCTCTCAACTTTAGCACGTCCTCCTCCGTCATCCATCGGCCTTGAAGGTCGGAACCTGACATTGTCGAAGGTCTGAGGCGCCTGGAATCTGGAGCCTAGGGTGTTGGAAGTCGAGGCGACGGGCGAATTTGTTTTGGGATTGGAGAAAAGGAGTAAGGCCCTGGTCTCTTTATAAAAGGTTGAATACTAGGAGCCCTCCCCGTAACCGTTTGGGACTCGCCTTTAATCGAGAAAACATGCTAACGGGCACGATTGGGTTACCCACGTCCGTATTGATGAGAATCCCGTAAAAGGGGGGCACACGATCTCTGCTTTGACAAGACGTGCCAAGGAAACCGCCTCGCAAAACACGCTGAGGTGGAAAAGTGAAAACGATTCGAGTGAAGGACTTGGCTGTAGTGTGATGACGCACCGCGGAATACGTCAGCAGATTTGATTTTGTGTTAATATTATTCTCTCTATGGCAATATGTGGGAGCTTATTTTGCAGAGCCGGACACTACTCTTGGTGTTTACAATCTTCTATGAAGGACTTGGAGGAGGAACCCGCCTTGCAATGCCGAAGACAATTTGCGCGCCGGACTCATCGTCATTGAAGCCTGGTTCAGGGGCTACTGAGGGAGTCCTGGATTAGGGGGTGTTCGGGTAGCCGGACTATACCTTCAGCCAGACTCCAGGACTATGAAGATACAAGATTGAAGACTTTGTCCCGTGTCCGGATGGGACTTTCCTTGGCGTGGAAGGCAAGCTTGGTGATGCGGATATTCAAGATCTCCTATCATTGTAACCGACTCTATGTAACCCTAACCCTATCCGGTGTCTATATAAACCGGAGGGTTGTAGTCCATAGGCAATCAACTCCATATACAACAATCATACCATAGGCTAGCCTCTAGGGTTTAGCCTCCTTGATCTCGTGGTAGATCAACTCTTGTACTACCCATATCATCAATATTAATCAAGCAGGACGTAGGGTTTTACCTCCATCAAGAGGGCCCGAACCTGGGTAAAACAGCGTGTTCCCTGCCTCCTGTTACCATCCGGCCTAGACGCACAGTTCGGGACCCACTACCCGAGATCCGCCGGTTTTGACACCGACACCCGCCGACAGGGGCCGTCTGGGCGATGCGGGAAGTGAGCGTGGCTGGTGCTCGGCGCGGGCCCGACGAGCGTCAGACATGGGCGTGATGGTCGGAGGAGAACAGGGTGGTGGAAGATGAATCCCGTCGCACCCCTACCTGGCGCGCCAAATGTCGGATTTTGGGTTCTGGCAGACCCTTGAGGTTCGAACACTGGGGTGCACGCGGAGATTTCGCCTCCTACCTACATGCACCCCTCCGCCTTGCTAGGATCTGAACTAAGGAAAGAACAACGCAAGAGACACAGGGTTTATGCTGGTTCGGGCCACCGTTGTGGTGTAATACCCTACTCCAGTGTGTGGTGTGGTGGATTGCCTCTTGGGCTGATGATGATGAACTATACAAGGAAGAACAGCCTCGCGAGGGTCTGTTCTTGGTTGGGGTCATGAACTGCTGGGAGGAGCTCAGTCACCTTTCTCTCTCTCTCTCTCTCTCTTTCTGATCTTCTCTCTCTCTCTTTCCCTGCCTCTCCTTGCTCCGTCTCTCTGTGTCTCCGTCTCTCTGTCCCCCCGTGTCCCTGTGGGTGGCTGGTCCTATTTATAGAGGCCCTGGTCCTCTTCCCAAATATCGAGCGGGAAGGGAGCCAACAATGGTGGGCTAATTTGAAGGGGAATAGCTAGTATCAACTATCCTGACAAAAGTAGTCTTCGCCTGCGCAAAGCTCTGGTGATGACGCCGCCTTGGGCTCCACGGTGACCTCCGTCTCGTAGTCCGCCTAGTCTTGGTCTCGTTGCACCGAAATGCCAACCTTTGCCTGATGCCTCGGTACTCCGCGGCTGCGCTTGCCCCCTTTGCACCAAAGAGGACGGGTGGACGCTGCGCGGGCTGGCACCCGCCTGGCGCCCCCGGTCGTCATGGCTTGCGTCATGGGCACCTCGTGAGGTACCCCACCTTGATCTCTCCACCTCCTCGTGAGCCAGCCTCACGAGGCCGCGCCTGAGGAAGCTCCGCGTCGTCCGCCCCGCGAGGCTTGGCCCCTCGCGAGGGTCTTGGGTTTGTGTTGGTGAAGATGGGCCGCGCTGGGCCCCCTTTTAGCCACGCCGCAGGCCGCAGGCAGGCAAGTCTGGGGACCCCCGTTCCCAGAACGCCGACAAACTTCCCCAATCCGTCTAGGGGAGAACGAGTATGCTTCGTCCCCTTCTTGTTAAGAGGTGTCAGATTTCCGATCCATCCGTTCCTCCGAGGTCTGCTGGACTATTACGGCCTCCAACTACACAGTCTCACTCGCGCCTCTATCCTTCATATGGTGGGTTATGTCGCTCTATGTGAGCTATTCCTAGGCTGAGAGGCCCATTTGGATTTATGGAGAAGACTGTCCTGCATCGTCCCTCGTAATCAAGGTGGGTCATTTTTTGAAGTGGGAGGAGCCGAAGTGTGGCGCATCGCCGGGACGGGATACATGCCCGGCATGCCGAAGAAAGCTTCCGAAGAGTGGCCTTCCGAACGGTTCTACATCGACAACATCGCTCTACCCGACCCCGTCCATATGGGCCTCTCCCAGTTTTCAAGTGCTCTGTTGAAGAAACTCCATAGCTGGCGTCCTCAGAGCCTCGAGGAAGAGGATAGTGTAGAGATCAACCTACTGCTGGGCAAGATTAAGATGCTTGCCCAGTCCGGATTGGCAATAGTAGAGGTAATGGCGATCTCCATAGCGCGGGGGGTCCAGCCACTCCAATACAGAGGGCTACCCATGTGGCATTATAACATGGAAGACGACGCCTCACGCTATGGTCGGAAGGGCCCAAAGACCCCCGCCGCCCTGGCCAAAATATTGGCCGAACTGTATAAAGGGGAGAAGGAGGAGTTCACCCATCTCCAATATCGAGACGATTTTCCATGTATAATCGTCCCAGCTGGGTAAGCTTTAACTCCACTATTTTACTCCTGTCCCTGAATCATTCTTGATAGGCAGTATCTTATCCGCTTATAACAGGAATGGCAAAAGACTGTTGAGGGGATCCACGACCCTGCCCCTCAGCCGGAGAATCGTAACTGGATCTTTACCCTGGATATGAGGAAGATCCGGACATATTTGTGGAGCTCGAGGATGGAATATTCTATCAGATGAGCTATGACGGTACGGATGTACCCATCATCACGCATTACCCCGGTCTCCTTCCCGCTTCGCATGTAAGTAATCCGGAGATACCTTGTCCAAGAGAGTTTTCTCATTCTTCCTCACCCACCGCACTGTCCTGTGCTCAGCAGGGGAGGCGTTCGGCGCGCCATGCTGCCCCAGGGGAATCTTCAAAGAGAGTGGGCCCTAGACCGGGCAAGCCTTCGGAGAGGAAGGCAAACGAAGATACGGCCGAGCCCTCATCAAAGAGGTATGGATTTGCACATATGCATCTTGGTAGTCACATCCAACTGTGACCTTTCTATTTATCCTGTATCAGGAAAAAGGTGTGCCAGACTATATCCGGGGGTTCGGCCGGTCATACTTCCCACAGCCAGGATCTAGATCCTGCCGTAAAGACGGGGCTGATGCGGGGGTAACGCCGGACTGTCCTCCAGCCGAGGATTCGGACGATGTATGCGTCACTAACTCGAAAGTGGAGAGTGCTATGAATCATTGGCGCCGCAGGGCCGTTTTACAAGACCCCAGATTTTCAAAAGAGGCATTTAACGCCTTCAGCTCGGCTGATGCATATATCCGAGCTGCTCGAGATGGGCTTAACAGAGCCACAAAGCAGCATTTAAAAGATGTGCGGGTAAGTTTACTTTGTCTGGATATGATAACCATATGCCAGTATCCCCTGAGACTTGAAGTAGTTGGTACAACTGATTTAAGTATTGTTGTATAACCAGGTTCTTACGGAGAAGAACGACCTGCTATCCCTGGAGCTAAAAAAGTGTCAGACACAGCTAACTGTTGCCCGTGCCGAACTGGAGAAATCCAAGAAGGCGTCTCCTGGTAATGCTTCCCTCCATCAAGAAACAATGATTATATGCCAACTGTGCTGATACTGTTGCTTGTCTCATAACAGGGTCGTCGGACCAACTGGAAGAGAAACTGAAGGCCGCTCAAACATGTGAGAAAGAGGCGAAAAGACTACATGACACCGGTGGGCGCGTTCTGACCCGAGTCAGAGAGGAGAAAAACAAACTCCAGGATTCCAACATCCAGCTGGGCGAGGAACTGAAAGATGTGTGGGCCCAACTGGTCGACTCCGTGAAGGATAATAAAAGGCTGCAAGGCTGCATATTCAATATGTGATCGAACTTACCTTATAATAGTTCGGAGATGAAAGGTACTGACAAAGTTATGTTTGCAGGTTTGCTGACAGGCCGTCCCGAAGAGGAGATGTCCGGATTGTCGGATGATCTGCTGCAGGGGCTGTCGCAAATGCACGAGCAAGCTCGGCAGGCAATGCGGAGTGTTGCTAAGGCCTTATGGCCATCCGCCTCCCCTCCAGGAAGTATGGAGGAGCTTGCAGAGCTATTTAAGGGAGCGCTGCGACGTATCCGATTATGGAAAATATCGGCCTGCCGGGAGGGTGCGCGAGAGACCTGGGCCATGGTGAAAACACGGTATACCCAGCTTGATCCGAATCACATGGCCCGGGTCGGAGCTTTAGGGTCAGATGGGAAAGAAGTCCCGTTAATTTGGTATATAACCCAGTAGTAGTAGCTGCCAAATATTCCCAACAGGATTGTAAGTTAGATAGCCAGTTGGATGGTATAGAGAAGGAAATTTATGAGTCTAAGTGACTATGTACTTCCCTTGACATATGTAAATTCTACCTGAATTGTAAAACAATTGTCATGGCAGACCTTTTTTCTTCAACCTCGGGACCTGAAGGTGCGGAGTGTTTTCGAATACCTGTGCGGCCGAATAGATCGGGGAATGCATGGAAACCAGGCGTAGGGGTCATAGTTGCTTGAACATACAAGTTGTATTCGACTAGTTATGTTATATTACATTAAAGTTGTAAGAAACATCTTCCAGAGAGAATAGTTCCGTTAATGGTTCCTTTCCCTGGGTGTGCATGTGTTACAGTGCATGTCCGAACTGTGATTGAAAAACCGCAGTATATATATATATATATATATATATATATATATATATATATATATATATATATATATATATATATATATATATATATATATATATATATATATATAAGAAACATCTTTAATCCACCGACTGAATATTCCCTTAAGAATGCTAGCTTTCGGCTTCACCCAGTCTGAGGTACACATCCGGATGACCCGGCAGTAACAATCGCAGAGGTGCTCCCTTTATGCCCTAGCCGAACTAACAGGAACATATGGCATAAGCACAGGAGCTAGGCAACCCATCTTGGCCAAAACTTAACTCATATCGATGCATATAATGGCGAAGAAAAGATACATATGGGAAAAACACATATGTGATGAGATTCATGCTCGGATAATAATAGCAAGCTTCTGTACAAGAAGCCCCCAGGTATAATGGACGTACATATTTTAAAGCATATGTGTGCGTCAGGGGTGCGCGGTCTAACCGCACGAAAGCTTTAAGGCTAAAGAGAAAAACGAAAAGAGAGAGACAGACGAAAAATGTATTATGGAAACAGTAGGGAGAAGGAGACGAACAAAGAGTTCGGCGCTTAGGCATAGAATCTTCGGAGTCTGGCCGCGTTCTAGGGGTTCGGCTCGAGGCGATTATCTGATGCATGACGCATGCGGTATGCTCCTTTGGTGAGAACTTCGTCAATGATGAAGGGACCCTCCCATTTGGGCTTGAGTTTGTCCTTTTTCTTTTCTAGCAAGCATAGAACAAGTTCGCCAACGTTATAAGTCTTGGCCCATACTTCTTTTCTTTGACATCTGTGGGCCTGTTGTTGATAAAATGTGGAACGGGCTTTTGCAACATCGCGCTCCTCCTCTAGGGCGTCTAGGTTGTCCTACCGATCGAGCTCGGCCTCTCTCTCTGTTTGTACATGCACACCCGAGGTGAGTCATGTATAATGTCGCAGGGTAGCACAGCCTTTGCGCCGTACACCATGAAAAAAGGTATGTATCCGGTAGTATGATTGGGCGTGGTCCGCAACCCCCATAGTACGGAGTCGAGCTCCTCAACCCAGTGTGTGTCTGATTCCTTCAAAGACCGCACTAGTCTAGGCTTGATGCCGCTCGTTCGACTTGACCATTTGTCTGCGGATGATAGACAGAGGCGTAATCGAGCTTGATGCCCAGATTAGTGCACTAGGCTTTCACTTTGTCAGCTGTGAAGTTGGAGCCGTTATCAGTGATGATGTTGTGTGGAACAGCATAACGGTGTACGACGCCGAATATGAATTCTATCACAGGCCCGGACTCGGCCGTTTTAACTGGTTTGGTCTCTATCCACTTAGTGAATTTATCCACCATGACCAGCAGATATTTTTTCTTATGGCTTCCTCCTTTATGGGGTCCAACCATATCCAGTCCCCAAACCGCGAAAGGCCAAGTGATGGGGATTGTTTGTAGGGCAGTGGGGGCCATATGGCTTTGGTTGGCGAAGAGTTGGCATCCGACGCAACGTTGGACAAGGTCATGTGCATCTGCTCGGGCTGTTGGCCAATAAAACCCTGTACAGAAGGCCTTGCTAACAAGGGCCCGAGCAGCGGCGTGGTGCCCGCCGAGATCGGCATGAATCTCAGCCAGGAGCTGTCGCCCCTCCTCCTCGGAGATACATCTTTCAAGGACTCCAGTAGCGCTTTTCTTATAGAGCTTTTCGTCGTGAACCTTGTAGGCTTCAAACGCGGACAATGCGGTGGTCCTCATTCTGATCCTCGGGAAGTTCTTTCCTATTAAGGTAGGACAAGAAGGGTTCGGTCCATGGGGCAATGACTGCCATAATGAGATGGGTCGACGGTGTTATTTCGGTGGTTGAGCCTCCGATGATATCGATGGGTTTGGAATCTGGGGTTGTGCTCAGATCCAGTCTAGTATTGCCGCTTTCCCACTGCCACACCACGGATGGCTTAAAAAGCCTTTCCAGAAAGATATTAGGTGGGACGGCGTCGCGCTTGGTGCCGATACGAACAAGAACGTCCGCCACTTGATTACTTTCTTGGGCCACATGATGGAACTCGAGCCCCTCGAACCGAGCCAACATTTTTAGGATGGCATTATGATAAGCTGCCATCTTCGAATCTTTGGCATCGAAGTCTCCATTTATTTGAGATATTGCAAGGTTTGAGTCCCCGCGCACTTCCAGGCGCTGTATGCCCATGGAGACAGCCATCCAGAGACCATGCAATAAGGCCCCGTATTCGGCTGCGTTGTTGGAGTCTGTGTATAGTATTTGGAGTACGTATTGAACGACGTCTCCAATGGGGGACGTTAAAAGGATGCCCGCTCCTAGCCCTGCTAGCATTTTGGGGCCATCAAAATACATGACCCAATTGGAATATGTGTCATACTCTTTAGGGAGTTTGGCCTCTGTCCATTCGGCGACAAAGTCGGCCAGTACTTGAGATTTAATAGCTCGACGTGGTTTGTATGTAATATCGAATGGAAGGAGCTCGATGGCCCATTTGGCAATCCGGCCCGTGGCATCGTGGTTGTTTATTATGTCGTTGAGTGGTACCTCGGAGGCCACCATGATCGAACACTCCTGGAAGTAGTGTCGTAGCTTTCGTGATGCCATGAAGACTGTGTATGCTATATTTTGATAATGGGGGTACCGGGATTTGCATGGTGTAAGGACAGTGGATACGTAGTATACTGCCTTCTGAAGCGGTAATTTGTGTCCGTCCTATTTTCGTTCAACGACAAGTACGGCTGAGGGAGTCCTCGATTAGGGGGTGTGACTATGAAGGTACAAGATTGAAGACTCCGTCCCGTGTCCGGAAGGGACTTTCCTTGGCGTGGAAGGCAAGCTTGGAGATACGGATATGAAGATCTCCTACCATTGTAACCGACTTTGTGTAACCCTAACCCTCTCCGGTGTCTATATAAACCGGGGGGTTTTAGTCCGTAGGACAACATACACATCAACAATCATACCATAGGCTAGCTTCTAGGGTTTAGCCTCTCCGATCTCGTGGTAGATCTACTCTTGTACTACCCATATCATCAATATTAATCAAGCAGTACATAGGGTTTTACCTCCATCGAGAGGGCCCGAACCTGGGTAAAACTTTGTGTCCCTTGCCTCCTGTTACCATCCGGCCTATACGCATAGTTCGGGACCCCCTACCCGGGATCTGCCGGTTTTGACACCGACATTGGTGCTTTCATTGAGAGTTCCTCTGTGTCGTCGCCGTCAGGCTCGATGGCTCCTACGATCATCAATAGTGATGCAGTCCAGGGTGAGACATTCCTCCCCGGACAGATCTTCGTCTTCGGCGGCTTCGCACTGCGGGCTGATTCGCTCGGCCGTCTGGAGCAGATCGAAACCTACGCCCCTGGCCGTCAGGTCAGATTTGGAAGTTTAAACTACACGGCTGACATCCGCGGGGACTTGATCTTCGACGGATTCGAGCCACTGCCGAGCGCGCCGCACTGTCACGACAAGCATGATCTAGCTCTACCACCGAACAGTGCCCTGGAGGCCGCACCCACATCGGCTCCGACCCTCAATTCGGAGCCAACTGCACCGATCGAGGATGGGCGGTTGGACGCCACCTAAGGGGCTGCGACCCCAACAGTGATTGAGCTGAACACCAGCTCCGTACTCTGTGAGACTCGTGACTCCAAGGAGCCGGACTCCTCTCCGGACTCCGAAACCTCCGCGTCCCTGCCGATCGAATCCGATTGGGCGACGATCATGGAGTTCACTGCCGTGGACATCTTTCAGCACTCGCCTTTCGGCGATATCCTGAAGTCACTGAAGTCTCTCTCTTTATCAGGAGAGCCCTGGCCGGACTACGGTCAGCAAGGTTGGGATACGGACGATGAAGAAATTCAAAGCCCACCCACCACCCACTTTGTAGCCACTATCGACGACTTAACCGACATGCTCGACTTCGACTCCGAAGACATCGACAGTATGGACGCCGATGAAGGAGATGATGAAGAACCAGCGCTTACTAGGCCCTGGAAAGCCACCTCGTCATATGACATATACATGGTGGACACCCCAAAAGAGGGAGATGGCGATGGAACAGTGGAGGATGACCCCTCCAAGAAACAGCCTAAGCGCCGGCGTCAGTGGCGCCGCTCAAAATCCCGCCAAAACAAATACGGTGATTCTAGCATGGGAGATAATAATACTCCGTAAAGCGCCGAAGAAAACCCGCTCCAGCAAGATTTAGCACAGGAGGATGGAGAAACCAGCCCTCATGAGAGAGCGGCAAACAGAGAGGTCGAGGACGATAAGTATATGCCTCCCTCTAAAGACGAGGCAAGCCTCGACGACGACGAATTCGTCGTGCCAGAGGATCCCGTCAAGCAAGAGCGTTTTCAACGCAGGCTTATGGCCACGACAAGAAGCCTCAAGAAAAAACAGCAACAGCTTAGAGCTGATCAAGATTTGCTAGTCGACAGATGGACTGAAGTCCTTGCGGCCGAAGAGCATAAACTCGAACGCCCCTCCAAGAGCTACCCAAAGAGCAGGTTGCTACCCCAATTAGAGAAGGAAGCATTTCATGCGGCCGACCGGCCACCTCGTGGCCGTGACAGAGAGGCCTCTCGGCCCTCCACTCAAGCCGCACCCCATACCAAGGCACGGGAATATGCGCCAGACTTATGATACATGTTGGAGGACAAGGCAAGGCAAACAAGATCGATCTACGGATCGCGTGGGCGCCCAACGGCTCGAGACGGTAACCGTCACGCCGGCCACAAATTCGGCAGGGCCGAACACAGTAGACAAGGCTCATTGGAGCTACGTCATGATATAGCCCAGTACAGAGGCGCCGCACACCCACTATGCTTTACAGACAAAATAATGGATCATCAAATCCCCGAGGGTTTCAAACCCGTAATCATCGAATCATATGATGGCACAACAGATCCTGCGGTATTGATCGAGGATTATCTCCTTCATATCCACATGGCCCGTGGCGATGATTTCCACGCCATCAAATACCTCCCAATCAAGCTTAAAGGACCAGCTCGGCATTGGCTTAACAGCTTGCCAACAGGATCAATCAGTTGTTGGGAGGACCTGGAAGCCGCATTCCTCGACAATTTCCAGGGCACTTATGTGCGACCCCCAGACGCCGATGTCCTAAGTAACGTAATTCAGCAGCCAGAGGAATTGACCAGGAAATTCTGGACAAGGTTCCTAACAAAGAAAAATCAAATAGTTGACTGTCCGGACGCTGAGGCCCTAGCAGCCTTCAAGAACAATATCCGTGACGAGTGGCTAGCCCGGCACCTTGGACAGGAAAAGCCGAAATCTATGGCAGCACTCACGACACTCATGACCCGCTTTTGCGCGGGAGAAGACAGCTGGCTTTCTCGTAGCAATAATATGACCAAGAACCCTGGTAATTCGGACACCAGAGATAGTAGTGGAAGGTCGCGTCTCAACAAGCAGAAGCGCCGCATTAACGGTGACAACACTGAGCATACGGCAGTTAATGCTGGATTCAGAGGCTCTCAATCCGGTCAACGGAAAAATCCATTCAAAAGGAATCCTAGGGGCCCGTCCAGTTTGGACCGAATACTCGACCGCTTATGCCAGATGCATCGCACCCCCGAAAAGCCGGCCAATCACACCAACAGGGATTGTTGGGTGTTCAAGCAGGCAGGCAAGTTAAATGCTGAAAATGAAGACAAGGGGCTGCATAGCGACAACGAGGAGGAGCCCCGGCCGCCGAACAATAGTGGACAGAAGGGTTTTCCCCCACAAGTGCGGACGGTGAACATGATATACGCAACCCACGTCCCCAAAAGGGAGCGGAAGCGTGCGTTAAGGGACGTATACGCGGTAGAGCAAGTCGCCCCAAAGTTCAACCCATGGTCCTCCTGCCCGATCACCTTTGATCAAAGGGACCATCCCACTAGCATCCGTCATGGCGGATTCGCCGCATTGGTTTTAGACCCAATTATTGACGGATTTCATCTCACTAGAGTCCTTATGGACGGCGGCAGCAGCCTGAACCTGCTTTACCAGGATACAGTGCGGAAAATGGGCATAGATCCCTCAAGGATTAAGCCCACCAAAACAACCTTTCAGGGCATAATACCAGGTGTACAGGCCAACTGTACAGGCTCAGTCACACTTGAAGTGGACTTCGGATCTCTGGATAATTTCCGAAGCGAGGAGCTAATCTTCGACATAGTCCCGTTTCGCAGTGGCTAGCATGCACTGCTCGGGCGAACCGCATTCGCTAAGTTCAATGCGGTACCACACTACGCATACCTTAAGCTCAAGATGCCAGGCCCTCAAGGAGTAATTACGGTCAATGGAAACACCGAACGCTCCCTCCGAACGGAGGAGCACACGGCGGCCCTTGCAGCGGAAGTACAAAGCAGCCTCTCCAGGCAGTTCTCCAGTCCGGCCACTAAACGACCGGACACTAAACGACCAGACACCATCAAGTGCGCCCAGAGTAAGCTACAACAAGACCGCCTGGCACGATCCGAGCAGGTGTAGCAATGCGGTCCCAACCCCAACCCTCGCAAAAAGGCGACACCAGTAATTCGCGTACATAACTACGCTCTAGAGATACCATGGGTACAGGGGGAGGGGCACCATCACGGCACGCCCAAAACACGGCTTAAACCGTACCAGGGGCTGCCGATTTTTTATTTTTCTCTTACTTTTAGGACTCCATCCTTCGGAAGGCCTGTTCGGCAGTTCAATTGCCGCACAAATGATGCAAGAACCAGGGAAGCAGACAAGCCACGCTGCATTACAGAACTCCTAGGTGGTCTCTATCACGAGCAGTATACCTACTCTGCATACTATTCCGCAGCTTGCCCCTGGAACGGACATGTTAACTAGTCCAACCTTCCACTTATCGCATTATTTGTATCGTTCTGCTTTGATCACAGCCCTTTTTAATAAACAATGCATACCTTCGTCTATTTTTGCATTACCTTTTCTTTTCTTTTCCTTTATATATGTTCCTTAACGACATGTTGCACCCGTACACGTTGGTACGGCCAAAATACGCCAGGGGCTTTAGTACCCCTCAATATGGTGTGAGAAGTCCGAACACTTTAACAAGTGCGGCACCCTGAACTTATAGCATTATATGCATTGGCTCCGAATCATGTCTTGGGTCAATATTTGGTTTTCCCGGCTCCTATGTTTTGGTGCCTTACGTTCCGCTATATCGGCTAAGGTAGCACTAGGAGAACCACTGCGGTTGTGCCCCAGTTGAGCTGGGTCGAGCACCTCAGTGGAGAAAACTAAAGCTGACTGTCATGATGAAGCGAGAGCTGGTCGCTGTTTGAGAGGTTTTTCGAGTCCCTAAAGACTTATGCCGCTTAGGGCGAGGATCTGGCACTGTCCGGCCAAGGCGTGGATAGCGTCCCGAACTCGGTTTTCCGAATACCAGGGGCTTCACCGAAATTTAAAATTATAGAATTCTATGGCTAAGTGAGAGTGTTCACGCATTATAGTCCGATTGCCTTGTTCATTGGGCTGAGCGCCTCCCTCGAAGGACCCAAACATGGGAAAAAGAGCGCTCAGGTTTATCCCCGAACACCCCAGCACTAGCGGCACGGGGGCAGAAGCCGATGACTCGCCATCTCTCAGAATTGATAAACAGCCGCACAGAAGGTAATATTTTAAATTCCAATAGAATTGCTTAGCGCATATGAACAAGTTTTCAGCGCACGGGACAAAACGAGCAAGTTTCACTCAAAAATTACATCCCTAGAACATTCATCCGCCACAAGGCAGGCACCCTTCAGAACATCCTTATAGTAATTCTCGGGCATGCGATGCTCTTTCCCCGGCGGTGGCCCGTCCTTCACAAGCTTCTCAACATCCAGCTTGCCCCAGTGCACCTTAGCACGGGCAAGGGCCATACGGGCACCATCAATGTAGATGGAGCGCTTGATGACTTCGAGCCTTGGACAGGCCTCCACCAGCCGCTGCACCAGCCCGAAATAGCCCCCACGCAGAGCCCCTCCAGGCCATAGCCGAACAATGAGGCCCTTCATGGCCTGTTCGGCCGCCTTGTAGAGCTCGACCAGTTGCTTCAGCTGGTCGCTCAGGGGCACGGGGTGTCCGGCCTCAGCATACTGAGACCAGAACACCTTCTCTATCGAGCTGCCCTCCTCGGCTCGATAGAATGCGGCGGCATCGGACACACTCCGGGGAAGATCTGCGAACGCTCCTGGAGAGCTCTGGATTCGGGTAAGTAACAAGTAACTCACGTTTATGTGTTTGCTTTGCATAAAGAATGCCTTACCCGCCGCTATCTTCTTCACCTCATCCAACTCCTGGAGGGTCTTCTGGGATACGGCCTTGGCAGACTTGGCATTTTCAATAGCCACCGCAAGCTCGGACACTCGCGTCTTCGAGTCAAGCTCCAAGCTCTCATGTTTCTCCATGAGAGCCTGGAGCTCTTGCCGCACCTTGCCAACCTCGGCCTCATACTTCTCCCGCTCGGTGCGCTCTGAGGCCGCCCTCTTCTCGGCCTCGACCAGCGCTTGCTTAAGGGTCGCCACTTCAGACGTGGCCCCTACAATAGCCATGATAATCCTGTCATTCTTTGCAATTGCACCTTTTTGTATATATTTAAAAAACAAGGTATTTCGTACCTTCATTGTCCTCGAGCTGCTTCTTGGCACGCCCGAGCTCTTGCTCGGACCGCTCGAGGTTCTGCCTCAGCGTGTCCACTTCCGCAGTCAGTGCGGCGGACACAAGCAGAGAAGTCTGCATATGTATATTGACTCATTTTTGTTAGACTCCTGCGAATTTTATTTGATCCTCTATTCGTCTTTTCTTCCCGAACACCAAACAGAGCATCAGGGGCTACTGTCTATGCGGTAATATTATTTACACATTCTTTACTTACCTCAAAGCCTGTTAAAAGGCTAGTACAAGCTTCAGTCAGTCCGCTCTTGGCGGACTGAACCTTCTGGACCACCGCACTCATAATAGTGCGGTGCTCCTCGTCGATGGAGGCGCCTTGGAGCGCCTCCAACATATTGTCCGGCGCCTCCGGTTGGACGGGGGCCACCGGCACGGTGGACTTACTCCTCTTGGAAGGAGGTCCCCCGCCGGACTCTGGAACCTTTGAAGGTTCCGGGGCGGTGTCCGGGCTAGAGCCAAACTTGGAGCCCTGGGGGGTTTCATCCCCTTTACTCCTGGAGTCTGGGAGGTCGCCTTGCGGCGCCTCCAGGGCCACCTCCTCACGGCTTGGAACCTGTTGGGACAACACTTTAGTGTCGTCCGTAGGGCGGGGGGAGGAAGCCATCGGAAGCGAGTTCACATCCGACGAGTCCAGTGAGCTGCTCGACGACGCGTCGAGCCGGTCTTTGGGTGGGCTGCATAAACATATTCGACATAAGGGAAAGTTGTGCAATAAACGAATACTATGAATTACTCTGGTATCCGGATACTTACGATTTTGCCAGGGGCTTGGCCCTGGGCTGCCACTCCTCTCCGCCGTCATCGGCATTAGTGGAGTAGTCCGGAGGAAGGGTTTTTCCCTTCTTGGACCCTCCGGCCTCCCAGAGAGGGTGGCCTTCCTTTTCTTCTCTCCTCCCGCTGGAGGGGGAGAGGTTTCTTCTTCTTCCTCCTCGTCTTCGCGGGAGTAATGCGCCTTCGAACCATTGGGTGATGGGTCCGACACTTCCTGGCGCCGGGCACTCTTTCGAGTCCCCGCGGCCTATTTTCCGGCCTTCTTCTCCGGCACCACATAGGGTGTCGGAACCAGCAGCTTCGCCAAGCGAGCGTCCGCTGGGCCTTCGGGCAAAGGAGCCGGACAGTTGATCTGTCCGGATGTCACCTGCCAATCCTGTCAAAGGTAAGGGAGCTTACATCCCGCATGGAGTCAAACTATGAAAAACTGATACCCCGTAAAAGGAAAAAACAGCTTACCGCGAGAGCGTGACGCTGCGCACTGAATTCGCGGTCCTCGGTAGCGGATGCGGGAGCCTCGGCGCCCTTGAAAAGCACCTTCCAGGCATCTTCGTATGTCGTGTCGAATAGCCTGCTCAGAGTTTGGTGCCGCGCCGGGTCGAACTCCCACAGGTTGAAAGCCCGTTGTTGACACGGGAGGATCAAGCGGATGAGCATAACCTAGACTACGTTGACAAGTTTGAGCTTCTTGTCCACCAGGGTTTGGACGCATGTTTGGAGTCTGGTCAGCTCTCCCTTCTTGCCCCACGACAGGCCCGTCTCCTTCTAGGAGGTGAGCCGCGTAGGGGGTCCGGATCAAAACACAAGGGGTGCGACCCATTCGGCGTCGCGCGGCTCTGTGATGTAAGACCACCCCGATTGCCACCCCTTCAGGGTCTCCACAAACGAGCCCTCGAGCCATAGGATGTTGGCCATCTTGCCCACCATGGTGCCTCCGCACTCCGCCTGGTTGCCGCGCACCACCTTCGGCTTGACGTTGAAAGTCTTGAGCCATAGGCCGAAATGGGGGCGGATGCGGAGGAAGGCCTCGCACACGACGATAAACGCCGAGATGTTGAGGATGAAGTTCGGGGCCAGATCGTGGAAATCCAGGCCGTAGTAGAACATGAGACCCCGGACAAATGGGTGGAGTGGGAAGCCCAACCCATGGAGGAAATGGGGGAGGAACACCACCCTCTCATGGGGCCTGGGGGTGGGGATGAGCTGCCCCTTTTCGGGAAGCCGGTACGCGATGTCGTTAGACAGGTATCCGGCGTTCCTCAGCTTTTTGATGTGTCCCTCCGTGACGGAGGAGACCATCCACTTGCCTCCCACTCCGGACATGGCTGGAGGAGGTTGAGGTGGGGAGTGCAGACTTGGGCCCTGGAGCTCGAGTGCACAAGAATGGATAGGCGAAGGAGGAAGAAGGCGTAGGTGAAAGGGTGGATCCTTATCCCCTTATATGGGTGGACGCAACTACATGTCCCCACCAGCCTAGTAAAACTCGCTTATCTCCAAGCACTGTAATCAATGGCGCGGTTGGGTTACCCACGCCCGTATTGATGTGAATCCCGGAATAACGGGACACGATCTCTGCTTTAACAAGACGTGCCAAGGAAACCGCCTCGCATGACGCGCTGAGGTGGGATAATGAAACGACTCGGATAAAGGCTTGGCCGTGGTGTGTCACGCTACGGAATACGTCAGCAGATTAGATTTGTGTAAATATTATTCTCTCTATGGCAACATGTGGAAACTTATTTTGCAGAGCCGGACACTATCTTTGTGTTCAAAATCTTCTATGAAGTACTTGGAGGGGGAACCCGCCTTGCAATGCCGAAGACAATCTGCGCGCCAGACTCGTCGTCATTGAAGCCTGGTTCAGGGGCTACTGAGGGAGTCCTGGATTAGGGGGTGTCCGGAGGGCCGGACTATACCTTCAGCCGGACTCCTGGACTGTGAAGGTACAAGATTGAAGACTCCGTCCCATGTCCGGAAGGGACTTTCCTTAGCGTGGAAGGCAAGCTTGGCGATACGGATATGAAGATCTCCTACCATTGTAACCGACTTTGTGTAACCCTAACCCTCTCCGGTGTTTATATAAACCGGGGGGTTTTGGTCCGTAGGACAACATACACATCAACAATCATACCATAGGCTAGCTTCTAGGGTTTAGCCTCTCCGGTCTCGTGGTAGATCTACTCTTGTACTACCCATATCATCAATATTAATCAAGCAGGACGTAGGGTTTTACCTCCATCGAGAGGGCCCGAACCTGGATAAAACTTCGTGTCCCTTGCCTCCTGTTACCATCCAGCCTAGACGCACAGTTCGGGACCCCCTACCCGAGATCCGCCGGTTTTGACACCGACAACGGCGCTCACCACTTGATGTGTTGCCGATATGTACAGCAACATGGGTTTGCCGACGGTTGGCGCGGCCAAGATTGGGTTGCTCCCAAGAAGTGTTTTGATTTCTTCCAGTCCGACTGTTGCCGCATCCGTCCACTCGAAGTGATTGGTTCGCCGTAGAAGGCGATAGAGTGGCAGTGCCTTTTCTCCCAATCTGGAGATAAAGCGGCTTAGAGTTGCCACGCAACCAGTGAGTTTTTGGACTTGTTTAAGGTCTGTTGGCATAGCTGATTGTGATAGAGATTGGATTTTGGTTGGATTTGCTTCGATTCCTCTATTGGAGATGGTGAAGCCCAGCAGCTTTCCTGCGGGGATGCCAAAAACACACTTCTCCGGAATGAGCTTAATATCATTTGCGCGGAGGTTGTCAAATGTGAGACATAGGTCGTCTATTAGTGTTTTGACGTGCCTTGTCTTGAATACGACATCGTCCACATAGGCTTCAACTGTCTTTCCGATCTGTTTCTCCAGGCATGTTTGGATCATGCATTGGTAGGTGACGCCGGCATTCTTGAGCCCGAAGGGCATGGTGTTGAAGCAGAATGGCCCATATGGGGTGATGAATGCTGTTGCCGCTTGGTCGGACTCCTTCATTTTGATTGGATGGTATCCGGAATATGCGTCGAGGAAACACAGTGAGTCGTGTCCTGCGGTAGCATCAATGATTTGATCAATGCGGGGGAGGGGGGAGGGATCCCTAGGTCAAGCCTTATTGAGGTCTTTAAAATTGACGCACAGGCGCCAGGATTTATCCTTCTTTGGTACCATCACTAGGTTTGCCAGCCAGTCCGGATGTCTTATTTCTCTAATGAATCCGGCCTCGATTAGCTTGGCTAGCTCCTCTCCCATGGCTTGACGTTTGGGTTCGGAAAAGTGCCGCAGTGTTTGTTTGACCGGTTTGTATCCCTTTAATATGTGGAGGTTGTGTTCGGCCAGCTTGCGCGGGATTCCTGGCATGTCAAAAGGGTGCCAGGCGAATATACCCCAGTTTTCACGAAGAAAATCATGTAGCGTGGCATCGACCGTTGGGTCTAGTTGTGCCCCAATAGATGTTGTCTTTTTGGGGTCCGTTGGATGGACCTAGAATTTGACTATTTCTTCCGCTGGCTTGAAGGAGGTGGATTTGGGGCGTTTGTCTAAGATCACATTGTCCCTGTCCACCGTGGAGCGCAGTGCGGTTAATTCTTCGGCCGCGAGGGCTTCAGATAATGTCTCAAGGGCCAGGGATGCGGTTTTATTTTCGGCGGGAGTGCTATGTCTGGATCAGTGGCGAGAGTGATTATGCCATTGGGCCCGGGCATCCTAAGCTTCATATACCCATAATGAGGTACAGCTTGGAAGCGTGTAAATGCCTCCCGCCCCAAGAGGGCGTGATATCCGCTGTTGAAAGGGGCCACTTGGAAGGTTATTTCTTCGGACCGATAATTCTCTGGCTTGCCGAATACCACGTCGAGTGTTATTTTTCCCACACACCGCTCCTCCCAACTAGGAATGATTCCTCGGAAGGTCGTGCTACTTTGCTCAATGCGGCCCTTGTCTATTTCCATTTTGTGGAGTGTATCTTCATAGATGAGGTTTAGTTCGCTGCCGCCGTCCATGAGAACCTTGCTGAGCCGGAAGCCATCCACGATTAGACTGAGGACCAAGGCGGCTGGTGCTCGGACTGTCCTGTATTTTGGTTCGTCACCGGCATTAAATGTTATAGCCGTGCCGTTACAAGGGTTTATTGCTGCTATTTGACAGACTTCGGCGAGTTCACGTAGTGCTCTTTTGCTCCTATTGTTTGAGGCAAATGTCTCGAAGACTGTTAGTACTTTGGGGTCATCGTCTTCTGGGGTGTTGTTCTGGGGTATTCTTGGTGAGTTTATCCTCGCCGCTCTTGGCCACTTGCCAGAGTATCCAACATGCTCTAAGGCTATGTGTTGGTATGTTATCCGGTGTTGCGTGTATTTTGCATGGCCCATCAAGCCATCCTTCTAGAATGGTTCCGCGCCTCGTACTGGACTTATATTTCTTTACTATTGGACCGAGCATGTTGCAAGGGTGCGCCCTTTTCGCCTGAATGAGGGGTTGAGTGGGGACCGATGGTTCCCAACGGGCTGCCTGAGTTTTCCAGGGGCTTTCCATTGCACTGTACTTCTGTATGTTAGTTGCCAAGTCAGCAAACTGTAGTATGCGATGGCGGTTGATGGTGTTGAGGATTCTTTCGTCCGTGCAATTGTTGCGGAACACTGAGAACGCATCCTCGTCGCGGCAATCTTTAATCTTGCCTTTGACAAGAAGGAATCTGGCCCAGAAGTGGTGGACCGTTTCCTGAGACTGATGTTGTATGCTCATGAGAGCGCTTATATTTGGGTGGGTGGGTGGTTTTAAATCAGAACCCTGACCCAATTTTGGATCCGGAGTCTGAAGGAATTCCGAACTTAACAGATCGGGCTCCGAGATATCCACTGATTTCTTCGGCCCATCATTTGATTCTATGTTCGGAGGGCAGGATGGATCTCTTCTCAGGTGGGTGTCCGGCTCTTCGAAGCCGGAGATCCGGGCATATTCCGTCTTTAGTATGGAGGAAGAGTTGTCGTCTCGCTCCTCGACTATCGCTATCTGGTGGGAGATCAGTGGAGATTTGATTTCTCTCTAATCAAGTTTAATCCCAATTCGATCGTAGTCTGTGGCGACCCCTAGGGCAGTGATGTGATCTAGGAGCTCGTTTAAGGATGAACGCTCCGCTGGATCCATCTGCTTGGAGTGTTCGGAGTCGATACGAAGGGGGTTTTCGATGACTCAGGAGGTCATCGTCGGCTTAACAACCAAACGGGCGGTCATGGTAAAGCCACCCAACTGGAGGGTTTGGCCTGGGGCCAGTGCTCCTTCGGCGGTTATATTGTCCTTGAGAACAAGGCAAGCCGTCGATCCTGTCATCGACGTCATAGTGGAACTCTCAATGAAAGCACCAATGTCGGTGTGAAAACCGGCGGATCTCGGGTAGGGGGTCCTAAACTGTGCGTCTAAGGTCGATGGTAACAGGAGACAGGGGACACGATGTTTACCCAGGTTCGGGCCCTCTCTATGGAGGTAATACCCTACTTCCTGCTTGATTGATCTTGATGAATATGAGTATTACAAGAGTTGATCTACCACGAGATCGTAATGGCTAAACCCTAGAGGTCTAGCTTGTGTGGCTATGATAATGATTGTCCTCCCTCCGGACTAAGCCCTCCAGTTTATATAGACACTGGGGGGGATCTAGGGTTACATAAGGTCAGATACAAAGAAATGAATCTACTTATTTGATCGCCAAGCTTGCCTTCCACGGCAAGAAGAGTCCCGTTCGAACACGGGTGCAGTCTTCGGTCCTCACATCTTCGCAGCCCATCAGTCCGGCCCATGGCTAACAGGCCGGACGCCCGAGGAGCCCTTAGTCCAGGACTCCCTCAGCCGGCTTATGCTAAGTTCATGGCAAGGCCTTGTTATTTTACTTGCAGCTTAAGACGCCGGGTTATAATGGCACCATCACAGTGCATGGGAGTCACAAGGTGGCCTTGGAGTGTGAGGAAGGTGATGCGGCTTATGCTGAATCAGTTTGTGCAACAGAGGAGCTGAAATTTTACAAGGATAATGTTGACCCGGCAGATATGACATCCTTGAAGAAGCCAACCACAGAGCATGATCCTTCGTTGAAGTTTAAGTCAGTGGATGACACTAAATTAGTTGACTATGTTCCTGGTGACTCATCTAAGCAGTTCAGCATCAGTGCCCATCTGGATCCGAAATAGGAAAGTTCGCTCATCGAGTTCATCCGTGAGAATCGAGACATCTTTGCATGGAAGCCTTCAGACATGCCGAGTGTACTGAGGGAACTCGCTGAGCACACTCTTAATATTGATCCGAAGTTTAAACCGGTTAAATAGTTTCTACACCGATTTAATGAGGATAGGCGGAAGGCCATTGGTGAAGAGGTGGCCCAGCTCTTAGCGGCCAGGTTTATTGTTGAATTTTTCCATCCTGAGTGGTTGGCTAACCCAGTGTTGGTGCTTAAGAAAAACGACACTTGGCGAATGTGTGTGGATTACACGGACTTAAACAAGGCTTGTCCGACTGATCCATTTTCTCTCCCTCATATTGATCAAATCATGGATGCTACAGCGGGTTGTGAGTGTTTGAGCTTTTTAGATGCTTATTCTGGTTATCATCAGATCAACATGGCAGTTAAGGACCAGGAGAAGATAGCTTTTATTACTTCGTTTGGAGCCTTCTGCTCTGTGTCTATGCCTTTTGGGCTCAAGAGTGCCCAGGCGACTTACCAGCGGTGTGTGCAAAATTGGCTTCACAATCAGATCGGGCATAATGTTTATGCTTACGTGGATGACATTGTGGTGAGGTCAAGGAAGAAGGAGACCTTGATTGAGGATTTGAAGGAAACACTTGACAATTTCCGGGTCTACAAGATGATGCTTAACCCGGCCAAGTGTGTTTTTGGTGTACCAGCGGGCAAGCTTTTAGGTTTTCTGGTTTCTAATAGAGGCATTGAAGCTAACCCAGAGAAGATCAAGGCCATTACTTCTTTGGCTAAGCCGGCGTGTGTTAATGATGTTCAGCGTCCGACGGGTCTTATCGCGGCCCTAAGACGATTCATAAGCTAGTTGGGTGAGAAAGCTATTCCCCTTTATCATATGATGAAGAAGACATATCATTTTGTTTGGAGTGATGCTGCTGATCAAGCATTTGAGGATCTGAAGAAATAGTTGGCTGAGCTACCCATTCTTGCTTCCTCTAATAATAAGGAGCCTATGTTGTTATATGTGACTGCTAATAGTCGGGCCGTTAGTGTAGCCATTGTGATGGAAAGGAAAGAGGCAGGAAAGGAATATCCGGTTCAACGACCGGTTTATTACATCAATGAGGTGCTTATTGAGTTCAAGCAGAGATATCTTCACTGGTAGAAGCTTGTGTATGGGGTCTTTATGGTAAGCCGGAAGCTTAAGCAATATTTTGTGGGTCACCCCATCACTATGCTTAGCTCTGCTCCTCTGGGAGACATCATCCAAAATAGAGAAGCTATAGGCCGGGTTGCCAAGTGGGCAATTGAGCTTGGACCCCATGGTTTGAAGTATGTACCTCATACGGCCATCATGTCTCAAGCACTTGTGGATTTTATCAATGATTGGACAGAATTGTAGACGCCTAAGGAAAAGTCGGAGAACACATATTGGACTATTCACTTTGATGGATCCAGACAGTTTGAAGGCTCGGGGATGGAGTTGTCTTGACTTCCCCCATGAGGAGACAAGTTTTCTTATGTTCTTCGGTTAATGTTTCCTTGTACTAACAATGCAACAGAGTATGAGGCCTTGCTCCACGGTCTTCGGATGGCTAAAGAGATGAATTTAAGCCGGGTGAGGTGTTTCAGTGATTCAGATCTAGTAGCCCAACAGGTCTCTGGTACCTGGGATTCTAAGGATCCACTCATGGCGGCTTATCGTCGAGAGGTTGATGCTATTGCGGGTCATTTCAAAGGTTATCAAGTTGAACATGTTGATCGAAGGAAGAATGAGGCGGATAAAACTTTAATCCGGCTAGGGTCTCAGCGTAAGCCGGTGCCACCTAACACATTCCTGGATATTTTGCTTAACCCTTTTGTCAAATTTCCTATAGAGGAGGATCTTGCTGTTCCTGACCCGGAAGCACAATTATTGGCGGCTCTTCATGCTATCCCTGAGTGGACGGTTCCGTATTTGGCTTACATGACCCGGAGTGAGTTGTTAGAGGATGAGACCTTGGCCAGACAGATAACCCGGCGATCTAAGTCAGTGTCAATTGTCAATGGGGAGTTGCATCATCGCAGTGTCACAGGGGCGTTTCAGTGCGGCGTCTCTCCTGAAGAAGGCTGTGAGATTCTACGGGAAATTCATGAAGGAGATTGTGGTCATCATATCGGCTCTAAATCTCTTGTAGCCAAGGCTTTTCATCATGGGTTCTACTGGTTGATGGCTCATGCTGATGCAGAAGATTTGATAAGCAAGCATGATGGTTGTCAGAAATTCTCACGACGAGCTCATGTGCCAGCTCAAGAATTGAGGATGATTCCAATTACTTGGCCGTTTGCAACTTGGGGGCTTGATATGGTTGGGACTTTCAAGAGGTCCAAGGATAAGAAGACCCACCTTTTGGTGGCAGTCGATAAATTTACTAAGTGGGTTGAAGCAGAACCGGTTGGTAAGTGTGATGCAGCAACGACGGTTCAATTCATGAAGAAGGTGATCTTCTGTTTTGGCTTTCCACACAGCACTATAATAGATAATGGTACTAATCTCTCTAAAGGTTCTATGGAAGAATTTTGTCAACGTGAGCATATCCGGCTTGACGTTTCCTCTGTGGCTCACCCTCAGTTCCATGGTCAGGCAGAACGAGCAAATCAAGAGATTCTTCGAGGTATCAAGCCCCGGCTTATGGTTCCTTTGCAAAGAACTCCAAGTTGTTGGGTAGAGGAGTTACCCTCAGTATTATGGAGTATCAATACAACCCCCAATATATCAACGGGTTACACACCTTTTTTCATGGTTTGTGGAGTAGAGGCGGTTCTCCCTAGTGACATCCATCACGATTCACCCCGGGTGGCGGCTTACATTGAAGCTAATAATGAAAAAGCACGTCAAGATGCACTTGACCGATTGGATGAGGAGCGTGATCTTGCGGCGGCTCGTTCGACGATTTATCAGCAAGACCTACGTCGTTATCATAGCCGCCGGGTCAAAACCAAAACCTTTCAAGAAGGCGACTTAGTGCGCTGGCTCATCCAGAATCAGACAGATATTCATAAGCTCTCACCGCCTTGGGAAGGACCTTTTGTGGTCAGCAAGAATCTGCATAATGTGTTATATTATCTTATCAAAGTTCGAGACCACAAGGACTCACGAAAATCGGAGGAGGAGACCTGTCGGCCGTGGAATATAGCTCATCTTCGGCCCTACTATACTTGAGCCCCGGCCCTCATGATGTACATAGTTACTCGATGTATATATTATAAGCAGTATAATAAAGCGGGCATCCCTGATAATTCAGGGCCTCTGTCGTTTCGCTTCCTCAAAGTTGAGTCTTTATCATCATATTTGTTTAAGAGGCTGAACGCCCAACTTTAGGGACCAAAGAGAGTTGGATGCATGGCACAACTCAACCATAGGTCCCTGACGAGCACGATTTGTCAGTATGTCACTTGCGGGCTTCCTATTAAAACATAGGCGTATTCGACCCAAGAGAACACAGCGTTACTACCCTCTTGACTAGGTTTGTTCAAACATAGGCGTATTCGACCAAAGAGAACATAACCTTTCTGGGTCATCCTACCTGTAGCCAGCTGCTTCAAATCCATCAGGTCATCCTAATTGACCCGTCGAACTCTTAAACGATCAGTCTTTACGGCATATTTGACCAAGATCTGAGCTCGTTAAGGTTCAAATGTCAGTTCATCATGTGAGAGCATGGTTTACAGATAGTCAGGATAGATCCAGGCTTCATAAGCCGCCTTCTTTGAAACTTGGGTAAATCGACCCATGATGTATGTCGTTACTCTGACCCCACGTACTCCTGATAAGTCTTTGAGCAAGACCAGACTTTATCTAGGGTTCAAATGTCTATTGGGTATTGTGAGTCAGGCTCATGGAACGCATGAACAATCCAGTGGCTCCGGCTAGTTTCATCGAAGAAGACACTTTGGCTTGGCAGCCTACAAAAGCCTCGAAATTCTTTTGATTTCTTATTTATATTCTATGATTTCTTCTTTGACTTCTGGTATTTTACAAGTCGGGACCGGCTGCCCTACTTATGGCTCATATTTGAAGCATCTTTTGGGTCTCTATAACCCGCTAGGATGGCAGACTCTAAGTCGCCAAAGTATCATACTCTTATGTTTATAGTTATAGCTCTAACACTTTTCACTGTGCGAAGCTGATAAGCCGACA
The DNA here is from genome assembly GCF_002162155.2 of Triticum dicoccoides. Taxonomy (NCBI): domain Eukaryota; kingdom Viridiplantae; phylum Streptophyta; class Magnoliopsida; order Poales; family Poaceae; genus Triticum; species Triticum dicoccoides. Next base: position 173,361,865 of record NC_041386.1, on the reverse strand, counting down.
GTCTAAGCATGTTTTACAGGTATGACATCTTATTTAACAATTGTCAGACCAGCCCTGGTTATGGACTATTCGTTCCCAACGGCTTCAATTGGGTATCATGACCCGCCCGGCGGTAAGCCGCCAGGGCGCTTGTACTTTCTTTGTGTACAAGATAATAATCATTCAGATCTGCATAAGTCAAAGGCTATCATACCCATAATGGTTTTTAAACCGGCAGATGATACGTCTCCAACGTATCTATAATTTTTGATTGCTCCATGCTATATTATCTACTATTTTGGGCATTATTGGGCTTTATTATCCACTTTTATATTACTTTCGGGACTAACCTATTAACCGGAGGCCCAGCCCAGATTTGCTGTTTTATGCCTATTTCAGTGTTTCGAAGAAAAGGAATATCAGACGGAGTCGAAACGGAACGAAATCAACTAGAGAAGTTATTTTTGGAACGAAAGCCACCCGATGGACTTGGACCCCACGTCAAGGAAGGAAGGAGGAGCACACGAGGGTAGGGATGCGCCCACCCCCCTGGGATGCGCACCCTGCCTCGTGGGGCCCTCATGGCTCCCCTGACGTGCTTCTTGAACGTTATGTGATGAAGTCGGAGCATGATTTATTTATAGATTGTCTTCCTTATGAGTGGCGGTCGGGGACGAGCGATGGTCTTTTCCTACCAATCTATCCCCCTAGGAGCATGCGTGTAATAATTTGCTTTGATAACTTCTAGGTTTTTGCAATAAGTATATGAGTTCTTTATGACTAATGTTGAGTCCATGGATCATACGCACTCTCACCCTTCCACCTTTGCTAGCCTCTCTAATACCGTGCACCTTTCGCTGGTATCATACACCTACCATATACCTTCCTCAAAACAGCCACCATACCTACCTATTATGGCATTTCCATAGCCATTCCGAGATATATTGCCATGCAACTTTCCACCATTCCGTTTATCATGACACATTCATCATTGCCATATTGCTTAGCATGATCATGTAGTTGACATAGTATTTGTGGCAAAGCCACTGTTCATGATTCTTTCATACTTGTCACTCTTGATTCATTGCATATCCCGGTACACCGCCGAAGGCATCCATATAGAGTCATACTTTATTCTAGTATCGAGTTGTATCATTGAGTTGTAAATAAATAGAAGTGTGATGATCATCATTCAATAGAGCATTGTCCCCCCCCCCCCAAAAAAAGGGAGAAAGGCCAAATAAAAAATAAAGGCCAAATAAAAAAAGGGAAGGCCAAATAAAAAAATAAAAAAGGGGGCAATGCTACTATCCTTTTACCACACTTGTGCTTCAAAGTAGCACCATGATCTTCATAGTAGAGAGTCTCTCATGTTATCACTTTCATATACTAGTGGGAATTTTACATTATAGAACTTGGCTTGTATATTCCAACGATGGGCTTCCTCAAAAATGCCCTAGGTCTTCATGAGCAAGCAAGTTGGATGCACACCCACTTAGTTTCTTTTGAGCTTTCATAAATTTATAGCTCTAGTGCATCCGTTGCATGGCAATCCCTACTCACTCACATTGATACCTATTGATGGGCATCTCCATAGCCCATTGATACGCCTAGTTGATGTGAGACTATCTTCTCCTTTTTGTCTTCTCCACAACCACCATTCTATTCCACCTATAGTGCTATATCCATGGCTCACACTCATGTATTGCGTGAAGATTGAAAAAGTTTGAGAACATCAAAAGTATGAAACAATTGCTTGGCTTGTCATCGGGGTTGTGCATGATTTAAATATTTTGTGTGGTGAAGATGGAGCATAGCCAGACTATATGATTTTGTAGGGATAACTTTCTTTGGCCATGTTATTTTGAGAAGACATGATTGCTTAGTTAGTATGCTTGAAGTATTATTATTTTTATGTCAATATGAACTTTTGTCTTGAATCTTTCAGATCTGAATATGCCAAGTAGTATTCCACATCAAAAATTATCTTTTTTATCATTTACCTACTCGAGGACGAGCAGGAATTAAGCTTGGGGATGCTTGATACGTCTCCAACGTATCTATAATTTTTGATTGCTCCATGCTGTATTATCTACTATTTTGGGCATTATTGGGCTTTATTATCCACTTTTATATTACTTTCAGGACTAACCTATTAACCGGAGGCCCAGCCCAGATTTGTTGTTTTATGCCTATTTCAGTGTTTTGAAGAAAAGGGATATCAGACAGAGTCGAAACGGAACGAAATCAACTACATAAGTTATTTTTGGAACGAAAACCACCCGATGGACTTGGACCCCACGTCAAGGAAGGAAGGAGGAGCTCACGAGGGTAGGGGTGCGCCCCCTGCCTCGTGAGGCCCTCGTGGCTCCCCTGATGTGCTTCTTCTGCCTATATAACTCCATATACCCTAAAACTTCCAGAACGGAGATTAGATCAGGAGTTCCGCCGCCAGAAGCCTCGTAGCCACCAAAAACCAATCTAGACCCATTCCGACGCACTGCCGGAGGGGCAATCCTTCTCCGTTGGCCATCTTCATCATCCTGGTGCTCTCCATGACGAGGAGGGAGTAGTTCTCCCTCGGGGCTGAGGGTATGTACCAGTAGCTATGTGTTTGATCTCTCTCTCTCTCTCGTGTTCTTGATTTGGCACGATCTTGATGTATCGCGAGCTTTGCTATTATAGTTGGATCTTATGTTTCTCCTCCACCTCTTCTCTCTTGTAATGAATTGAGTTTCCCCTTTGAAGTAATCTTATCGGATTAAGTCTTTAAAGATTTGAGAACACTTGATGTATGTCTTGCCGTGGATATCTATGGTGACAATGGGATATCACGTGATTCACTTGATGTATGTTTTGGTGATCAACTAGCGGGTTCCGCCCATGAACCTATGCATAGGGGTTGGCACACGTTTTTGTCGTGATTCTCCGGTAGAACTTTGGGGCACTCTTTGAGGTCCTTTGTGTTGGTTGAATAGATAAATCTGAGATTGTGTGATGCATATCATATAATCATGCCCAGGGATACTTGAGGTGACATTGGAGTATCTAGGTGACATTAGGGTTTTGGTTGATTTGTATCCTAAGGTGTTATTCTAGTACGAACTCTAGGGCTGTTTGTGACACTTATAGGAATAGCACATCGGATTGATTGAAAGAATAACTTTGAGGTGGTTTCGTACCCTACCATAATATCTTCGTTCGTTCTCCGCTATTAGTGACTTTGGAGTGACTCTTTGTTGCATGTTGAGGGATAGTTATGTGATCCAATTATGTTAGTATTGTTGAGAGGACTTACACTAGTGAAAGTATGAACCCTAAGCCTTATTTCCACACATTGCAATACCGTTTACGCTCACTTTTATCATTAGTTACCTTGCTGTTTTTATATTTTCAGATTACAAAAACTATTATCTACTATCCATATTGCACTTGTATTACCATCTCTTCGCCGAACTAGTGCACCTATACAATTTACCATTGTATTGGGTGTGTTGGGGACACAAGAGACTCTTTGTTATTTGGTTGCAGGGTTGCTTCAGAGAGACCATCTTCATCCTACGCCTCCTACGGATTGATAAACCTTAGGTCATCCACTTGAGGGAATTCTACTGTCCTACAAACCTCTGCACTTGGAGGCCCAACAACGTCTACAAGAAGAAGGTTGTGTAGTGGACATCAGCAGATCAGCAGTATTAAGAAAAAGGCAGAAACATGCACGATGGCATGGAAGATTCATGTTTTTGCTACCCTATTACATGGCTTCATGAGCCGAATGAGATCAAGTGTTTTAAAAAAAATCAAAGGTATAAACCGCCCGGTGGTTCATTCTTCTTGGCCTGGCTCTGGGTCATCCGTTGCCGGTTCTTCGTCCTCCTCCACCGTCTGGAAGTTTGGTTTTGACCAATCAAAGCCACGCAAGGCATAGAATTCAGCTTCGTCATCAATAAGATTGGACGGGTCAATTTCAGGGGCAAAGGCGTGCTTACGAATTGGAGGAATCAGATCCATCACTTTATATGCAGGAGTAGACATCTTCTGATTTTCTGTATCATAAGTCGGCTGATATTTGGAGAGATTGGTTTCTTCAGCAATGACTGTCACATGAGGACGGATTGCTTTAACACAAGCGGCAAAGTCTTGTTAATCAAAATAAGTCCCATCTTCCTTCAGACTTGGATACCCACTGGCTACATCAGCCGGGTCTAACTCCGGTACCCATGCCTTAGCATGGCTCAAGGCTGTCACAGCACTAGCTCTCGCACAAGACCGCTTTATCTCTTGAATTCTGGTGGGGAGGATTGACAATTTCTTCAGCACATCACTTAATGGAGTTGGTCCTTGGTTTGTTGGAGAAATGGTAGCTAATGCACGCTGAGCTCCGGTATACAATTGCTCGACAAGAGTATAGACCTCCTTGAGCTTCACAAGCATGTCCTGGTTAAGTTTGCTGCTCCTGGGACCTGAGTAAACCACAGATCGGTTAAATGGCAGATTATATTACTATGACAAGTACTCACTTTGGATGAATAGCAAGGCGACTCACCAAAGATAGAAGAAACCATCTGAGACACATGGTGTTTTAAGCCGGTGAGCTCAGTGGTTACCTCTTGAAGAACTGCCTCTGTTTTTTCAGCTTGTTGTACTAAGGCAGTCTTTTCTTCAGCCCAAGTCTTCTTATCCGCCTCAAAATTGGTCTTCAGCTTTTCCGACTCAGCCACGCTAAACTGGAACTTTGACTCACCTTTTTGGGTCTCGGTTTCTTGAGTTGCCAGCCGGGTCTTTGCATCATTTAATTGAGATTCCAGTTCAGCAGTAGCAGCCTGCATGAAGCACAGACTTGTCAAACACATTCATGGAGGATTACAACAATATAAGTCCCAATTCCTTTGCAAGCAACAACACTTGGCACTTGGGGGCTAATGTCTGTCAAAGCAATTTTTCAAGGAAACAGCTCTTATGAATAAAGTCCCAAGCACTTTGCAAGCAACACTACTTGGCACTTGGGCGCTAATGCATATTGCTTGTATCTTATTAATGATGAGCCGGATGTGCTGTAAACAGTCTCAGCCGACTCATGGGGGCTATGCAGTTAAGCTCTACTTTCGTACACAATGATAAATAGGACCGGCTCATTCATGCTGATTAAACCGGCCCTTGGGGATTATGAATGCAAAGTTAAACTGCTTCAACATCCGGTTTAATTTTAAATCGGACTTGGAGGGAGTCTATGACAGAAGCTTATGGATTCTTCTAAGTCTACAGCCTATTCAATCTTATCATAACCAATAGACTTGGGGGCTGGCAGGATGTACGTAACTTATTTAAAAGCCGGAAGTCATACCTCATATTTCTGGTGCATCTATTTCACCATATCAATCTCAAGGTCGCGACTAGAATGAACTTGGTTAAGATAACCAGAGAATCCTTCATTGACGGACAGTTGAGAGTAGTCAGCAATGTCAAATTTCATTTTTCGCCTCTCAATGAACTCGTCTTTGGCGGAATGCATGGCCAAGACGGTTGGACATCCCAGTTCTCTAAAGCTGGTGCCAGTCGATAACATCTTCGCCATGTTCTTCTGGCGGCTTAAGTGGATTGGATGACTCAGTGAGCATAGGATTGGCATCTGTATGATCATGGGAGAGGTCGAGAATCTCAGGCGGAGTGTCACTGGCAGGTTCTTCTGGCTGTTTGTCAGAAGTTTCAGGTATAGGGACTTGCTGCTCCGGCTCAGCAACTTCAGGTGCCGCAGTTGGCTTGGTCACCTTCACCTTCTTGCTAGCTTTTGCTTGTCCACTGTATGGATTGGAACAGGTTAGTATAAGTATAAGAGTATAAATAGGTACATAATACAGTTGATTGTTATTACCCTGGGGCAGTATTGAAAGCCGGCAGATGAGTTTGCGATGAATCGCCAGAAGAAAAATGAGAAACTTCCTAGTACTTTGAATCAGAGGAATTGAGTGGCTGGCGAAAGAGACCCGCAAGCGGGTAGAGAAGTTAAGTATGGAAGAACCTCATTTCGACGTTTCCGCAGAACCGGAGTATTTGGTAAGCCGGAGGACAATTCTTCACCTCCGCTATTCCAAGTCTGGCGCCGGCTCTCGTACTGTTGTTGCTTCAAAAGAAAGTGAGGATCCAAATGAGCTAAGGGGTGTGAAAATCTTACTTTCCGTATTACCCGTCGAAATTTCTGTCTTGGCAAAGGCTCTAAGTCGGAGGAAACAATCATTAACTCTTCTTCAATGGCTTGGCTGGCCCCCGCATCATCCTGATAATAGTCAGTGTCAATAAGATGATTGAAAAAGGAGCCAAGGGATTCAAGGGCTACCTCCGACTCAGAACTGTCGTCCAGCTCAAACATACCGGAAGCACTTGGTTTCTTCTTGTTTTTCTTGCGGGTTTTCTTGGCGGCTTTCTTGGCAGCCTTGGCCTTTTCAGTAGCCTAGTGGTCATATTTTGCCTTCCAAAAATCCGATTTAGCCTGTGAAAGTCAACAAAATTTGAAGTTAATAGAATATTCAAATGATGAGTTGAAAGCAAACAAGTTAGAGCTCACATCTGGCGGTGGGTTAAGTTTGCAAAAAGGGTTTACACCCACTTTGCTGCAGTCCTCAGAATCTTCATTCAAAAGAGTTCTTGTGAATTCAGTAATGGCATCATCAGAAATATGCAAAGGGTTGTGGTGTAATGGATCCTTTGTACCGCCTGTGTATGTACACATTAAGCCAGGCCGGCGGCTCAAGTGTATGATCCGCCATGCAACCCAGCATCGAACTAAGGCAATGCCAGTTAATCCGTTTCCGAGCAGAGCTTTAACTTTCGCTATGGTGGGTGCAAGTTTTCTATGTTTAGTGGATGAAAGCTTTCCCGGAAGATCATGCTTTGGGTCAAGACGTTCAGCGCGATAACCCGACAATGGATTCTCGTCCGCCGGAGAAGTATCTTTGCAGTAAAGCCATGTCTGATTCCAATCTTTTGGATGACTCGGCAGGCAGGCATAAGGGAAGATGGCGTCTCTTCTGCATTGAATCGAAATTCTGCCAAGTTCCAAGCTAGGGCCGTTCGTGAACTCATTCTGGCAGTTCAAATAAAAGTATTCTCTAAAAAGTTCAACACTGGGCTCCTCTTGAAGGTATACTTCGCAGAAGACTTGAAAGTTGCAGATATTCAACACGGGTTGGGTCCAATGTCTTGAGGATGGAGCTGGAAGAAGTGCAGGACATATCGGAAAAACTTAGAGCCGGGTGGTGAGAAGCCCTGGTTCATATGATCAGTGAATACAATGACTTCGCCATCCTTCAGTTGAGGTTTTTCTTCGCCCGGTTCAGGGGCACGATAGTGCATGACATTCTTTTCTGGCAAGTATCTGATTTTGACAAAATCTTTAAGCATGCCCTCAGTGACAGTGGAGGGAACCCAGTTGCATGCATAGAATGTCTTTGGCGGCATTGTGAAGAGAGAAAGCCTAAAGAAAGGGAAATTCTGGCCGGTTCAAATCAGATTGGTGAAATCACAGGTTAACAGTTACATCATATATTCAGAATGGCGGCTTAAGTGAGTACTAATGATATATGAGTAATTATAAGCCGGACATGTAAGCCGCCATAACACGTACTGGTATTCAGGATCTGACAAGAGCAAAAAATTACTAAGTATTGGGACAAACATATTTCACAGATTGGACATATGTGATTGGATCTGCTACTGTTCAGAAAAATGGAATGAAGTCTAAATCTAGAGGTGGCGGCAACAGAAAAGTGGAGGTGCTTAGATGAGATCTATTGCAAAGAAGATATAGTCTGACATCAAAAAATAAGGGCCAAAACTGCTACCGCGCGAGTTCTATGTTATTTTCAGATCAAAACCATGCGATCTAGGACGGAGAAAGGGAAGAACGGCAATGAACATCGACGAACGGAGAAACCCTAACACAGATTAATCTATAAAGAGGAAAGACAGAGACTTATTGGCGATGGTTAACGACGGAGGAGCGGCACAGCGTTTTGGTCCGTCCAGGGTGATACAGCGGCCGGAGTCCATGAAGGAAACGAAGGTCGACGACGGCGGAGCTCGGGTGCGCTGGAGCATCATGAGGAGGAAGAAGAAGGAGAGAAGGCAAAAAGGAAGAATGGAAAGTGAACCCGCGACCCTATTTATAAGGCTAAAAGGATAAGTGGCATGTGCGGGAATCGAGGAGACAGGAAAATGGATATGTGATGGCGTGGGTGCCTCGATTTTTGGAGGGTCAGTAAAGAAAAAGATTTAATTAATATTTGGGCCGTATGTAGTATTAATTGCAGGTGATGTCACGGCGGGTTATCGCAATTTTCGGAGATGACGTCATGGCGGGTTACAATATTTCACAAGAAGATGAAGAAGGATTTCCCTAAGTGATGAAGATTGACATGAACAAGTTCAAATCAACCTGGGGCCTAATGTTGGGGATATAGCAATTGGGTATGACCCGCCCAGGAGGGGCCGGGTTATTCCAATGGCGGTTCATCTAGACGAAGCTCATGAGTATGTGAAGGCGGAAGTTCACGAAGTAGGCCTGTTAAGGGGCCCAAATCAACTGGCGGCTTATGGCCCGAGAGTATAAACCGCCGTGTATATGTAACTTGTGTTATAAGGCATGTAAGATAAGTCACCGAGCCGGACACATTTGTATGAGCCGGCCGGGACTCTGTAGGCCGCAGGGCATCAACCCATGTATATAAGGGGACGACCCGGAAGCGGCTTAGGGCAGGAAAATAACAAGTTGAAAGCCAGGCAAAGCGTGTTTGCTCCATAGTAATCGAAACCCTATCAATACCACCTCAAACTGGAGTAGGCCTTTACCTTCACCGCAAGGGGGATGAACCAATATAAACTCTCTGTGTCCTATTTCCCGTTTAACCCCTTTAATCTAACCTCGTCGCAATGGCTCCACAACTAAGTCCTTCTACGAGGACATCTGCCGTGACAATTCCATGACACTTATAACGAGGAATATCACCTTCATCAAATCTATAGAGAGAAGTTACCTTTACTACCTGTGTCGGGTTATCAAGACCATGTATTTCTTCAATAGGTGGTAAATTCTTAACATCTTCAGCTTTAATACCCTTTTCTTCCATAGATTTCTTTGCCTCTTGCATATCTTCAGGACTGAGAAATAGAATAGCCCTTTTCTTCGGAGTTGGCTTAGGAGTTGGTTCAGGAAGTGTCCAATCATTTTCATTACTCAACATATTATTCAATAGCAATTCAGCTTGATCAATAGTTCTTTCCCTGAAAACACAACCAGCACAACTATCCAGGTAGTCTCTGGAAGCATCGGTTAGTCCATTATAAAAGATATCAAGTATTTCATTTTTCTTGAGAGGATGATCAGGCAAAGCATTAAGTAATCGGAGAAGCCTCCCCCAAGCTTGTGGGAGACTCTCTTCTTCGATTTGCACAAAATTATATATTTCCCTTAAGGCAGCTTGTTTCTTATGAGTGGGGAAATATTTAGCAGAGATGTAATAAATCATATCCTGGGGACTACGCACAGAACCAGGATCCAGAGAATTAAACCATGTTTTCGCACCACCCTTTAATGAGAACGGAAACAACTTAAGGATAAAGTAATAGCGAGTTTTATCATCATTAGTGAACAGGGTGGCTATATCATTTAATTTAGTAAGATGTGCCACAACAGTTTCAGATTCATAGCCATAAAAAGGATCAGATTCAACCAAAGTAATTAACTCAGGATCGACAGAGAAACCATAATCCTTATCGGAAATATAGATAGGTGAAGTAGCAAAAGCAGGGTCATATTTTATTCTAGCATTCAAAGACTTTTCTTTCAACTTAGCTAACAGTTTCTTAAGATCATATCTATCATTGCAAGCTAAAAAGTCTCTAGCGGTTTCTTCATCCATAACATAACCCACAGGCACAACAGGCAATTCATATCTAGGGGGAGAATCTTCATCATCACTTTCATCAATATTATCAGTTTCAATAATTTCATTCTCTCTAACCCTAGCAAGTTGTTCATCAAGAAATTTACCTAATGCCAAAGTATTATCAAGCATAGAAGTAGTTTCATCATAAGCATCATGCATAGAAGAAGTGGCATCATCAATAACATGCGACATATCAGAAGGAATAGCAGGAGTAGGTGTCGCAAGTTTACTCAAAATAGAAGGTGAATCAAGTGGAGAGCTAGATGTCAGTTCCTTATCTCCCCTCATAGTTAAGGGAAAAATCTTGGTTCTTTCATCTTTCAAGTTCCTCATAGTGATCAACAGATATAAATCCCAAGTGACTCAAGTATAGGGGATCGCAACAGTTTTTGAGGGTAGAGTATTCAACCCAAATTTATTGATTTGACACAAGGGGAGCCGAAGAATATTCTCAAGTATTAACAGTTGAGTTTTCAATTCAACCGCACCTGAAAGACTTAATATCTGCAGCAAAGTATTTAGTAGCAAAGTAATATGGAAGTAATAGTAACGGTGGCAAAAGTAACAGTAACGGTGGCAAAAGTAACAGTAGCAGTTTTTGTAGTAATTGTAAAAGTGGCAACGGAAAAGTAACTAAGCAAAGATCAATATGTGAAAAGCTCGTAGGCAATCGGTCAGTGATGGATAATTATGTCGGATGCGATTCCTCATGCAATAGTTATAACATAGGGTGACACAGAACTAGCTCCAGTTCATCAATGTAATGTAGGCATGTATTCCGAATATAGTCATACGTGCTTATGGAAAAGAACTTGCATGACATCTTTTGTCCTACCCACCCTGGCAAAGGCGCCAGAAAATAGTCTTGATAACCCACAAGTATAGGGGATCGAAACAGTTTTCGAGGGTAGAGTATTCAACCCAAATTTATTGATTCGACACAAGGGGAGACAAATAATATTCTCAAGTATTAACAGTTGAGTTGTCAATTCAACCGCACCCGAAAGACTTAATATCTGCAGCAAAGTAATATGGAAGTAACTGTAACAGTGGCAAAAGTAACAGTATCCGTTTTGTAGTAATTGTAACAGTGGGAACGGAAAACTATCTAAGCAAAGATCAATATGTGAAAAGCTCGTAGGCAATGGATCATTGATGGATAATTATGTCAGATGCGATTCCTCATGCAATAGTTATAACATAGGGTGACACAGAACTAGCTCCAGTTCATCAATGTAATGTAGGCATGTATTCCGGATATAGTCATACGTGCTTATGGAAAAGAACTTGCATGACATCTTTTGTCCTACCCTCCCGTGGCAGCGGGTGTGAGTGTCAAAATCGGCGGATCTCGGGTAGGGGGTCCCGAACTGTGCGTCTAAGGCGGATGGTAACAGGAGGCGGGGACACAATGTTTACCCAGGTTCGGGCCCTCTCAATGGAGGTAATACCCTACTTCCTGCTTGATTGATCTTAATGATACGAGTATTACAAGAGTTGATCTACCACGAGATCGGAGAGGCTAAACCCTAGAAGCTAGCCTATGTAATGATTGTTGTTGTCCTACAGACTAAAACCCTCTGGTTTATATAGACACCGGAGGGAGCTAGGGTTACACAAAGTCGGTTACAAGGGAGGAGATCTACATATCCGAATCGCCAAGCTTGCCTTCCACGCAAAGGAGAGTCCCATCCGGACACGGGACGAAGTCTTCAATCTTGTATCTTCATAGTCCAATAGTCCGGCCAAGGGATATAGTCCAGCTGTCCGTGGACCCCCCTAATCTAGGACTCCCTCAGTAGCCCCGAACCAGGCTTCAATGACGATGAGTCCGGCGCGCAGATTGTCTTTGACATTGCAAGGCGGGTTCTCCTCCAAATCCTGAGTACCTATCGTAACGACTGGTGTCCGACCTCCCATGAATGTTGCACTCCTCGGCTTCTGTGCCTTAATAATGGCTATCTTCCACGTGTCGAGAAAATGCGAGAGGTCGGGGTGTTTTTGCATTTCCCACCCTAACCAGGTAGGTGAATCATCTATTTAAACAGTCGGGGACCTTCAGATCTAGATCACACCACCTTCCTACAGCGAGTATCCATCGGAGCGTGCCCGGAAAAATCCATCCCATCTTGGTCGGCCACCGCAGCTCCTCCTCTCGCCCCCGTAGCCCTAAGCCAGGTAGTTGGGAGAAGTGTTCTGTTCCCCATAGCCAACTAGTAGAGTTGCAGACCCAGGGGTTTCTCCCTCCTGCGTACATTGTCCCAGTCTGAGCCGGACTAGCCACTTATAATGGCGAGGAGCAAGCGGAAAGCTTTCCCAACCCAACCACGGGGGAGCGGGTATGCCTCGTCCCTTATTTATTGAGGGGACTCGGATTTCCAATCCATCCATTCCTCCGCGAGCTCCTAGAGTTCTATGGCCTCTAGTTGCATAACTTTACTCCTACCTCCATATTACACATCGCAGGCTACCCTTTGCGAGCTGTTTCTGGGATGCGAGGCCCATTTCGAGCTATGGCAGAGGCTATTCTGCCTCGTGCCCCGTACACAGAGGGGGTCAATATTTCAAGTGGGCGGAGCCGAAATATGGCGCATTGCCGGGACCGGATACCTGTCTGGTACTCCGAAGAAGACATCCAAAGACTGGCCTTTGGAGTGGTTTTATATGAAGGACGTTCCTCTCCCGGACCCCATTCGGATGGGCCTTCCTGAGTTCAACAATGCCCCTTCGAAGAAACACCGTAGCTGGCACCTTCGGAGCCCCCAGGAGGAAGAGAACAAGGAGGTCCTTTACCTGATGAGCCGGATAAAGGCATTGGAGGAATCAGGACTGACAATAATCGAGGTTATGTCAATATGTATAATGCGGGGGGTGCAGCCACTTCAATATCGGGGACAACCCATGTGGCACTTCAATGGAGAAGACAATGCCACCCGCTGCGGCCGTAAAGGTCCGAACTCTGCTGCCGCTCTGGCGAAAATACTGTCTGATTTATATAAGGGAGAGGAAGAGGAGTTCATCTGTATTAAGCCACGGGATGGATTCTCCATGTACAACCCCCCAAACTGGGTGAGCTGCTGCTTTTTACTCCCAACCTTCCCGCTTTCTTTGTCATAAATATTTACCTTGCTATTTCATAGCAGGAACTACTAAAAGTTGCGAGGGAGATTCACAGCCCGTCTCCACAGCCAGAGGACCCTGATCAGGCCCTCGATCCCGGACTCGAAGAAGATCCGGACATATTCGTGGAGCTCATCGACATGACGTTTTATCAGTTAAGCTGCGATGGCGCCTTGGTGGCCATCACCGCCGATTATCCTGGACTGCTCCCTGCATCGCATGTAAGTAAAACCAAAGTCCCAACTTCCGAGAAGGATCCCCTTTTCCACACTTCACCCACCTCACACGTATGTTGTCTTGTAGGGAAGGCCCTCGGGACGCCATGCCGAACCCACAGTGACTCACCAACAAGGGGCACCGAAACCGGGTAGGCTTAAAAGGAAGGCATTCAGGACTGAGATGCCGTCACAGAGGTATGAATAAGAACCCTGCTCCATGGTTATTATCTTTAAAGTATAATAATGTCCATGGTTAAAACCAGGAAAAATGCTCGCCGGATCGTATCCGGAGAGCCTGCCTGCCATGCCTCCACCAGCCGGCCTCCCGAGCCGGACTTGGAGGCAGATGCTAACGTGGGGACAACACCGGATATTCCTCCTACCGAGGATGCGAATAGGTTGTCCGCCACAAATTCCGAAGTGGAGAGTGCCATGAAGGACAGGCGTCACCGGGCCGTCCTCCGCGACCCCGGTTTTTCTGAAGAGGCGTTTGCTGCCTTCAACTCAGGGAACACGTACATCTGTGCTGCTCAAAATGGTCTTGCTAGAGCCACGGACCAGTATGTAAAGGATATACGAGTAAGAAAATCTGATAATTATATATATATACCAGTAGCCCCTGAGACTTGAAACAGTTGGCACAACTAATTTAAGGATTATTATTTGCATAGGTTCTTACTGAGAAGAATACCTAGTTGTCTCAAGAGCTGGAGGAGTACAAAGCCTAGCTACGGGCCATAGTTGCCAAAATGGAGGAGCCCCAGAAGGCCCCATCTGGTAACACTTTTTCCTATCAAAAAGAACGAAATGTACCAGTTAATATTTGGCTTGCATGCTAATCTAATCAATAGATTCTGCAGATGATCCCGGAGTGAATCCAGAGGAGCAACATGCTCAACGACAGCTGAAGGCTCGCGAGTGCGTGCTTACACAAGTAAGGCAGGAGAAAAATGATTGCCAATACACGGCTGGATGTTGAACTGAAAGATGTTCGGGCCCAGCTGGCTGAGTCCGTAAAGGAGAATAAAAGGCTTCGACGCGGCATTTTCAGTAAGTGCTTGAGCGAACTTCTATAGAGTTCAGCGAAGAAACCAGCTAACAGAGCTATATCTGTAGGTATGCTGACGTGCCGTCCTGGAGAGGTGATGCCCGGGTCTACGGGAGATCTTCTGCCAGAGCTCTCACAACTGCACGAACAAGTTTGGCAGGTGATGCAGGACCTTGCCCAGGTCTTGTGGCCATCCGCCTCCCTGCCAGGAGGCTTGGGGAGCTTGTAGAGATACTCAAGGAAGCGCGGCGGCGCTTCCGATTATGGAAGATATCTGCCTATCGACAAGGTACGAGGGAAGCCTGGGCCATGGTGAAGACTCGATATACCAAGGCTGACCCGAACCATATGGCCGAGGTCGGACCTGTAGGGCCTGACGGGAAAGAAATCCCCGTCAGCTTGGTGTATGACTAGGTGAAATTAGCCGCAAAGTATTCCCAACAGGATTGTAGGCTAGACAGCCTGTTGGATGGTATATAAGAAGAATTTAGTAAGTCTAAGTGACTGTGTACTTCGAGTGACATATATTGTCCCTAGCCGGATTGTAAATCATTTGTCATGGCGGCCCTTTCCTCTTCGACTCCGGACCCGGCAGTCCGGAGTGTATCCGAATACCCACTTAGTTATATAAAAACCGGGGTATGCGTGGAAACCAGGCGTAGGGGTCATAAGTGCTTGAACAGACAAGGACCCAACTAGTTATGTGTAACACCCCGGATATGATTCACCTAATATGTAATCCAACTCTTGTCGTTTCTGGCGTTAAGTTATTTTATTTTCTTGGGTTTGGGTTTTTGTCTTCGTGTGTTGTTGTCATTGTCATGCATCTCATACCATGTCATCATATGCATTGCATTTGCATACGTGTTCGTCTCATGCATCCGAGCATTTTCCCCGTTGTCCGTTTTGCATTCCGGCGCTCCGTTCTCCTCCGATGGTCATTTCTACCTTTCTTTCATGTGTGGGGATTAAACATTTTTGGATTGGACCGAGACTTGTCATGCATCCTTGGTTTACTACCGGTAGACCGCCTGTCAAGTTTCGTACCATTTGGACTTCGTTTGATGCTCCAACGGTTAACCGAGAGACCGAAAAGGCCTCGTGTGTGTTGCATCCCAACACCCCTCCATTTTGGCCCAAAACCCACCAAAACCCTCTCCATCATCTAGAGTGTTCGATCACGATCGCGTGGCCGAAAACCGCACCTCATTTGGACTCTCCTAGCTCCTCCTATGCCTATAAATAGGTACTCCCCCGAAATCTTCGCGCAAACCCTAGTCCCCTTCGTCTCCACACGCCGGCGGACATTTTTTCGTCCGCCTCGACATGTCCATTTCCACCCCGCCGCCGCCACTTGTCACCGCCTGATACGCCGCCGCCCGTGCCCACATCGCCGCACCGCGCGGGCCCGCAAGGCCCGTGGCCGGCCCTCCCGCCGCCCGACTGGGCCGAGCC
>NC_041386.1:173332576-173345695 GCF_002162155.2 Triticum dicoccoides | reverse complement strand
GACCGCCGCCCCGCCTGCCGGCCACGCCGCCACTCGCCACCGACGCCGCCCTCATCACCGCGGCCGGCAACACCCACGGCCACCCGGGCCGCACCTCCTTCGCCCCGCCGGACTTCTTCTCCGGCGACGCATTTGGCCAACCTCGGGCCAGATCTGGATCCAGTTTTCGGATCAGTTGACTTTTTGCCCTGAAACCCTAATTATTTTGCTATGTTCGTCGTGTCGTATCTCCGCATCTATAGCTCCGTTTTGGGCATATAGCATATCAAAATGTTCATCTCAGAGAGTACATCATTTCATCTCACTGCATCATTTTCATTTGAGTTCATATTGATGCCCGAAATGCTGTTGGAATAGTGCTATTTGAGATACTTGTCAGATCTGCTGCTGCAAATAGCTATTTGTCATTTTTACCATGATTATTGTGTGCATGATATGCCCCTGAGCTCTACATGAGTTTTGTTATATGCTTTGCCATCTTTCCAGAGGTGCAACCCATGTATTTTTGTGATGTGTGTGGTGACTAGCACAAGCTTGCAAAGTGGGGCATTCATTAATGTTGATTTCAGGGACTTGATCTGTTTATATCATTATGCCATATGTTCATGTTGTTTCCTAGTGATCCATGCCTCTTTTGAGGATGATCAGTAAGGATGATTTGTTAATATTGTAGTGCTCTATCCATCCATGTCTTTGTTTGCAATTATGGAGCACCCTAGCTTGAGTCAATCAAGCTCTACTTTTGCTATTTCACGAATTTGGGCAGATTGTCTACTTAGCGATTTTGCCGAGGATGTTGTAGTTGATCCGTGCATGCTATGCTATTGTTATTGCAATGTCTAGCTTGTATAATGTGTATTATTGATGGGTGTATGCTTAGATTGCCATGACTTGCTCTGTAGTGAGTGCATCAAGCTCGTAAACATGCCTACTTGATATCTGTTTTTGCATGCTCCAGTTTTTCACAAAGTCTGTGATCTGATTATGTTTTTGCCATGTTCACATGCTTGCAAATGTATTTTCTGATCCCTTTTGGCTCAAGGTCACTAAGGGACTTTTGTTAAGCTCTTTGAGTAGCTCCATGCCTTGCTTTACTGTGCCATGTTCAGGCCCTGTAGCATATAGTTTTCATGCTCCAAAGTGTGCTATCTGATCTGAAATTTCAGACAAGTGTTAATTTCACTAAGTCTGAAATCTGTTTACTAAATGTAGTTTTGCCATGCTTGTTTGAACCTGTTAATGGATGAATTGGCCGTAGCTCAGTGTTCATCTTTTGTTAAGCATCATGATTGGATCCCTGCCATGTATTTTGTTGCCATGATTGAGTGATGTAGCATGTTTAACTTGTTGCATTTAGATGGCTACTTGCTGTATATCGCAGACCGGTGCCATATTTGAATTGCTTGCCATTTCCAAACCGTGACTCCGATTCCGGCGTTCTTTATATCGTTTTCAAGTGAAATCATCTCACCTTTCCAGTGGCGCACTTGGATTTCCATGTTGAGGCCAGGTTCGTTCTTTCCTTGTCAAATCTTGCATATGCATCACATATCGCATCCCGCATAGCATAACATGATTGCATCATGTTGTTTGAGTTTGCACGTGGTTGATTGTGTCCTTGTTGCTTGTTTGTCTTGTTTGGGTAGAGCCGGGAGACGAGTTCACTAACGAGGAGCCCGTTGAGTTTGCTTTCGAGGATCTAGTCAACTCCGACAACTTTGCAGGCAAGATGATCATACCCTCGAAATCACTACTATCTTTGGTTTGCTAGATGCTCACTCTTTTGCTATGCCTATGCCACGATGCCTACCACTTTCTTATCATGCCTCCCAAATTGCCATGTCAAACCTCTAACCCACCATGTCCTAGCAAACCATTGATTGGCTATGTTACCGCTTTGCTCAGTCCCTCTTATAGCGTTGCTAGTTGCAGGTGAAGATTGGAGACCGTTCCTTGTTGGAACATTACTTATTTGTTGGGATACCATTATATTGCCTTGTTATCTTAATGCATCTATATACTTGGTAAAGGGTGGAAGGCTCGGCCTCTCGCATAGTGTTTTGTTCCACTCTTGTCGCCCTAGTTTCCGTCATATCGGTGTTATGTTCCCAGATTTTGCGTTCCTTACGCGGTTGGGTGATAATGGGAACCCCTTGATAGTTCGCCTTGAATAAAGCTTTTCCAGCAATGCCCAACCTTGGTTTTACCATTTGCCTCCTAGCCTCTTTTTCCCTTGGGTTTCCGGAGCCCGAGGGTCATCTTATTTAACCCCCCCCCCGGGCCAGTGCTCCTCTGAGTGTTGGTCCGAACTAGAGTCCTGTGCAGCGCCCTGTAACGCCCTCGATGCGGCTATATCTCCCACGTGTCGAAGCATGACTTAGAGGCAAAACTGCATTGAAAGCAATGTCGCAAGTGAGGTAATCTTCACACAACCCATGTAATACATAAGGGAAAGAGATACATAGTTGGCTTACAATCACCACTTCACACAAATACATGAATAAAGTATTACAACATCCAAATACAATCAAGGTCCGACTACGGAACCAAAATAAAAGAAGAACCCCAAATGCGACAAGGTCCCCGATCGACCCCAACTGGGCTCCACTACTGATCAACTAGAGCGAAATAACACAACGGACAAGATCTTCATCGAGCTCCTCCTTGAGCTTGGTTGCGTCACCTGCTCGGTAACATCGGCACCTGCAAACTAGTTTTGGAAGTAATCTGTGAGCCACGGGGACTCAGCAATCTCGCACCCTCCCGATCAAGACTATTTAAGTTTATGGGTAAGGTAAGGTATGAGGTGGAGCTGCAGCAAGCGACTAGCATATATGGTGGCTAAACATACGCAAAAGAGAGCGAGAAGAGAAGGCAAAGCACGATCGAGAAACTATGATCAAGAAGTGATCCTAGAACAACCTACGTCAAACATTACTCCAACACCGTGTTCACTTCCCGGACTCTGCCGGAAAGAGACCATCACGGTTACACATGCGGTTGATGTATTTTAATTAAGTTAGGGTTCAAGTTATCTACAACCGGACATTAACAAATTCCCATCTGCCCATAACCGCGGGCACGGCTTTCGAAAGTTCAAAGCCCTATAGGGGCGTCCCAACTTAGCCCATGACAAGCTCTCACGGTCAACGAAGGAATAGACCTTCTCCCGAGACATTCCGATCAGACTCGGTATCCTGGTTCTACAAGACACTTCGACAAGTTAAAACCAATCCAGCAACACCGCCCGAATGTGCCGACAAATCCCGATAGGAGCTGCACATATCTCGTTCTCAGGGCACACTCAGATTGTCTTAACTTCCGGTAGGCCAGCCCAGAGTTGCCCCTGGTGGCCACCGGCGGCTGACAGTTTGGACCAACACTCAGAGGAGCACTGGCCCGGGGGGTTAAAATAAAGATGACCCTTGCGTCTGCAGAACCCAAGGGAAAGAAAAGGCTAGGTGGCAAGTGGTAAAACCAAGGTTGGGCATTGCTGGAAAAGCTTTAATCAAGGCGAACTATCAAGGGGTTCCCATTATCACCCAACCGCGTAAGGAATGCAAAATCCGGGAACATAACACCGATATGATGGAAACTAGGTCGGCAAGAGTGGAACAAAACACTAGGCATAAGGCCGAGCCTTCCACCCTTTACCAAGTATATAGATGCATTAATTAAATAAGAGATATTGTGATATCCCAACAAGTAAACATGTTCCAACAAGGAACAACATCTCCATGTTCAAACAAGGAACAAACTTCAATCTTCACCTGCAACTAAGAACGCTATAAGAGGGGCTGAGCAAAGCAGTAACATAGCCAAACAACGGTTTACTAGGACAAGGTGGGTTAAAGGCTTGGTTGAACAATATGGGAGGCATGATAAGCAAGTGGTAGGCATCGTAGCGTAGGCATAGCAAAAGAGCGAGCATCTAGCAAATCAAAGATAGAAGTGATTTCGAGGGTATGATCATCTTGCCTGCGATCCCGCAAGGAAGAAGAACGAGTCCATGAAGAAGACAAACGGGCGTAGTCGAACGGGTCCTCACAAACACGACGTTACCGGAACCAACCCGAGGAAGCAAACACCGGAAAGAATCAGACAACATAGTAAACAACCACGACATGAACATGGCATGATGCACAATCAAGTATGATGCATGTCCGGTTTAATGAAGCATGGCATGGCAAAAATGCACAAACAATTCTACAAATTAAGTGGAGCACAACATGCAACGGAGTTGCATATTGAAGAAAACACCACATGACTTATTTAGTTCGATCTTGTTTATGTACCCAACAATATTAAATGTTGTTAGCATGGCAAGAGGTGAAGCACAACAAAACTACCTAACTAGGCAAGTTTAAATGAGGCCGGAAACAACGAACAACAAGTCCAGAAACTCCTCATGTGCATAATAATGAATTAGGTATTGTTCTGTCCTAAACATAATTTTAGAGTTATTAAACATGCAAAGTAAAGCCACCATGTTAAACTAGACATTTTTCTACCCACTTTACATATAAAGTTTAATAAATTCTGAGTTACGGTTATTTAGTTATGAAATAAATCATTTTAGCATGGCATAGGGGCAAATTTAAACAAACATCATTTTAAACATTTTGAACATGGATGAAAGTTGGATATTATGAATCTAGGCAAAATTCTAAGCAAGTTACATATATAAATCATTTTAATATGATGCACGGTTATTAAGTTATTATATGCATGAACAGCAGGGACTTTTCTGTAAAACAGTAATTCGCTGGGTAAATGGACAAATCGTTCAGGGGAAAAAATACAACATGGGCCCAAACTGGCTGGGTGAGGGTTTCTCACTTTGGGCCAAGCCTAGGTCGGATCTGGAGGGGAAGCAAGCTGGGCCTGCTCTGTGGGCTGCAGGAAGAGGTGGCCATGGGCCTGTCAGTCGGAAGCAGGGGAGCGCTGGGCCTGTGCGCCGCAGTCAACGGGAGGGGCGTGTGTTCGTCCTCGACTGGACGCAGGGGAGGCAGTGGCGCGACGAAGCTCCGGCGACGACGGGGTCCGGTGACGCTGGTGAGGCCGGGAACGGTTCACAGGGCCCTAGATCCGTTGGATCCCGGCCGGATCTGGCGAAGGCGGGGTCAATGGCGAACTCCCTGGGCGGCGACAGCGGACACCTGAAAGAGAGAGAGAGAGCACTTAGAGAGAGAGAGAGACGATGTGAGGAGGAGAACGAAGGGAGGGAGAGGGACGAGGCCGGTCCTGGCGGCTTCGGTGGTGGTGGTTGAGGTCGCTAGCGGCGGCGCTGGTTAAGACGGCAACGAGGAGCTGCACAAAGCCGGTCTTGGAGCACTGGCCCAGGGAGACGAGATGAGGCCGAGAGCTCCTGCTCGGCCACGGGCGTGGAGAGAGACGAGGGGAAGCGCTGCCTCATGTTGTTGCTGGTGAGGAAAAACAAGGGAGAGGGTAGCGGCGATTGGTTGGGCGTGGAAATCTGAGGAGGAGCAGTGGCGATGGTGGTTTTTGGATCGGGAGGGGATCCCAAGGAGGAGGAGACAGTGGGCTGGCGGCGGCGGAGGATGGGACAAGATCCCTAGTTTTTAGGGTTGGACTAGAGTTTATATATATATCTATACAAAAGGGGGATGATTTGGATCCTCCGATAGCGATCAGGCGGTCGAGAAAAATATAGGTAGGGAGTCCAAATAAGAAAACGGTGACGTTTTGTAGATGTTTGGGGATGATCCGGACACGACAGTGACGACAGTCCAGGTCGGGTCCGGGACAACTTTTTGGACGTGCGCGCGAGGGGGTTTGATGCACTGATCAGAGAGGGTATCGGGGCCTGGCGGTTAACAGCGGACTGTGCAGAAAGCTTCAGGCTAAGAAAAGAGAAGAGAGAAGGCCCGACGACTGTTTTCGGAGACCGAAAACGTCCGACGTTAGACCGGCTATACTGCCGCTATAGTTTAACGGTTGGGCTATGAAACGAGCTCCGAATGCGATGAAACTTGGCAGGCGACCTACTAACAACATAACAACACCACATGCCAACTTTCATCCCATTCCGAGAACATTTTCCGGCCACTTATAAAATACTATTTCGGACATGCCGCGGGCGCGTGCAAGTGTGTCTGGGCTCAGAACGGACAACAGACGGAACTGGGGAACCCGGACGGATGCAAGTTTCGAAAACATGATATTGCAATGCACATGATGACATGACAAGATGCAACACGCAAGCACATGACATGGCAACGACGGTGAATAACTAGAGGACACCTGGCGCAACGGTCTCGGGGCGTTACAACACTCCACCACTATGAGAGGATCTCGTCCCGAGATCTAGAATGGCGCCGGAGGGGAAAACGGAAGAGAACGAGAAGAGGTAAAACTAAGTTGCTTCTTTTACCAATGAGTGAAACCAAAGAACCTTGCGAGGTTGAACAATTTTGAGCAAAGAATACAACTGAGATGAACGAAGTTGAAAACACTCCGTTAGAAGAGAGGAAC
This sequence comes from Triticum dicoccoides, assembly GCF_002162155.2. Lineage (NCBI taxonomy): Eukaryota > Viridiplantae > Streptophyta > Magnoliopsida > Poales > Poaceae > Triticum > Triticum dicoccoides. The sequence continues at coordinate 173,339,200 of NC_041386.1, read as the reverse complement.
AAAGAACATTGCAAAAAAACCTTGAGGTTGAAAGGCAAGATATATATTGAAACCACTCCGGTTAAAACAAGATAGAGAAGGATTAAGAATGATATAATTTGGACAGCACTCCGACTGTAAATGGAAGTAATTGAACATGAATTTTACAAGATGAGGGGATACTTGATGAAAACAACAATACACTACCTCCGGAACTATTGAAAGAATGGCACAACGGGTAAGAACGATTTCAGGCGGCACTCCGGTTGAGAAGGGAGGCAAAAACTTGACAGGATGGGAAGAACTCAAAAAGCGGGCACGACACTCCGGTTAAAAGTATAAGGATGAAAAGAACGCGATCCTGACAAAACAAGAAGATGGGTTGCAGAGAGCAACATCACAATGCCTCCGGAACACAGGGAAACAAGATCTTGAGAGAGCACGGTTACAACAAATGATAGAACGGAGTTGTTGGAAAACCAACAACGAAAAGAATAAGCTTGATATGGTCTTATGGAATAGATCTCACATTATGAGGTGACAACCTGCCACTCACGGGAAAAATAATTGGATTGATATGAACAAGGAGACGAGAAAATATTTCACCGGGAGGGTAAAAGAAGAACTTGGGTCACTTATGAGCACCATAGATAGCAACAATCCTTAGGGAAGGCTTTAGGTGAAACATGACACAAGATAGCTCCAACTAGTTGGTTGGTGGATTTAAAATACCTCATTCTTAATAACATGTGAATCATGAAACATGAACTCAAATTATCAAGAATGACATAATACCACCTCCAATGATAAGGTAGAAAGAATTGCACTCCGGATGCAAGATGAAGAATACTTGAGCTCCTTAGAAAATAATCTCGATGAACACTTCGAGAAAGAATATAAATCCTTGATGAACCATCATGTAGAACCTTCGTGAAGAACTCCGGTAAACAAAAGAATTACGAAGATAAAGAGAAGTTGGGAACACAAGGTGAAACCTTGTAATGATTTAGATGGATCTCCGTGATAATTTGAGCTTGGAACTCCGGAAAAGAAAAGATAACGCATCTCGAACTGAGAATGTGATACGATGAACCACTCCGGAAAAACAAATTGAGTAAACTCGATGAAACAATGAATTGATATGATAAGAAAGAAGAAAAAAAATTTGAACGAACCACCGTAAGCATTGACAAAGAACGAAGTAAAGAGATAAATCACCGAAAAGGATTAGAGAATGAATGAAAATACTTGAGGGAAATTAGATCCATGAGAACAAAAGATCACGAGCTGATTAGAGAAAATGCTTGAATGATGCACCGGTAAAATTGTAGAACGAGAGCTGAAAGCTAAGAAATGAATAATATTTGAAAAGATGGCCTTCGGGGAAAAGAAATGGAAAAACAACTCATGAAATGCTCCGGGTAGGTGAAAAGAATTCCCACAATCGAAAATAATTATGAGAGAATGGCAACAAGCTAGAATCACGAGTCTCTGAGAGAACGAACAAGATTTGGAGGTAAAACTCTTCTTCGGTCTTCAAATACAGAGAATGACGACGAGAAACAACACCAAGAATTGTTGAGATACTCCGGGATGAAAATTAGAAAGGTTGAACCAACGATGAAAAGAATTTTTCAGATCTTGGAGAAAGATATATGGCTGATGATAAATCATTCTTACGCCAAACTTGGAAAGATTTGGGAATAGCTCCGGGAAAATAGAGGAGTCAGGTAAGATCCTGGGAAATGACCTGTGGGTTAGGGCCCACTCAAAAGATACACCGTTGAAAAGATTACTTGAAAAGGAGAATGCATCGGTTGAATTAAATGACTTTAATGAGATAACATCCTCGAAAGAGCTTGAACGAAAGCGGAGTGGAAACACGAATCTTCGGGATATCTTGAGCACTCCGGAACAATTGAATAGTGAGAAAATGAATGAATATGAGATGCAACGGCATGGGAAAGCATTTGAAACGAGGGAAAAGGATATGATCAACAAAGCTTGAATTGGTTCCACCGGAGAAGAAAAAGAATGAGGAATGACGAACTTGAGGTTCCGTTAGGATCTTCATGAGAATCACCGGATAAGAATATTGATGGAAAAGGATGGAGAGACTTCACAAGAATAAAAGGATACTTGAATAAGAAATCTGAGTCCTTGAAGAAAAAGGGTGGGAGGGAGGGAAAAACAAAGGCAACTTGGAGATGGATGAAACAAACACCGTTGAGAAGAACTGATAATTGATCTTGCTGATGTTGAAATGATCGGAACCACTTGAAGAGAACACACGCCGGTTGAAAAGGATTGATATGACAATCTCGATTATCATGAGGGATTAGTATTCACATAGGAATATGAGAACACTACTTGGCAAAGGCATGGAATCAGCACTCGACATTGAAGCAACTCGAATACCACAACTGAAAACAAAACAAAGGATTGGCTTGCAAAATAAGCCGGAACAAACATATGATAGAGATTTCATCCGAAGTTTTCGTGGTGGGGCCTACACGGGCTCGATCGTACAGCACCATCATGTACAAGGCAGTGCACATGACATACGAAGCGTCCCCGAGTCGGCATAGCCAAGGACTCTTTAAGACACAACGAGACCATTGTAAAACCAACCATGAATAGGCGGACCACTAGACGTCGAACCCCAATTTCATATCATACATCTGTTGGAAAGATATCCTAAGAGCTACTTGAATTCCCACTTATAAACTCCCGAAATTTTCCGGTTATGCAATCAGGTGTTGGGGATACAGGGGAAGCATAATATCTCACCCAAAACTAGCAAATCCTACATCCAGCTGTATCCATCCTTCAACACATAACCAAGAAACCTTCAGAAATAATCTACCTCAACCTTCGAAAAGCATCCGTTATACAAGTTATGGCAATACTCCCGAACTCCCGCCCCAGTACTGGGTGGCGTTGAGGTTATCTCACCAACAACTGCATAAAAGAGATTTTCGATGTCGGCGAACTAAACTCAGGTATTCCAGAACTGCAACGATAAAATTGTGACAACAACACCTCGGAGCTCAACTCCCCAGGACACTGCGACAACCCCTAAATGACAGGAGGCACCAAGAACAATGTTCTCGTCACAAAACCATCGAAACGATTCCAAGATACCCGCGTGATCCTAAATTTTTTTTAGTGAAATTTGAGAAGAGAAGAGTCAAAACTCTACGTCAGGATGCCTTACCAGAGCAATGAAGGGACTGGGGAGTAAAAAGAATTCCTAAAACTCTCTGATATATAATTCCTAAATGACTCAAAACATTTTTCTAGACTCAACAACGGCAGCTAATTCGATCAAGCAGTGGGGCTCCTAAGGTCGGGGAAGGCTCTGATTACCAACTTGTAACGCCCTTGATGCGGCTATATCTCCCACGTGTCGAAGCACGACTTAGAGGCATAACCGCATTGAAAGCAATGTCGCAAGTGAGGTAATCTTCACACAACCCATGTAATACATAAGGGAAAGAGATACATAGTTGGCTTACAATCGCCACTTCACACAAATACATGAATAAAGCATTACAACATCCAAATACAATCAAGGTCCGACTACGGAACCAAAATAAAAGAAGAACCCCAAATGCGACAAGGTCCCTGATCGACCCCAACTGGGCTCCACTACTGATCAACTAGAGCGAAATAACACAACGGACAAGATCTTCATCGATCTCCTCCTTGAGCTTGGTTGCGTCACCTGCTCGGTAACATCGGCACCTGCAAACTAGTTTTGGAAGTAATCTGTGAGCCACGGGGACTTACCAATCTCGCACCCTCGCGATCAAGACTATTTAAGTTTATGGGTAAGGTAAGGTATGAGGTGGAGCTGCAGCAAGCGACTAGCATATATGGTGGCTAAACATATGCAAAAGAGAGCGAGAAGAGAAGGCAAAGCACAATCGAGAAACTATGATCAAGAAGTGATCCTAGAACAACCTACGTCAAACATTACTCCAACACCGTGTTCACTTCCCGGACTCTGCCGGAAAGAGACCATCACGGTTACACACGCGGTTGATGTATTTTAATTAAGTTAGGGTTCAAGTTATCTACAACCGGACATTAACAAATTCCCATCTGCCCATAACCGCGGGCACGGCTTTCGAAAGTTCAAATCCCTATAGGGGTGTCCCAACTTAGCCCATGACAAGCTCTCACGGTCAACGAAGGAATAGACCTTCTCCCGAGACATTCCGATCAGACTCGGTATCCTGGTTCTACAAGACACTTCGACAAGTTAAAACCAATCCAGCAACACCGCTCGAATGTGCCGACAAATCCCGATAGGAGCTGCACATATCTCGTTCTCAGGGCACACTCAGATTGTCTTAAGTTTCGGTAGGCCAGCCCAAAGTTTCCCCTGGTCGCCACCGGCGGCTGACATTTGGACCAACACTCAGAGGAGCAGTGGCCCGAGGGGGTTAAAATAAAGATGACCCTTGAGTCTGCAGAACCCAAGGGAAAGAAAAGGCTAGGTGGCAAATGGTAAAACCAAGGTTGGGCATTTCTGCAAAAGCTTTAATCAAGGCTAACTATCAAGGGGTTCCCATTATCACCCAACCGCGTAAGGAACGCAAAATACGGGAACATAACACCGATATGACAGAAACTAGGGCGGCAAGAGTGGAAATAAACACCAGGCATAAGGCCGAGCCTTCCACCCTTTACCAAGTATATAGATGCATTAATTAAATAAGAGATATTGTGATATCCCAACAAGTAAACATGTTCCAACAAGGAACAACATCTCCATGTTCCAACAAGGAACAAACTTCAATCTTCGCCTGCAACTAACAACGCTATAAGAGGGGCTGAGAAGCAGTAACATAGCCAAATAACGGTTTGCTAGGACAAGGTGGGTTAGAGGCTTGGTTGAACAATATGGGAGGCATGATAAGCAAGTGGTAGGCATCGTAGCATAGGCATAGCAAAAGAGCGAGCATCTAGCAAAGCAAAGATAGAAGTGATTTCGAGGGTATGATCATCTTGCCTGAGATCCCGCAAGGAAGAAGAACGAGTCCATGAAGAAGACAAACGGGCGTAGTCGAACGGGTCCTCACAAACGCGACGTTACCGGAACCAACCCGAGGAAGCAAACACCAGAAAGAAGCACACAACATAGTAAACAACCACGACATGAACATGGCATGATGCACAATCAAGTATGATGCATGTCCGGTTTAATGAAGCATGGCATGGCAAAAATGCACAAACAATTCTACAAATTAAGTGGAGCACAATATGCAACGGAGTTGCATATTGAAGAAAACACCACATGACTTATTTAGTTCGATCTTGTTTATGTACCCAACAATATTAAATGTTGTTAGAATTGCAAGAGGTGAAGCACAACAAAACTACCTAACTAGGCAAGTTTAAATGAGGCCGAAAACAACAAACAACAAGTCCGGAAACTCCTCATGTGCATAATAATGAATTAGGTACTGTTCTGCCCTAAACATAATTTTAGAGTTATTAAACATGCAAAGTAAAGCCACCATGTTAAACTAGACATTTTTCTACCCCACTTTACATCTAAAGTTTAATAAATTCTGAGTTACGGTTATTTAGTTATGAAATAAATCATTTTAGCATGGCATAGGGGCAAATTTAAACAAACATCATTTTAATCATTTTGAACACGGATGAAAGTTGGATATTATGAATCTAGACAAAATTCTAAGCAAGTTACATATATAAATCATTTTAATATGACGCACGGTTATTAAGTTATTATATGCATGAATAGCAGGGACTTTTCTGTAAAACAGTAATTCGTTGGGTAAATGGACAAATCGTTCTGGGGAAAAAAATAGAACATGGGCCCAAACTGGCTGGGTGAGGGTTGCTCACTTTGGGCCAAGCCCAGGTCAGATCTGGAGGGGAAGCAAGCTGGGCCTGCTCTGTGGGCTGCAGGAAGAGGTGGCCATGGGCCTGTCCAACGGAAGCAGGGGAGCACTAGGCCTGTGCATCACGGTCAACGGGAGGGGCGTGTGTTCGTCCTCGACCGGATGCAGGGGAGGTAGTGGCGCGACGAAGCTCCGGCGACGACGGGGTCCGGTGACCCTGGTGAGGCCGGGAACGGTTCGCAGGGCCCTGGATCCGGTGGATCCCGGCCGGATCTTGCGAAGGCAGGGTCAATGGCAAATTCCCTGGGCAGTGACATCGGGCACCTAAGAGAGAGAGAGAGCACTTAGAGAGAGAGAGACGACGGGAGAAGGAGAATGAAGGGTGGGAGAGGAACGAGGCCGGTCCTGGCGGCTTCGGTGGTGGTGGTTGAGGTCGCTAGCGGCGGCGCTGGTTAAGATGGCGACGAGGAGCTGCACAAAGCCGACCTTGGAGCACTGGCTCGGGGCGACGAGATGAGGCCGAGCGCTCCTGCTCGGCCACGGGCGTGGAGAGAGACTAGGGGAAGCGCTGCCTCATGCTGTTGCTGGTGAGGAAAAACAAGGGAGAGGGTAGCGGTGATTGGTTGGGCGTGGAAATCTGAGGAGGAGCAGTGGAGATGGTGGTTTTTGGATTGGGAGGGGATCCCAAGGAGGAGGAGACAGTGGGCTGGCGGCGGCAGAGGATGGGACAAGATCCCTAATTTTTAGGGTTGGACTAGAGTTTATA